>NC_056739.1:1042196661-1042511661 GCF_019279795.1 Protopterus annectens | reverse complement strand
ATATTACATTGTAAATGTTTTTATACATGTGATTCATTTTCATTTTTTTTTTTTTATCTCTCATGGATTTAAATAATACATTACTTTTTTGATGAAGATTTTCTCTGCTTCAGGGAGTTACATGGTGTGTTTCTTACTTTTTATGATAGCTTTTCTATGGATTTGTTTTGAGTCTATTTGTTTAAGCATTTTGTTTAATAAATGATGTGTAGGCTTCAGTGTCTATATTCTCTGCAGTATATTTTAATGGTTACTTTAAGTATTAGCATTTTCATTACATGTGCATTTCTTATGGTTTATTTTGTGTATTGCTTTTCAATTGCTGTCTGCTCATGTTTCAAATGCATTATCTGTTACATTGTTCTTTATAATATTAACCTATTGCTGTTGTCATATCTTTTATGCTACTTCACATTATTTTTTATTTTTGGTATTGTTTTATTTATTTATTTTTTTTACTTTTATGTCCATAATATTAATTCCTTATTTTAGTATGGTTTGCTGACCAATCCGGATGTTCGCAGCAGTAGTTTCCGTTCATTGTTTTATTTTATATATCGGTCTTTATATTTTTATTTAAATTTACATTTTCAACTTTAATTTATTTCTTAATGCATTACTTGTTGTTTGTGTTTAATTTACCTTTGTCTTTAAAACATTATATTTAAAACCGTTAATGCTGAATGGAAACTATGGACTATAACAATTCTGGCAATCTGGATGTTGTTACTACTATATTTATAGTAAGTAGTTTGCCATTCATCGTTTTGTTTTATTTATTTCATCTGTTTTTTCTAGTAAAGGGGTAAAGTAACAAATGGGACTTATCTGAAATACGTACACAAAATCTAAGTTTATTTAGACTGTTTTTTATCTATTAATGCAATGATGTGCTTTGACTTTACTTACATTATTTTTTTTTTGGGTCCAACCATCCGGGGTCAAATCGGTCGGGGGCGAATCGGCTGGGTCAAAACATCCTGTATCCTGTGAAGGGCGAAGGCCCCCCCCCCCATGGGTGGGTTTACTTTCTGTCAGTTTTACTTTTTTGTCAGGATGGCCAAGCGGTTAATTACATGGAGTGGAGAGTTGGTGTTTTTGAACATTGGTGTTGTGCGGTCATCAGCCTTTTCGTCTCGGCGTATTGGAAGTCAGGTAAGTGAGCTTTCAGGTTTATGAAGTAGACCTGCATATATATATATATATATATATATATATATATATATATATATATGCACATACACACACACACACACACACACACACACACACACACACACACACACACACACACACACACACACATATATATGCACACACACACACATACACACACACACACACATATATATGTATATATATATATATATATATACATATATATGTGTGCGTGTATATATATATATATATATATATATATATATATATATATATATATGTATATATATAGATATATAAAATTGGATCATAGGAGGTTACTAGGCTAATGGCCCTGGGGCCCTTACAAACCTAGGCAAGATTTTATCCCCAAAAAAGAAACCTCAGTCAGCACCTGTTGCCCCAGTCAATAAGAGACACAGGTGGAACCCCTAGGACAAATTTGTGGTTTCCCATCCACTCATCAAGGTTGCGCTTTAAAAGGGTCAGACAGGTACTCTGTTTGACATGTATGGGAAGTCTATTCCAGAGAGCGGTCAACCTCTGGGAGACAAACCTGTCTCTCCAGCAGGTTTTGTTGATGTTGCATATTAGATTTAGGCCTTTCAAGCGGGTAATGCATGCGGAGTTAGACTTACGGATATGGAGCATCTCTAATAGGGCAGGGTCTCATATTGCCTTGTAGGTGAGACACAGATCACTCTGAGCAATCTGTACGATACCGAGCAGAGTGATAGTGATTTGAGCCTGTCTGCATAGGACAGGTGTTGGAGGCCATGGATTCTCTTTGTGAGGTATTTCTGTGGGCTTTCCAGTTGGCACAGGTGTTTGGAGAGGTACATACCAAAGGGGGCATTATACAAAGTTATAGGCCTAATGAGGGAGGAATACAGAGAGGTAATAACCTCCTTTTTTCTGGATGCAATCCCTTTACTTATGAGGTGAACCAAGTAAAAGGCTTTTCTGAGTACTTCTGCTACATGATGGTGGAATGTGAGATTGTTGTCAACCAGAGTATCCAGGTCTCTCACCACAGGTTGTGTACTAAAGGGGTTTCCATTGATGTGGTAATCAGCAGAGGCCATGTTTTTTTGCATTTAACTTAAGGCCATGACTTTGGCACCAGTCACTGTTGCTGTGATACCCTCTTGCAGTATGTTAACATCATTTGGGGAGTCAATGACAGCACCTGACTTACAATTATCTGCAAACTTGGTCAGCCACAGGCCCTTTGTCTTTGCCTGGACCTCTGAGAAGTAGATGTCAAACAGCAGGAGTCCCACGATAGATCCCTGGGGAACACCACTAGTGACAAGTCTGCTGACGGAGGTGGTGGCACCTATTTTGACCTTGTGGGTCCTACCAGTGAGCCCGTTGGCCACCCACCTGATGAGATAGGGATTTACACCAAACTGAGGTAGCTTTTCGATGATGCCTGAGTGGGGGATTGTGTCAAAGGCCTTAGCCAAGTCATGGTAAGCTGTATGTACTTGACTTTCCCTCATCCAGGGCCTTGGTGACAGTCTCAAAGATGTTAACCAGGTTCAACAGGAAAGATCTGCTCCTGACAAATCCAAATTGGGTGGTGTAAGTGCTTGGAGACTGCCTATGTCCTTGTTTATGAAATCCATAATAATACGCTCCATGGCTTTACAGATCAGACTTGTTAAGCTAATGGGCCAATAGTTTCCCAGGTCAGCAGTGGCACCACCTTTGTGCAAGGGGATGACAGTGGCAGTTCTCCACTCTGCTGGAATGAAGCCTGTAATTAGGCTGTGGTTTTAAAGGGTGCTCAACAGCAAAGCTAGTTCTTGCTGGAGATGGTGCAGAATACAGCCAGGGATACTATCAGGTTCCATGGAAGCTGTGTTCTTTGCCTTAGATTGGGCCTTTAATACTTCATCTATGGAGATGTGAGGTACGGGACAGGTATCAGGTATGTCAAATGGGCCTTTGGGGGGATAGGAGGTGAATTTTGCACTGAACCTATCAGCTAGTAGGTTGGTTAAGTCAACAGGATCAGTGTAAGTGGTACCGTTAAATATTAATTCGGAACAGACCTGAGCTTTGCCATGGAAGTTCCTGACATAACTGAAGAAGGCCTTGTGGTTTCCTTTCATTTCGGAGGCTAGTTTCTATACAGAAAAAAACTTCTAAAAACCATGCAAGAAGGAAGATAACAAAAACAGAGCCAGTGTGTTGAGCGCTTTCATTCTTTAATCATGACAAGAACTTCTTCAGGAAAACTAAATGTTGTGGGGTCACAGAAAGGCTTCCTAGAAGTACATAAGCATCTTGCAAAATTAACTTAGACCCAAGGAAAGAGTGTGTGTACCATGCAACCATAAAATCTAACTTGTAACTGCAGGAAAAGACACACGTCGTCCAGGCTCAGCCAAGGATCATATGAAGTATCACTGCACACTAAACCAAAAATATAGTATAAGTAATTTATTCAACAGATGTTGAGTGCTTTCATCTCAGTAATTCAGGACTTCATCAGAACAATTAGGAAAGCTAAACGCACCACTTTAAATACAAGTTCTTAACACACAAAATAATCATTCCTAAGAAATGATTGAACAAGTATTTAATCAATTAACCCTAAGTTAAAAAATAGTGAAAGATTTTCAAAAACAATGTAACCATCTTAAAAACAGTACATAAAGTAATTTATACAAATTCATCATAAACTTGTAGTTCATAGGTAGGTACTAGGCTATCGGCCCAAGGGCCTACGTAAGCCTAGCCAACAAGGCTCCCTAGCTTACGCCACCCAAGAAAGTTATTTTCCTGTGCCACTGTCGAGCAGAGACACAGAAGTAATCCCCAGGGTGTATTTCCTATTTCCCATCCACTCATCAAGATTTTTTTTGAAGAGTGCTAATGAAGAACTTTGCTTGACATAGATGGGTAGCTTGTTCCAGAGTATGGGAAGTCTCTGGGACAGGAATCTATCCCTCCAGCATGTCCTGTTTATTGTGGTGACAAGGTTTAGGTCCCTAGAGCATGTAACTCACAGGGATTGGGATTTCTTTAGGTGTAGCATGTCCAACAGCTCTGGGTTTGACATAGCTTTATATGTTAGGCAGAGATCACCTCGGAGTAGCCGATATGCTACGGAGTAAAGCTGGAGTTTTTTGAGGCGGTCAGTGTAGGGCATGTGTTTGAGGTCAGTAATCCTCTTTGTGAGGTACTTATGTGGCCTTTCCAGCTGCTGCAGATGTCTTGTGAGGTACATTCCAAAAGGGGTGTTGTACTCTATAATGGGTCTAATGAGTGTCGAGTAGAGGGGAACAACAACCTCTTTTTTCCCTGGATGAAAACCCTTTTATTTTGAGGTGTGCCACGTAGAAGGACTTCCTGACTACTGTGGTGATGTGACTATCAAAGTAGAAACTACTGTCCACCTGAGTCCCAAGATCTCTTATCACGCATTCAGTGTTAAGTAGATTGCAGCCTATGTGGTAGTTCATGGGTACAGAGTTTTTATCAAAGGGGATGACACTGCACTTTTTGGCACTGAGCTTGAGGCCATGGCTCTGACACCAGGCATCTGTCTCAGCGAGGCCCTTCTGTAGGATGTCCACATCATTTGGGGAATTGACTATGGCTCCTAGCTTGCAGTCATCTGCAAACTTCGTTAGCCAGAGGCCTTCTGTGTTAGCCAGTACTTCAGAGAAGTAGATACCAAATAAGAGAGGTCCCAGGACGGAACCCTATGGTACGCCACTTGTCACTGCTTTGAGGTCAGATTTGGAGTCTGCAACTTTTACAGTGTGGGTTCTGTCAGTAAGCCAGTTGGCAACCCATCTTGTGACGTAGATTTATACCTAGTTTAGTGAGTTTAGCTATAATTCCAGAATGGGGGATGGTGTCAAAAGCCTTGGCGAGGTCAAGATAGGCTGTGTGAACCTCCTTACCCTCATCTATGGCTTTGGTGACTGCCTCAAAGAAGTCAATCAGGTTCAGGAGGCATGATCTGCCTTTCACAACCTTGAACTGGGTGGGATCCAGAGTTTGGAGGTTACCAATGTCTTTGTTTATGAGTTCCATGATGATACGTTCCATGGCCTTGCAGACCAGGCTCATCAGGCTAATAGGTTGATAGTTCCCAGGATCAGTGGTGGCTCCCCCTTTGTGGAGTGGGATAACTGTTGCTGTGCGCCATTCAGTGGGCACAAAGCCTGATGCGAGGCTATTATTGAACATGGTGCTTAAGTGGGGAGCCAGTTCGTTCTGAAGTTCATGTAAAACGCAGCCTGGGATGTTGTCCGGTCCCATGGATGCTGTGTTTTTGGTTTTAGAGAGTGCAGCTTTTACCTGCGTAGTTGTGATTACAAGGACTCTGCATTCTTCCTGTATAGATATGGGCCCTTTAGGGGGTGAGAGGGGGGTAAAGTTAGCACTGAACCTATCTGCCAAGATGTTGGCAATATCAATTGGTTCTGTAATTTTCGTGCCTTTGTGCTGTAACTCAGAGCAGATCTGGGTATTGCCATCGAGATTCTTGACATAGCTGTAGAATGTTTTGTGGTTGTCCTTGGAATTAGTGGCAATTTTGTTTTCGTAGCTAGTATACCATAAATAAAATAAATTTCTATTATAATAAACTTCCATAACAATAAAAGACTTGAATGAAGTATAAAAATGATAAATATCTTCAAAAGTTAAATAAGAAGATTCATAACTTAGCTGCCCTTATTTTCAACACAGGATAATTTGAGACATCCTCATTCAGTCCAGGTAGTGTTGTTGCATCTAAGCAGATTTGCAACACTAGCTCTCCATATTCAATACAATTTTCCCACTGACCACCTCTGACACTCTACTTCCAAAATTCCAAAAATAAAGTTAGTGAAGCCCTGTCGTACTAGGGAGTGTTTATACAGGGCATTGTTAGTATTTAGTTTTCTAATATCATATGTGTGTTTGTACATTCTTTTGGCTAATTTTCTTTCAGTTTTACCCAAATAGTATGCCTGACATTGTTTACAAGTAGCTAAATATACCAACCCTTTGGTTTTACAATTTGCTCTAACAAAAGTAACTTTAGTTTTACAGTGTTGTTTTAAAACTACACTTTCCTGATTTGTGATGTAAGAACAAAAACTATATCTCCCACATTTCCATGTACCTAATGTGGATCCACCCTGATAAACTTCAATATTTTTTTAATACTGTTGTCTACGTTGTATACAAAGTGAGGTGTTTGTTCTGCAGTTCAAAAAATACTGTCATCTGTTTTCGGTATGGACCAGTTTTTACTAATAATGTTCTTCACAGGAGAACAGGTACCATTGTATGTGATTGCCAGTAAATTGTGAAAATCAACAGTGTTATTCTGCGGAGCACAAAAAACTGAACTTCCATTCAAGTTTCCTAGGAAGGGTGTATATTTGATCTCCCTTCCCCTAACTACCACATCATAAACATTAGATAATAAATCTTGTGGGTATCTTCTTTCTAAAAACATATGTTTCATTCTCTCCAGTTTTTCAAAAAACAAATTGCAGATGGATATCTTCATAGCCGCTCTTATAAATTGGCCTTTAATCAGACTCTTTTTACAATGCAATGGATGTGAGCTGTTATTGTGAAGCTATGAGTTAGAGAAAGTACTCTTTCTAGTCTGTTCTCCACCCTTAAATGAACATCAATATAGCATGAAGATTGAAATGAATATTTGTGTGTAAATCTGACAAATGAGGTAGTACCAAAAATGTATTTTAAAAAAATATTCCATTTCATCTTTGTTTTCCTGCCAGACAATAAACCGACTCATCAATGGAACAAACTGTTTCAAATGAGTTAAAAACTATGATTCGGCACCTAGAGAAGAAACTGTTAAAGGTGCATACAATGCAGATTGACAATCTGTACCTAAAAGAATTTGTTAAAAGAAAACAAGTGTCCAGAGGACTTAGACTTTTTAAATTCCGTTCTGGTATCCAGAAAGGAACCAATGAAGATTTAAAGATCACTGACATGTTTAACAGGCATGGTTTAGAACTCTTAGAGTTCATTATTGATTTTAATGTGTCATGTATTAATAGTTTTATGGATGAAATTGTTCTTAATGGCAAAATATTGGATGATTTATTATTTGAATTTCACTGGAATAATTATGACAGAATTTTTAGGTGTGTGAGTGAAGACCTCAATGGTAAATGTAGTTGGCCAGATGTAACAATTATGTAACTGTAATAAAATCACACATTATACAAGACAAAAACATTGCTTAAATATTACCAGGGAAAAGTTTTACAGAATATGTGACATAATGTCAGATGAAGCAAATACATACAGGGGATAATATAGCAATAACCCACGCCTGGGTGTGGGTAATGCTGGATTTACCCACGGTTGGTGTGGTTTGGTCATGAGGGCGAAGCCCGAGTGGCCAAACAAAGCCAACGGTGGGTAAATCCAGCATTACCCACACCCAGAAGTGGGTAATTGCTATTATACAATGACATTATTTACGAAAAAAATAATTACTTTTCTTAAATAATGGCATTGTATAATGCCTCCTTGCTGCCCTTCCGCAGCTGTCTGGTATTCTGCTGCAGTTCTGATGTACTGCGCATGCATATGCCTACGCAGTACATCAGAGCTATGGGCAGAAGCAACGGAGAAAGCAAGATCTCCGTTGCTTTTTACAAACTGTTTCGCTATGTTAAATGGATTTAACATAGAGAGACAGCTTTATAAAAAGCAATGGAGAATCTCCGTTGCTTTTTTTTAATTTAACATAGCGAGACAGTTTTGAAAAAAGCAACGGAGAAAGCAATATCTCCGTTGCTTTTTACAAACAGTCTCGCTATGTTAAAGGAGTTTAACATAGCGAGACAGCTTTAAAAAAAGCAATGGAGAATCTCCGTTGCTTTTTTTAAAGCTGTCTCGCTATGTTAAACACGTTTAACATAGTAAGACAGTGTGAAGCAATGGAGATCTTGCATGCTCCGTTGCTGTAAAAAAAAAATTATAGTAATGGAAAAAGTCCAGGCGACCGGACTTTTTTCCATTACTATAACTCTGATTTACAACGTGCACGTTGACCAATCAGCGTGCTACAGAAGCATGCATAGTTCTTGAGTAAGGCAATTTTTTCTGCTGTTCAGACAATTTAGATCTCAATTCTGATGCATGTTACTAAAAAATTCCCACATTTGATAACAGATTTAAGTCAACCTGTGTGTGAATTTAACTGAAAAAAATACCAGCTGTCACCTACTCTGACACCGTCTACAGTGTCCAAAGGAAGAACAATATGTCAGGCAGTGCCACAAGTCCAAGGTTGCAGCCCTGCCATCAGAGATATTGAAGGGAAAACTGCTGACCTACTTTGCCACTAGGTGTATGGTCGCAGTTCAGAAGCCCTCACAACTGATTCAAAGGAGGCTACTGGGCACAACCCAAAGCACAGCTGAGGCATACTACAAGAAGAGAAGCTTGAATAGCAGGGCTGAGCCTTGCCCTCCTGGAGTAAAACTGCCTTCCAGGATGTTTGCAGTTGTTGCCAAGTATATGCTGTGACGTCACATACTAACTACATAAATGTGCCTAACCTCTGAGCCAGCTATTTCTTTTCAGCTATTTACACAGTTCAGATCTTGATCCGGACACATGTCCCTGAAAAGTTCCTATATTTGCTGCCTAGATTTAAGTCAACTAAGTTTCCTTTTCATTGACAAATTACTAGTCATGACATGCTACTACAGTGTTCTATAGAGAAACTGAATCAGACACCACCGCATATGCCTGAGTTTAAACTGCAACACCCAGAGACACAGAAGGGAAGAATTCCTGGCTTATGTTGCCACTAAGAGCATAGCCAGAGTTAGGTGCTCCTTGCACTTGGATCAGTAGTATGGAAGATTAAATCCTCAAAGATGAGATGCATTCTGGTGTTGTTAATGAAAAAGTTGTAATAATACTTTATTAAAAAAATATTCTTGCAAGAATGCATTCCTCAAATATCATCTTGCACAGTGGCCAAAAGAAATTCATCAAGACACTTATTACTTTCTTAAAAGTATTTTTTTTACCATAAGGTCTAAGGACAGCTTCTATGAGGAGATACTGCGTTCACCATTTAATACAGTTATTTAGCATTTTGTTTTATTTGTTACTCTTCACAGAAAATAAAATAGTTCACTTTTGCATTACTCAGCAGTTCTTTAGGATCTTACAGCTATCAACATCTGTCTAGGCAGGACATATTTTACTAGTACTTTCAGTACCCCTAAAAGAAAGCACCCGGGTCTAGATGATTTACACCATTAACTGACAAACAAAATAAAAACTATAAAAATCCATCAGTTTTGCATTGCAGAGGAATGAAGCCTTGACTGTGATGCAGGTTCAACTAATATCACAGAAGACAGAACAGCTAACTAGAGATGGGAGAGCAGTGATGAACTGTATTGCCTGTTGACTTTTCTCAGGGAAAGGGTATGAACACTTGTGGTAGAGGAAGCATCAGAGGCTAAGTGAAGTGGTCACAGCAAAACCAAGGAATGCACTACCATTTAGATGGAAGTGATTACCCCTCTATGTCCATGTGCTTGCCCACCCAGCAGCATAACTCAGCATACACAGCTTAGAATGTATTTTAGTTCAAAACATCCTGTACAGCATGAATGTTGTTGTGGATATGCTCACTTTCTTGCTGACTTTTACATCACTATAAAAATTAATTTACTCTGCCCAGACTAAGGTACTGGGGGGGGGGGCTTGATCTGGGGGCTAATATTGGACAGGAAAACACACATAATAATCAGCAAGATTTTGCAAGAAATCTACCTTGCTGTCATGAAGGCATAATGTATCACAAAAATAAATACATACGTACATGAATACATTAAAAATTTAATTTTATTCATAGTTAATGACAGCTATCCAGAATCTCAACTTGAAATTGAAATGTGTTGCATATATAGCTCAGCAATGACCATGATAGTTTTAATATTTATTTATTTATTTGCATTTGTTTACCGAGATAGTCCATCAGCGCAAACAAAGCCCAGGGAGAAAAGCTCCAACAGGAAGTACAAAAGTTACAGTTGATAAAATTCACACAGCAGAATATTTAAACCAATACCATGTACATAGCAGATGATTAACTAACCAGGAACATAGAGGTTTCTTAATAAGACATTTGTGATAGAATACTGACACTTTGAAATACATAAGCATATATTTTTTATACCTTTAATGGACATTGAAAATATATGGTATCATTATCAACAATGCTATAAAAGGAGCATTAACAATATTCATCTGGGGAAATTGTGTATTATTATCCTGAATTATATGTAAGAACAATGTGTCAATGTAATCACAATTGGTTTAGAACTTGTACTTTTAATGTAGCATATATTTGTTGGATTAGCATATAATCTCATAATACTCCTTACAAATAATTCAGGAAAAATTAAATCTTGCTAAAACTGAATAGAAACAAATCAGACACCTAAATTAATGCTTTAGAGGCACTGAAATTGTAAATGATGACTTCCTATTAATCTGATTTGATAAAATAAAGATTCTAAACTAATAGTTTGATATTTATCTGCCTTGGTTATATGAATCCACACTAAATCTTATTTGAGACCATTAAACCTATGAGCTAATCACATTGCAACAATTTTAATGTCATAATTTACTAGGATAATGTGTCTATAATTCTCTGAATATATTTTATTAGTATTAGGTTTATGAATCGGCATTCTCACTGACTGATTAATATATTTATCTCAAAAGCCATGTCTTCGGGATAGTTAAATAATTTAGATAAAACGTTAGCCACAGAAAGCTGCCAATAAGCCATCAATTCTGCTATAGTTAGACACAAGACTCTAAACTGAACAGAATCTTACTTTCTTAATTACTAAAGGATAATATCTGGGGGGAAACTTTAATAAAATATTACAGATCTGTATAAAGTCCAATTGAGTGGAACATGGTGTGTGCATATTCAGTAACAAAGTTGTTTGATCAAGGTTTTGCTGTTTTAAAATCAAACAGTAACACCTGCCTTTGAGATCAAAATCTGATGACATAATGTGTATCTGTTTTGATTTTTTAAAACATTAATAACTATTCCTGCACTATTCCATGAGTTTCCTGAAGTAACAACCATCTTAAGCCATTTCTTGTTAATACAGGATCAATGTTCATATAACTTGCACGTTTCTTGGATGCAGGCTATTTGAGCTGTTGTTGTGTCTTTCGGCTTTTCCCGGTTAGGGGTCACCACAGTGGAACTCCAGTCCGCTAATGATTGGCAGTGGATTTTTATGTGCGAGTTGCCAGCCCTGACGCACAACCTTCAATGAAGGTACGCCCATTCACGCACATCTCCACACAGAAGACGCTCTGAGAATCGAACAGGACAACGTCTCACTGTGAGGCGACAATGCTACCGCAGCACCACCACCGCAGTCACTACTGTAAAATAAAAAAGTCATTTTTGCTTAGTCATTTTCTCGATACCCTTAGATGCTATGAAATAAATGAGCAAAATGCCACTGAAAGTTTTAAGAAAGATTAACATGATATAAACAGTATTTTCAAACAGAACAAAAGCTTTTGATTTTCTTGAGTAACTACAGTTACAACTCAACATTGTAATAATTTTCTTTCCCATATCCCTAGGCCTAACTAAATCAAAATGAGTTAAAGGAAAATAAGCTAAAAGTATTAATTAAACATAACCAAATAAATTAAAAAAAAGTCCACAATATTCCCATCCTAAAACCACTGCTCTAGAATTCTCTATCAGAGTCGGAAGGTGCAGATGGCTCCTATATTGTGAGGAGCCAATCATTCAGGTATGGAAATACCTGGAACCCCTACAACCTGAGCCAGGCTGCTACAACTACCATACACTTGGTGAACACCCAGGAGGCCATGGTAAGACCAAAGGGCATTGTTTAGAACTGATAATGATCGTCTCCCAGCCAAAAGTGCAAAAACTCCTGGACTGCCTCACTATCTTAATATAATGGTAGGCATCCTTGAGATCTATCGAACACATCTAGTCATCCTTCCTCAACAGAGGTAGAATGGACTACATCGTGACCATCCAGAACTTGCTCTGTTTGACATAATGGTTCAGTTTGCTTAGGTCCTAATTTGGTCTAGGTTGCTTGCTCTTCTTTGGCACCAAAAAGAATCTGAAATAGACTACAGATCCTCGATGGTCTGATGGGATATCTTGAATTACTCTTTTGGCCAGCAGCTTTTGAATCTTGGCTTCTGTTTCTTTTCTCTGATAGGGTGGAATGTCTGTAAGAGATTTTTGAGATTATCTTGGAATAAATAAAAATGGAATTGTATAACCTCTAGATATGAATCTCAACAACAATGCATCCGAGGTGATGGCCTTCCAAGTTTTTGGGTGGAGAGTCAAGAAATCCCTGACTGTCTCTAGAGAGTGGCAGTCAGACAACCCATCAGATACTCTAAAAATCCTTGATTCTGAGGACTGCTTCTGCCACATGGCTGGCGTTCATTATAATTACCCCCCCCCCAACCCTACAGCAAGGGGCAATTCACCAGAAGCATCCTGGAAAGGCTGCTGTAATTTGTGTAAGAAGAGACATTTGCCCCCCCCCCTTCTGATTCTTAGAAAATGATCACAGGGGGTGGCAAAGTGTACTCCCACTGCAGACAGTGTCTTTCCATCCTGTTCACTCCTAGTCAGGGTTTCCTTGACCTTTGTGCCAAACAGGGAAGAACTGTTGAATGGAAAATTGGCAAAGGGCACTTTAAAGTAATACACAAAATTGTACAAATGCATCCAGGAATGCCAGATGATAGCAATGTTGGTGCCTGCTGCATGAGTCATTGCTTTCAGCCTCATTAGGTAGCAACTGCATGGACACTTTAGCCATGGATTGCATCATTGACAGTTGCGCTTCCAGAGTCTTTTGCATTTCCACAAACTGCTGGGTCTTCATCTCATTTGACACTTTCAACACAAAGTCTTATTGAAGCCTTGTCAAATGAGCAAAACAACTGAGTGGTCATAACACAAAGGTCAGTGAAGCATATGAGTGCTTTCCCATATGATCTGAGGCATGGTACTCTGTGTTGGAGGGATGGACCAAGGAACTTACTTCCTTGATATTCTTTTTAATGGCCGCCGCCCTACAATCAAATCAATGACAGAAACCTTACATCAATGTGAGGGTAAAATTAAGTCTGGCTTCCTGGGGATTGGTTCTACCACATCAGGTTGTCTGTAAGTCCTCCAAGACACCAGACTGATACGCACGTCTGGAGGAGGGACTACTCAGGATGTTGACAAGCCCACAGCAAATTCCTGAAAAAATACTGACTCCTCCAAGGAAGGGGCTCCTGCAGTCCACCCCCCATGCTATCTCAATAGTTGTAAAATGTGAGCTGAGGTAGATGGAGGGAAATAGTGTATTTTGGGTAGAGAAGTTGGAGGTCCTGGACTAAAGACTCTAAAAGGCCGGCTTTAGATCGGAGTTGGATCAGATAATGCAGAGGTTGAAGCTGGACAGAGAAGATAATGTTGGATATTCATGATGATAGTCATAATCATAGCATTTGCAAATGGAGGACTCTATTAAGTGATCAAAAACTTGTTTTTTAAATGCCAGTAGAAGACTTATGTTCTTGATATGGGATGGCAGAGTCCACACTTCTAAGTAATTTAGGGCAAAGTACATTTTGATGTAGATAAAAAGATAGATGGTTTGCATGAAATTTAAGTTCCTACATTATTGGAGTGGAAATGTAAGGGAAAACCTTTCTAGTCTGAGTTTGTGTGTTATGGCATGAAAAAGCATGCATAAAGTAATTTAAAAGTTAACAGTGCTATTACTATCATAGCTCTATCCTTAAACTTAAGCCAGTTACCATGCTTTAAGGTCAGAAAGTGATGTCTGTTGTCTGCTAATATAATGAATTGACAGATTTAGTTAAGGCTTATTGAAAGTCAGTGTAAATGCTGCTGAATGTGTTGTAAGTTGTGAAGCATATTCTGCTTTGAGGAAGAGTATATGCATAGAAATGCATTTTTCTAATGAAGAAGTTTACAATTTTATGGCAGCATTTCATTTGCATGAGATTGGTACTTGTCACTATTCCTGTATGAGCTGAGGTGCAAATCTAGACAGATACCAAGGTATTTGATCAGACTGAGGAAACATGGCAACCAGTAATGACTATTATATTAGTGGTGTGGCCTTATCCAACCATTGTGATGTTCCAAACAGTAGAAATTATTTTTTCAGAACTAAATGCCAGCTGGTAACCTCAAAGCTCAGACAAAGAGTAAAAGACTTTTGTAGCTCAGAGTGCATATTCTTAAAGGCCTTACTTGAATGCAAAATAAGTAGGTCATAAGCAAAGACAATAACATATAAGTTGTGCAATACAGCTGAAGAGATTTAATGAACATGGAAAAATACTGAACCAGGGGACTTCCATTCCGACACTCGTGTAGTTAGAGCATTCCCTTAGTGCTCCTATGTGGTTAGCAAGAAAAATCTGAAACTGTTGACCTCCTGTGGTGTGAAGTCACAGATCGGTCATTTAAAAGATCTATGACATTGAATGTCTTTAAGAGGAAAGAAAAATAAGCAAAACATGAACAATATCCAGTAAAAAAAACTCAGCTATGGGAAACGATCCTCATCTCTATGTGGGTGGCCAATTAGAGCCCTATATATCAAACAAGAAGGAAGGCAATGAGAAAGACAATGCTTCATTTAATGACAACCTATTCAAAATGAAAGATGAAGCTGTAAAGCTTAATGGTATACATTCATATTGCATAACATTTAATGATAAGAGAACAGAAATAATGGAAGAGGCACTAAGCAGCCAAGATCAGAACATAACAGAGATGTAGAAAGACCTCAACAACTTCAAAGAAAGGTTTACTGGGCTTGAAGCCACTCAGGAGGGAATTAACAAAAAACAAATTGAATTAGAAGACATAACCAAAAGGGACAATTTGCAATTCACAAATATCTCAGAAGAGCATATGGAAAAGCAACTTAGCACAGGGACACGGCTACAGGACTTCCCTTCACATGGCAATAGTACCAGCCTAAGACTTACAGTAATTAAATGTCAAAATTACACATTCAAAGAAGAGCTACAAACGCAGCTATGGAAGAAAGAAAAACAATTATAAATGGGGGAAGCAGAGGTTTATGTGGATAATGCATTTTCATATTAAACTTTTCCTTTCCTTCCTTTATTCATGAGAAAAATGAAATAAAAAGCAGCACAAAATGCAGGGAGTCACTACAAAGATGCAGGAAGTAATATATGGAAAAACAGTTCCAGTCAATATACACACTATAAGCGTACAAACTGAGTCTTAACTATTGGCACTATTAAAACATAGGTAAAAGCAGTGACAGTAAGTATAGGTACAAGGGATCCTTGAAGATAATTCATAGCATAAAATGCCATTAGCTTTAGACATAAAGTTTATTAGTGGTTTATAAAGTAACTTTCTGGTCCTAACATCATGATCTTGACAATCTGTAATCAGCAATAATCAAATAATATTACTAGAGAGGTCAGTATGCCCACATATTCCCGTCATGTTTCTTGAAATACTAGAAAGGGACTGTGCTTGAGGTGAAAGGGGGTAACAAATTGGAGGGTATGTGGAAATCCCCAATGATCTCAAAATAACTGCTGTCATTAATGCCATCTGAACTTCAGGCAGCCCAAATGCCTGGTTTAAATGGCAACAGGAAGAAATCAAAGTAGTACAACTGGCTAGAAGGAAACATTAAGCAGGAACAGAGAACAAAGTTATACAGATAAGATTAAATTTAAAGACACTGAGTATATGTTTATGTAATACAGAATATTGTGAGAAAGTAAAGCACTACATCATAAAGATTCAGTTACACAAAGCAAAGAGACAGAGACATTGTGTTACTAACGTACAACACAGCTAGGGGTGAGGAAGGGAAATTTTGAAAATAACATTAAAAGAGTATAGAAGGAATCAAAAGTGTAACATTAGCACATCTCACTGGATGAAGAGGGAGGAGACTTTAATAATGAAACTTGTTTTGTATATAGTTCAAAGTTCCAGTTTATTTAAGTAGAAAGTTATGAGCATTCTGATGTTTAAAAGAGCAGGAAATATTACACTTTTCTGCAGAGTAGAAATATTCAGGTCCCTATTAGATGAACGAATGATCAAAATGTCGAGTACAACATGCTCGAAACATTTTGATCGATTGTTCATCTATTCGAAAACTCTAAAAGACGAAAACTGGAGTTCAGAAAAGTTATTGCTGGTCCTGGTGGTGAGTGTAGCTTGTGACATAAGGACACTACCCTGTCTGGAATGGTTAGGTAAGTGAATGCCGTACTTGTGTGTGTGTTGTGATTAGTAGGTAACTGCCCTTTCCCCAATACAGAGCGATCTTGGAGTTGGTATATATAGTTAGGGGGGTGTAGGGGGCAAAGCCCCCCACTTTCTTTTAAAAGTAGAAGAGTGTGTTTAGGTTTGAATGTTGTTGAATGATGTGAGAATGTGTGTGTGTTTATTTGCATTAGTTGTGTGTGTTGCATGTTAATGTAGGGAAGGTGTGGGACAACTGAAAATTGTCAGAACGCTGGTTTTCATTAATTTAAGGGTTCGATTAGATGAACGTTTGATCAAAGTGTGTCGAGCATGTTGTACTCGACATTTTGATCGTTCGTTCATCTAACATAGACCCAAATATTCAACACAGTGTAGTGCAAGAATGCAAGAGTTGTTTTGAGAAATTGGCAAGCAAATCTTGGTAATGAAGTAACAGGCATGCACTAGGGGAAAAATAATCTATTTAGTAAGCACATAAATGAATATTAAACTACTATTATGGAACATTAATGGTTTGAGAAAGCACAGTAAGTTGACTAAGCTTGTAGCAAACATCAGGCTACTTACTCCACACACATAATAATGGTATGGGAGATTAATCTTAATAAAGAAAGGCACCAAAAATTGCTTAGGAAAGAAAGGTTTTTGAGAAGGTCAAAAGTTCCCAGAGGCAGAAAGTCAGAGAACTGCTATATTAATTGAAAGACACTGCCTATTAATGACAGAAGAGTGTAAAGTAGACATAGAGGGTCAATTTATTATTCTGCAAGGACACTGTCAAAAGCATCACCAAATTCTGGCAAGCAACTATTTCTCACCTAAGATAAGTAAGCATGAAAGAAAAGAAGATATGCATAAAACAAGAAATTATGTCTTAACATAACGTTCCATCTGTGTTGTCGATCTTCACCAATCCTTGAAAGTGAGTTCAGTTCCAAACCTCGGAACTGACTCGGCCATATTTCCCAGCTCGTGCTCTCCAAACTCTCGAGCCAGGCACTACACATCATTCTCCTCTCTAAAGTTACCTCAGATTAAGTTTGCTCAAGAAATTAGCAGATAGAAAGGTAGAAAAAAATTGTGGGTTGGTAAATATAATACTGACCAAGGCCATATATGAATCCTTAAAAAGGAAACTAGCTAAGGAAAAATCCAGTCTACTAAGAGACTTAGGAAGGAGGAAGGAGAGTGGCTATGTCAAGGACAGGAGAAGATCGACAACACAGATGGAACATTATGGTAAGACATAACTTCTATATCTGATGTTGTTAATCTTCACCCAATCCTTGACAGTGGGACAGAATCCCTAGCTACTTTAGCCTTGGGAGGTCTCACAGAAGAATATTCCTAAGCACCATAGAGCCAAAGGATCCTCGACCCCTTGAGACCTGATCTAGTTTGTAATGAGTGATAAAGGTATGATGAGAAGACCATGTAGCTGTTGCACAGATGTCGTCCAAAGAAGCTCTGGCATGAAAAACTGCTGAGGTTGCCACAGCTCTTGTTGAAAGGGCTTGAACTGGTTTAGGAAGTTGGAGACCTTTAGAGTGATAAATAAACGTGATGCAGTCTCTGAGCCACTTAGATAAGGTAACCTTAACAACTGGATTACCCAAATTGAGGGAAGAGAATGCTACGGATAGATGATCCGATTTTCTAAAAACCTTTGTCCTATGAAGGTAAAAGTGTAATTGTCTGTGTATGTCTAGCAAATGAAGGACGTAGTCCCTTTTGTTAGAAAAATTAGGGAAAATACTGGTAATTGTAGAGCCTGATTAATGTTGATTTCGGATACCACCTTTGTTAAAAATGATGAATTTGTTCTAAGTGCAACTCTATCTTTATGAAAAATCAAGTAGGGTGATTTGCAGGATAGAGCCTGGAGCTCAGATACTCTTCTTGCAGAAGTGATAGCAACCAGGAGTAAAGTATTCCAGGACAAATATTTAAAATCACAGGATGGTTATGGTTCAAATGGGGTCTTAGTAAGGGCCTGAAGAACAATAGTGAGATCCCAATGGGGAGCTGGTTCCTTAAGCTGAGGTTTAAGTATGATGAGTCCTTTTAAGAAAGCTTTACAAAGCTTGTGAGACATTAGAGAAGAACCAAGCAGGCCTGAATGAAAATTTGAAATTGATGCTAGATGGACATTAATTGTGGATGCAGAGGAACCAGACTGGAACAGTGTAGTTAGAAAATCTAGTACTTCATGAATGGGGCTGGTATAAGGCCCATCTAGCAGATCTCTCCCATTTGCTTTGGTACAGTTTTCTGGTTGAAGGTTTGTGATAAGCAATAATAATTCATTGGACAGGAAAGGAGAGTAAAGGATGCCTGGCAATCATGGGAATAGGAGAAGCCATGCAGTGAGCTTTCTGATGTTGGAGATTTGGATGAACCATGCCCTCTGGGTGAGTTAGGAGATCTGGAGCTGGGTCCAAAATCCATGGTTTCCATATTAGATGAGGCCAAAGAAAGGGAAACCAAACTTGTTGAGGCCAGAAGGGAGCAATGAGGATTACTGTAGTCTCTGTCCTTTTGGCTTTTTTTAGGAATTATGATATGATAGGAGTCAGGGGAAGGCATATAGTAGACCAGGAGGCCAGTCATGGAGAACACTGTCCCTACGTGGCTTGCCCGAAGGGGGGATTAGGGCAAATTAACTTTTGCACTTGTTCATGGGAGAGGCAAAAAAAATCACAGCAAGGTTGGCCCCAATGGTGAAAACATTTGTTCATCACCAGAGGATTGACAGACCACTCATGAGGCAAAAGAATCATTCTGCTCAACTTGTCTGCTATCACTTTGGAACTTCCCGGTATGTGCGTTGCTGTCAGAAAACGGTTGGAAGAAATCACCCATTGCCAAACTCCAAGCGCTTCTCGACAGAGTGGGTAAAATTTGGCTCCCCCTTGTTTGTTTATGTACCAGACTACTGACATGTTGTCTGTCTGAATCGCTACTGTCCCGAAAGGAAGGGCATCTTGCAATGCTTGCAATGCCAACAGCACTGCCCTCATTTCCAGAAGACCGATGTGCAAGTTGGCCTTCAATTGGGACCATGTGCCTTGGACTGTCTTTCCCTGATAATGCCCACCCCCCTCATCTGGGAAGCATCCATGGTTACTATGGCTTGGGGCTGGGGAAGAATAAACAGCCGACCTGAGAAAATCTGGTTGGAGTGTAGCCACCATTTAAGATCTTGTTTGCAGCATTTGGTGATCAAAATCTGGTGAGACACTGATTGGTGTATTACAGACCATTGGGAAGCTAGTAACCACTGTGGGATTCACATATGAAACCTTGCCAGAGGAACTAGTGTTGACTGATGCAGCCATGGAGGCTAATGTTTGAAGAACAAGTTTCGCTGAAACCCTGTTGTTTTGAAGAATTGTCTGCCCTGGAATCTGATATGCTGAAGTTTCTCTGGAGGGAGAGATGCAATACCTGAAATAGTATCTAAATGAGCTCCGATGAAATTCAGTTGCTGAGATGGCTGAAGAGTGGACATTTCAAACGTTATTGTTATACCTAGAGATGTGCAAAGATTTATGGTATAGTCTCTTGCTTGTTCTAACGGACGCCTGGTGGTAGCAGTAAGGAGCCAGCTGTCGAGATATGGAAAGACTTGAAAACCTTGCAGTCTGAGGTGAGCTGCCACCACTGCCATGCATTTAGTGAACACCCTGGGGGCTGTGGTGTGGCCAAAGGGCAGTGCTCTGAATTGGATATGACTGGCTCCTAGCTGGAAGTGTAGAAACCTCCTGGAGATTTTTTCCATTTTTATGTGGTAATAAGCATCTTGGAGGTCTATACAGCATATCCAGCTGTCTTTTTCCAAGAAAGGAAGTATCAACTGAACTGAGACCATCCGGAATTTGGTTTGATGGACTGCCTTGTTGAACAGGCTGAGATCCAGAATGGGTCTCCAGTCCCCTGTATTTTTTGGGCATTAAAAAGAATCTTGAGTAAACCCCAGATCCTGTTTGGTCTGGTGGGACTGTTTAGATGACTTTTGGTGAGCAGTTTTTGAATTTCTAAGACTGCTGCTTCCCTTTGATTGGGTGAACATCTGAGAGCTTTTTTGGGGTTATTGTACTCATAAATGGAATTTTGTAACCCCTGGATATTATTCCCTGCACCCATTTGTCTGAAGTTATCAACTGCCAGGCAGGTTGGTTCAGGGATAATCGCCCCCTGACTGCCTCCAGAGGAAGACAATTGGGCCCCTATTCAGGAATGCTGATAGGATATTCCAGAGAAGGATTCTCTGGACCTCTGATTTTGTGGTCCATTTCTCCCCCTAAGGCAGCATCTTCCATTGCTTCCCCCTCTGCCTCGTGAGTCTTGGAAAGGCCCTTTGGATTTTTTAAACCATAGTCTCCCACTTCTTTGGTTCCTAGAATAAGGTCTCTGAGGAGTGGAGAAACATATGCCTATGGCAGATAGGGTCTTGCCATCTTTCTCACATCTGGCTAGGGTGGATCCGTCAAAAGAAGCATTGACTAATGATGCTTTAAATGGCTCCACAAAGTCGCAAAAGCGCATCCAGAATTGCCTTCTAAGGGCTATGCCTGAACCCGCTGTTCTAGTTGTCCCCTCAGCTGCATGGGCAATGAGCCTCATGACAAATTGGAGATAGCATCAAGGATTGCAATCTGAGACGGAACTTTGTCACGTACCCCTTCAGCCACTGCTCCTGAGTCTCTCTGTAATCTGGTAAAGTGTGCCATATAATTCAAGGACCTTAGAGTGAAGGTCATTGAAGCATAAACATGCTTCCCAAATCTATCCAATGTCCTAGACTCCTTGTTAGGAGGATGGATAATCAGACTCTCTTCAGCGAGTTCCTTTTTGATGGCAGCCACTATCACCATGGCATCAACAGGAATCCCTTTAGACCAATGTGGCTCATCCTTAGGGGCTGATAATATATGGTCAGGTCTCTTGGGTATTGGCTCTATGGAGTTGGGCATCTTCCATGCTCGCTAAGTGATCAATTTAATAAGATCGTCAGTGGGTAGAGATATCCAAGAAGCAGAGGGCTGGACATGAAAAGCCTTCAGGCATACTGATTCCACTGATGAAGTTTGAATAGAGAATCAACCACCCCTCTGTTTCAGGATTTCTAGGATGTCCTCGAAGGAAATATCATCAGGGGATGACCTGGGTGAATCTTCTCCTCATCAAAATCAGTATCTTCAGTGAAGGACTCTTCCAGGGAGACCAGGTGCTTCCTCTTGCACTTCTTCGTAGGGACTTCCACGGGGGAATGATCCAGGGAAGTGTCTGAACAGGAGTCCACTAAAGTGGGAGTCACCTGGGACTTTTGTGCCCTCTGTCCCAGGGATGTGACTGATGGAATCTCAGGCCAAAAGGAAGTAGAAATCTGTACCGATAGGGATGGCAAAGATTGAGAGTCCCCAAAGGACAATGCCTTCTCCATTATTCTAAAGGCTGGTCCCCCTGTAGAGGCATGGGAGCCCGGAACCAAAATGGACTGCTTTGGAACCTCTGTCCCAGAGATGAGACTGATGGAATCTCAGGCCAAGAGGAAGTAGAAATATGCCCCAACAGGGATGGCAAAGACTGACAGTCCCCAATGGACAATGCTTTCTCCATTATTCTAAAGGCTGGTCCCTCTGTAAAGGCATTGGAGCCCAGAACCGAAATGGACTCTTTTGGAACTAGGGTCACACCCCACACCGAGGAGGCAGCCCCTGGAACAGAAGGCTGGGTCGATCCTACAAAGGCTGAGGTACCAAGCGACATGGATGGTTCTGAAGGAAATGAAATCAATCCAAGCCCCTCGGACCCAACCAGAGAATCATGACCCTGGGAGACCTCCAGTGCCGAAAACTCAGAGGAACTCAAGACAACTCTTGGAAACGGAGGAGAGGATGCTACCAGAGCCAAAACAGTCGACACTGGAGGAGTCGGAATCGAGGGTTCCAATGCCTTGATAGGAGTTGGAGGAGGAGGGTATGGAGGAGTCACAGCTAGGCTAGTTCCAAGGCCAGCATGGCTAGGAACTGAGGATAACCCTCTGGCTGACAGGAGTTGATCTATGAGTCTCAAAATATCGGCTTTGGAAAGACTCTTAGTAGAACAGATAGAAGATGAGGAGGGAGATTTATGGGGGTCTGGATTCCACAAAGGGGCCGGATGGCAGATCTTTAAAGGGGACAAAAGAAGAAGAATATTTGGTTCTTGGTAGTTGTGGTATCTTCGGCACCAAAGAATTTGTCGGTGCAGAAGAAGATATTTGCGGTTCAGAAGAGGGTTTGTGTCTGGAACCAGATAAATCCTCCAGTACCAAGGCTGACTTAAGCATTATCTTATACGGTTCCTAGGACATTGGAACTGAAGAAGGCCTTTTCTTCAAAACTGAAAAAGAAGATGAAGAAAAAGTGCTAACTTCAATTCTAGACTCAGATAAAGCCTCATCAAATCCTGTTTTAAGAGTTGCCTTTAATATTAATTTGTTTTTCCTTTCAGTCAGGGTTCACGTAGAGAACCCGTGACAGACTGAACAGTCTTCCTGCAAGTTAATATTTCCCAGGCAACAGACACATCAGGTGTGATTGTCAGAATTAGGCATCTTGCCTTTACATTTCTGGCACCTTTTAAAGCCTGAGGTGCCTTTAACAGATTTAGCAGGAAAAGGTTGTTGATTTGGTCAGACATTACAATGAAAATAGCTGTCAAACAGTCATTCGACAAGAGAGACAGAGAGAAAGAAGCAAAGAAGAGATTTTTTTTTTTTTGTAGATTAAAGCTAGGAAATACTAATAATGGTATTTTGCAGTAAAGCAGACAAACCAGCTGAATAAAATAGATGACAACACGAAGACTGGACCCACTCAACCCACTCAAAGTGCTGGTTTATATAGCACTTTCATCTCGACAGTACAAGAGACTTCTTTAGAATAAAATAACTTTAGAAGCAGTCACCTTATATATACTTGAAACACCTCTAATTAAAAATCGTATTAACGATGAGTTGCACATTTAAAGACACAGCAAGCATACGTAAAACTTTCAAATCAAAATGTACACAAGGTACATTGTGAAACAAGTTAAAACAAATAGACATCCAATTTTCACATTAATGTTACAATTCTGAACTAGCTTTTAATTTTAAAATACTATGAATATAACAATGATCATTCAGGCCAGGGAGGGGGGGGGGGTTACAGCATTAAATCTCAGCTGCCACTGCAATTCTTTGAATTCTAGAAATTGATTGTATGAGCCACCCCTCTGCCCAAGGTCACTATGGTCTATGACAACAAATTTAAAGAAATGTTGGTTGTATATTAACAGATGTTTAACCAAAGCATTATTCCTATCCTGCTTTTGTATACTATACATGTGCTGGTAAATTCTAGTATGAACTTGTTTGATCATTAATAGGATTTTTAATTAGAGGTGTTTCAAGTATATATAAGTGGCTGCTTCTAAAGTTATTTTATTCTGAAGAAGTCTCTTGTACTGTCGAGACGAAAGTGCTAAATAAACCAGCAATGTGAGTGGGTCCAGTCTTCGTGTTAACAACGGTATTTTAGAATACCTAAACAGGTAATAAGTAAGAATGAACAGAAAGAAAGTACCAGCAATGATACTTAAGTTTTACCAATAGTAGAAGATGGAAAAAAACAGAATAAACAGTTACGTTAAGGTTAACAGGAGCAGGTAAACAGCGTAAGAGGAACTAGACAGGAATTTCTTAAAAAGGGAATAAAGAAGTACTTTAAAGAAGTAAAAAGTAAAGATAATGTCTCCGCTCTCCAAAGTGTCCTCTGGCAATGTATAACCACTGGAAGTTCGAAGTAAACTGACCTCGGGACACACCACGAGAAGTTATAACTCAGCTTTATTCAGTAAACATATAAAAAATAATAAAAGATAAGCGCTTTCACGTGCTGGAAACGCACGCTTCTTCAGATCTCATTTAATACAACAAGCTGCTTCTTTTTAAATAAAATGATAGACAATGACAATTCATACTCAATCAAGAAATAAGCATTACTCAATTAGTGCAAAAGCTGTGCTTAATTAATTTACGTTCTTGATCAACTTGCTGGAGCAAATATGCTTGTGTATATCTAAGTCCATTTCATTACTGCATAGAGATGTTAAATATTACAGTATTAAAACACGCTGTTTTTAACAAAACATATTTAGCAGTCGCAAGGATGATTACTCATTGTAAAACTTCTTCAATCTAAAACCCATTCATTGCAACATAAAAACATATCAAATGTTTCAATTTTAAAGGCAAACTGCTTTTGCAAAACATTATAGACATTCGCGATGTTAAAATCTCAATTACGTCATTTATGTGCTAAATAGTCAAGATTAAAAGGCATAAAAAATAAAAAATATAGGAAATATGTGTATAAAAATATATAAAGAGCTGTCTTATCAAAAGACTTTCATAGTTAAAGAGCTTGTTAAGCGAGAATCTTTACTAAGCATGTATTCACTTCCCATGCCTAACAAACCAAATAGTCAATTCAGCTGCCTGAAAAAATGCCAAACAGAGCTGTTTAAAAATTGTATATATGATGCTCATTCATATAATGACAGCTCTTTTATCAAATCGAGTAAAGTATTCATAAAATTCTACCTAATGGTGACACCTAAAGGCACATACATCTGGCTTGAACCGAAAAGACTGTGCCACTAGATTTAACATTCCTAGCTTCTCTACCTGACGAGGAACAAACCTATCTCTTTATTTTAAAGTTGAGCTATACTGTCCTCTAGCTTGACTGAGTTTTAAAAACGTCAAATGTAAACTTGGCACTCCACCTCGAGCCTATGCCAAAATACTATTTCAAAAGAACCTGCTGAGAAATCGCCTGTGTAATCTAATTAAGAACAACACAGAGCGACATTCACAGGTTCTATGATGTAAAATCAATCCTTTAAACTGCTGTTACAAGACTTCACCATTATATTAATTGTGAATCTAAAAATGACATAGAAAATTCATATCATTATCACTGGTGACCAAAAACTCAATAAACAGTGCCAACTGGCCAGACTTATAACTAGCAACTTGCACAATCAGTGCAGACTGGCCTAACTTATAACTTGCAACTTGCACTGTCATATTTTAGATCTATGGGTCAGTTATCGACCTGACCAAAATGGTCTTAACTAACAAGTGAATTCTGGGATTTATCTAGTCAAAAAACTGTAGTCCACTGTAGGAGAACACTACTTTAGTGTGTCCCTAGGTTCTTGCTTCTACTATATCATCTATCTTATGTGATATGTTCACTAACTATATAAGACATCCGGGTGTTGACCTGCTCTATAAATAGCATGTTGTTATAATGAATTCGTAGGAAATTACCCATCAAGACTTATCGGTCAGATTCTGTGACTATCAAGTCAAATATGGTAGATAAGACAAATGTGAAAAATATGAAAAAATTGAGCAGACAACCATAGAAATTGCTTATCTGAACTAATAATCCTGATCAAACTGTGTGAACTGTCAAACAGCTACTTTTTAAAAAATGATTCCAGATTACTAGTTAGGAATGGGTCTTGATGACATCATGGATATGGAACCCTAGGTAGAAATAGGGGAATCAACTATGTTATACTGAACTAATCTTGTATGCACTAATATTATCATGGCTTAGAGATGAATTTCAAAACAGATAGAATAAGATTCACCTCTCAATTAAGATAGGTTTCAAAGATACGAAATTATTGATGCCTGGATCTATATGGGCTCCTGTCTTAAAAATCCATTTCAATTCTAGTTTTGCTAGGTGATTAGAATTGTCGCCCATTCTTTTACTTCTTCTTAGAGTTTGTAGTACTCTAAACTTAAACTCATGCTTCGGATGTGCTCCTATGTGCCTAGCTAATGCATTGGAATCCTTGTTTTTCCGTATGTCATAGCTGTGATTATATATACGGTCTCTCAATTTTCTAGTTGTTAGGCCAATATAAAATGCTGAACAGTGCAAACAATTGGCCATATAGATCAAATTGCTGGTATTGCAATCATAGTATTCCCTAGGTTTAAATTCAAAGACTCCATGAACATGCGTGAAGTCCTGAATGGTGGTTATATATTTGCACATATTGCAATTTGTGCAAGGGAAAGTACCTAGTTTTTTGTGTTGACATGGTGTATCTACATGATTAAAATTCCTGGAGAATATCTCCTTGAGATTATTACAAGTACGAAAAATGAATGAAGGTTTCATTCCAACTAAAGTTCTAATTTCTTCAGTGACCGTCAAAATATTCCAATGTTTGGACACTATTTTTCTAATTTGTTCATTATCATTCGTATATTTCATCACATAGGAAATTCTATTCTTATTAAATCTCCCTTGTCTTTGAGATCGCCCTAAATTATATTCTGTAGATTGGGTGGCAAGGTTATTCTCTCTAAATTGTAACCCTTTGTACACTGCTGTATTTCTGGGAATATCTATGTTTGTCTGAACTCTAGATGTTGTGTACTGGTGTAGAGTCCTCTGTCTTATTTCATTGACCATAGACTTGTCATAACCCCTGGCTAAGAAAATCTTGGTCATACTATCTGCCTCCTCTTCCAACACTGTAGGATGCTGTACAATTCTAATTAGTCTGGTGAATTGAGCTTTCACTATGCCAGGGTATACATGCCTGGGATGCATGCTACTAAACTCAAGAATACTATTCCTCCAACATTCTTTCCTATACAGTCCAGACTGAATTATACCTTCTGGATCTAGATGTAAACTAACATCCAGGAAGTTAATTTGTGTTTCAGAGTATTGGAGGGTAAACTTCAAGAAGTCTGTAGTGGAGTGTAAATAGTTGACAAAGATATTCAACTCATCTAGAGTACCCCTCCAAAACAGCAGAATATCGTCTACAAATCTTCTAAATAGACATATTTTATCCATCCATTCGTTATTAAATAAACAATGTGTTTCCCAATAATATAATACCAAATTGGCATAAGAGTTCGCGCATGGGGTGCCCATGGCAGCATTACAATGAATGGGTTTTAGATTGAAGAAGTTTTACAATGAGTAATCATCCTTGCGACTGCTAAATATGTTTTGTTAAAAACAGCGTGTTTTAATACTGTAATATTTAACATCTCTATGCAGTAATGAAATGGACTTAGATATACACAAGCATATTTGCTCCAGCAAGTTGATCAAGAACGTAAATTAATTAAGCACAGCTTTTGCACTAATTGAGTAATGCTTATTTCTTGATTGAGTATGAATTGTCATTGGCTATCATTTTATTTAAAAAGAAGCAGCTTGTTGTATTAAATGAGATCTGAAGAAGCGTGCGTTTCCAGCACGTGAAAGCGCTTATCTTTTATTATTTTTTATATGTTTACTGAATAAAGCTGAGTTATAACTTTTCGTGGTGTGTCCCGAGGTCAGTTTACTTCGAAGTACTTTAAAGAGTTAGAAAAATAGAAAATAACTCACTGTTATAGCCAAGGGTCGAGACAAGGAAACTAACGCATCTGGCCTGCGAAGTGACAAACGAGATCTGAGGTAACTTTAGAGAGGAGCATTATGGGTAGTGCCTGTCTCAAGAGTTTGGACAGTGTGAGCTGGAAGATATGGCTGAGTTGGTTCCGAGATTTGGAACTGAGCCCATTGTCAAGGATTGGGTGAAGATTGACAACATCAGATCAATAGTGATTCACCACTTAATATTGCTGATAGTAGATGACTGAAATTTAATCACTGATAAGAAATATGTAGACCATAGACTGAGGAGAAGGGCAATTACATAAAAGAGGATACATTTAAAGAGTTATCTGAA
Organism: Protopterus annectens; assembly: GCF_019279795.1. NCBI lineage: Eukaryota > Metazoa > Chordata > Ceratodontiformes > Protopteridae > Protopterus > Protopterus annectens. The sequence continues at coordinate 1,042,483,301 of NC_056739.1, read as the reverse complement.
AGTATATGGAGTAGAGGATATGGCAGGGAAACAACTGGGAAACAGTTTCTGCATTATTCATATAGATACAGTATAACAGTCAGACTGTCTAGGATATTTTAATTATTTATTTATTTATTTATTACTTATTTATTATTTATTTTTGTATGTATATATCAGTCAAACACAGACCTTCTATACAGGAGTTTTTTTGACATATCCAATAATGATTTTAGACCATGCAGCAACACAAGTAACTCTAAGACTGCCATATGAGGGCCTTAGCCACAGGCATTAGAGATTTCCAGATTTAAAGGAAAGCATAACAACATATTACTTAGCAACAAGGTGATTTGTTAGAAGATATGGATAAAACGTGGAAGTATACTCACTAAATGGGACAAGCTAAAGAAAGTTTTTTTAGGGAGAATATCAAAGACTAGGAGCAATGGTTTTGGAGAGAAGGCCATATTACCTATCTACGGCACAACAAGGAACTAGCTGACTTACAAGCAAAATAAGATTCACAAGATTGGAAACCAAGAAGATTAAAGACAGAACAGAAAATATCTAGTAGATGTCTAGGAATTTAAAAGAGCTTTGTTTAAGCCCTTTTATTTTGAAAACTCAGTAAAAATGTCTTAGCCATGAAACTTAACAAAAAGAAGATACGATCATGTGGAAATAAAAAGATCCAAAAAAAATGCTCCACAGACATGGAAGGTGTACCAAAATGATGACCAATAACCAATAAAGGACACCAATTTATTGAGTGCTTTCATTCACAAGAATATGAACTTCTTCATAATATAAACATCACCTACTGAACCAAACTATTAAAGACAGTAGGTTGGAACAAAAGTTGTCAATCATTATGTCAGCCTGTGGTGTCATTTCCTAAGGACTGGTGCAATGAATACATTGCCATTATGTCAGCCCTCAGGAAATAAATTGGCATCCTGGATCCTGCAGTGTTTTGGTGTCCTTTGTTAGGAACTAAGGGATTCTCAGACAGGGAAAATGTATATGAATCTGAAAGAAACAGAAATGATACTGAGGGGTTCTACCCATATCTATACAAGAGGCAGATGGCAAGGGAAGACTGAAGTAATAGTATAAGGAAGTTCTTATCACACTGAAACATGCCAGTGATGGAAGAAGGGGAGGTAGAAACATTAATAGCATCTACTACAGCTGAATAATTTAGATTTTAAATAAGAGAATCATGCAGTGGTACAATCTCCAGGAATGGAGGAAACCCAAAAGAGTTATGGAAGGAGAGAACTGATGAAATCATTGGTGTCTGTCAGATATATTTAACAAAATACTGGGAGAAAGGAAAACACATTTTCATGGAAGAGTGCAGTAATACGCATAATTCTTCCTGCAAGTGCGGACTCCTCGTGATTTCAAGTTTTTTTTTTCACAAAACAAAACTCAAATTGAAACAGTAACTCAGGCAAAACTGTTAGGTATAACTATAGATAATAAACTCACCTTTGGAGGACATATAGTTAATTCAATTAAAAAAACACACACATTAAACTCAGTAAACTCTAGAGACATAAACAATTCATGGATGCTACAACCAAAATAACACTTACCAAGACCCTCTTACTGCCTTCCCTTCTACATGGGGCCCCCTATATTCACTAACCTCCATAAATCCACAAAGAATGAACTCCAATCTTGCTACCACAAAATTGCCAAATTTGCAACCAGTTCATCCAACAGCACTAATCACTGTTATGTCATTAACAAACTAAATTGGCTAGAATTCCCCCACTTCCTGAATTACGTGCAACTATCTCTCACTCACAAACTAATCTACTCACCTGAAAACTGCTCTGCCTTAAAGCCCATCTTACAACCTTACATCTCAACCAGAAATCTTTCCTCAGCCAATAAAATACTATTAAAATTGCACAGACCTACTATAAGAGCCGTGCAAAGAGTCTGCTCCTATGCTATAGTTAACTCTGGAATGCCCTACCCCTAGATATCTCTGCTATTCCATCTCATAAATCCTTCAAACATAAGCTAAAAAAAATTACCTCAACTCCCATATCTACTCATGCACCTAGGCAGAAACAATAAAAAACAATTCCAATACCCCCCCACTCCGCCCTCCTCACATCTGTCATTTAAACTATCATCAGGCAACTCTTCTTTAAAATACTTTTCTGCTGAACTCCAATCAATTCTTCAAACTACAACTTGGCATCTATGCTCTAGTCCATCTTTCCCCTAACATCCTTCCTGAATTATAACCAAACTTCTCTCTAGCCTTTCATCATATCCTCTTCTTCCTATATCTACACCATATACTCTATTATACTCCACTTTGACACAATGAGTCTGACTATGATCTTTCTCAAATAAGTTTTAAACCAGCTTGCTACTCATTCTCCATCCTTCTCCAGATTCTTTCCACTTACCTCGTCACTAATTCTAATTTCTTTTGCTCTCCCTACCATCCTATACTTACATATCCTACACATGTTAGACTTTCTCTCTTGTAATTTATAGACAAAATTACTCTGATTAATTTCTTGTGAATTACTGTATAAGGTAGTACATGCTGAATTCTTGCTTATATGTTAAACCACATGATAATTATATATAATATTTTTATATTTGTTTTTGTACATTAATGTGCTAAATACTGGGTGGCTGCGCTGGTGCAACGGTTAGCATTGCCTCCTCACAGCAAGAGGATCTCCGGTTCAATCCTTGGCTGGGGTACCTTCTGTGAGGAGTCTTCATGTCCTCCCTGTGGACGCGTGGGTTTCCTCCGGGTGCTCCGGTTTCCTCCCATATCCCAAAGACATGCTGTAAGTGGATTGGACACTCTAAATTGGCCCTAGGCATGAGTGCGTGTTTGCCTTCTGTGTAAGGTTGAGCCAAAAGAAGAAGAAGAAGAAGATCCTTTCTGGACACATATGATTATGTATTCTTAAATTTTTTACTATATATCTATGTTCTGCGTAAACATCTACCACTGGAGCTTTTCTTCGCAGGCCTCCACTGAAAATGGGTTCCTGACCCAGCTGGACTTTCCCAGTCACCAAATGTCAATAGATACATAAATTCATAATGAAGGGATAAGATTCCAAAAGTGTTCCTTCGTATAGACCAATATCAATATTAAACCATACAATAACATACATATATACATACAAAGATTTGAGACACAGGCAACAATACCCTTTTAGCCATACCAGTATACTAAAACAGTCATTCTCATTCCAATTAATGCAATTTGTTCTTAAAAATATCTAAACTACTGCTTGCTGATGTTTCTGTATGTATTAGACCAGCTGACAAGGGAGGGGGATTTTGATATTGGATACTACATATTATGAGTGGGAAATGACCAATATGTTAAATGACACACAGGTATATAAGATAGTAACATTAACAGACATTGATCTGATTTGTAGCTATGTGTTTAGTATGTTGAATGATTGTTTTTTGAGCCATATTATATCTAAGCCATTATTGGATTATTTTTTGATTTCACATCCTGTTATACCATTGATTCAAGGCCAACCTAAGCTACACAAAAATTTTAGCAACCCCCCACTCAGACCAATTGTGTCTGGTAGAGGGTGGGTCACCTATCCACTATCAGTTTTTGTTGAGAAGTGGTTGAGGCCTGTTGTTGATAAATCTGAACAAATACTAAAGGATAGCAAACAGTTACTATGTGATTTATTACCTATCACTGTGAACAACCAAAATATGTTGAAAGAAAGTTGGTTGGTAACAATGGGTGTAAATTCTTTATTTACAGTTATACCGCATCCTTATGGTACTGAGGCGGTAAAAATATATTTAGGAAATAGCAGTACATATGATGCGACACAAATTGATTTAATTTACATGCTGTTAGAGATCATTCTTGAGAATAATGTGATGCTGTTTGATGGGAAATATTACATGCAACAGGTAGGTGTTGCGATGAGTACACCGTGTGCCAACACTTACGCAAATATTGTGTTGGCACATTGGAAGGATGAAGCGATTTTGATGAATGGTACCTACAAACCTTATATTTATTTATATAAAAGGTTTGTAGACGATCTCTTTTTTATTTGGATTGGTTCATACATGCAGTTGATGCAATTTGTGGAGCATTTAAACGAAAGTACAGGTTTTTTGAGATTTACATTGAAAACTTCTAAAACAATGATAGATTTTCTAGATGTAGCCATTATGAAAGATAATGAAGGTGTTTTTTCCACTACTTTGTATAGAAAAACATGTCGAAGAAATAGCATCTTATCTCGGGACAGCATGCACCCAGCATATGTATATAGCAATATAATAAAGGGACAAGGTATGCGGGTATCTAGGTTGAATACTGATGATAGAACCTTTATGAATGACTTACATACTTTTAGGGAGGAGTTGGTTGAACGTAAATACACTAGGCAAGAAATTGATTATAACCTTGGATATGTTAAAAATTTAAGAAGTACAAAAGCTAAACCTTATATGAGTAATACAAATTTTGAGACTAGGGATATATCTGAAATTAGAAATAAAGATAATTATAATACAAATTGAGCTTTTTTAAGCTTACAATATTCTAGTAATATTAACATAGTAATTGATATTGTGAAACGGAATTGGTTTATTCTGCAAACTAATGCCCAAATTAAAGAGATTGTGGGTGATAAACCAAGTTTTAGATATAAGAATAAAAAGAATTTGAAGAGATTGCTATGTAACTCGGATAAACAATGCTCGCAGAAGAAGCGAGTGTTTAAACCATATTTAATATCTTGTGGGAAGAGTAATATATGTAAAGTATTGTGTGGATAATATTTTCATACATCCCATGACTGGCATTAGATACAAATTCAGAGTAAATGCTACATGCACCACCAATGACCTGATATATCTTGCAGTCTGTAATGACTGTACATCATTTTATGTAGGCATGATGAATAGGTCTCTTTGTGAAAGAATTAGGGAATATCTTTCTGCCATTCGCAATGATGATGTTGAAAGAAGTGCATTAGCCGAACATATAAGGGTGAATAAAAGCCATACTTTCAAATTTTAGTTATATGTGGTATAGATTGTGGTTTAAGGCTGGGTGATAAGAAAAATGTTATTGAACAAAAGGAATTACATTGGATAGTCAAGTTACAGGCCGATAAACGCCCTGGTCTTAATGAACGGGCATCTATAAAACCTTTACTTGCTGGTAAAAGATTTAAGTAATTTTTAATAAACCTTTTATACTTGCGTATATATATATATATATATATATATATATATATATGTATGTATCCTTAAAATTTAGTATGTTTTTTAGAGTTATACCTTTAAGGCTAGTAACTGATTGTTTGTTAATGCAAATGATTTAATCAATGATGTATTTAAATGGTATGCAAGTTTTGTTTGAATGAAGTCTGAAGAAGCATCTGTTGGATGTGAAAGCGCTCACTTGGTACCTGTTTGATTCCTTGGATTTGAAATAAATCGATGGTTTTATGCTGTGGTCTTCTCATCTCCATTTTTGCTATTTGTGTTCATTATAAAAATACCTATGCAAACACTTAAATCAAAAATCCTAAATCTTATAGATTTTGTTGCATATTTGGGAGCCATACGTATATACCCCTCAACTGTTTCTTTGTGAATTGCTTATCCAATCTCTCTTCCCAATCCTTTCTAACCTTCTCTGATTCTTATAGTTATCAAGCAATATTTTACATACCCTACTAATTATCCCTTTTTTAACGGCAGCTTCTGTTCTAGATTCTCCAAAATCCTCTATCAGTGCTGGTCTTTCCCTTAGGATCCATGTATTCCTTTCTCTTTGCCTATACTCTGTTATCACTCCTTGGTAGAGAAAGCCTCTTCCCATTCTATTACCTTCCCCCTCTAATTATTTTGTTCCTTTGCCAGTTTACTCCAGTAAATTCCAGCCCCCTCTTGCCTAGTCTCTGTACCTATAATTGCAGCCATCCCTAGCAGTAGACTCACCTTTCTCCATTCTCATGTTGGCTTAATTCTTAGAATACTTTCTGCTACTTTATGAATATAATATTATGTATGGTTATTGTTATTTTCCTTAAGGGTCTGCATTCAAAATCCCAGTCTCTCTTTATTTCTTGAGCTTTGCTCCTGTTTCATCATCACCCCTTTCCATATTCAATTATAGCTTCCTGCTTGTGCTAAGTATATGAGTCTTAACTGTGTAGCTCTGAAATAGGAGACTGACTGTTTTAGAGAATACATACCATGCAACACCTAGAGTTTTTGGAACACAGAAAGAGTCTGTTATCACACCAGCCCAACGTTCTAATACAGGTATGGAAGTTTTACGAGATTTTGATAGCCATAGGAATGGTAGAATAACCGAGTCCTCTCTGGATGGACAGTATGGAAACCCTGTTAACATTAACAAATGGTTTAACAAGAACGCTTCATTAACTGTGAACCATGGTTTTCCACATGACAATTTAGAAACACAAATGAAGCAAATGGAAAGGTCGGTTAATAAGTTTAGAAAGCTTCAAGTACAGAAATGACATTTGCGACAGAATATTGTTAAGGGGAAAGTTCCTAAGGGGATGCATTGCTAGAAAAACCTGACAGTGTTAGTCAATGGTTCAGACTTGCATAAAGATCTACTAGTGTTGTTTGACAGGGACAGGTGTGAGCTTATGGAAGTTCTTATTAAGGACAATCTTAGATCCATGGACAAGATTTCTATGGAAATTAAAAATGTAGAAACTTCCATCACTAACGATTTGTTGTTTGATCAAATTTCTTGCCAATACAATATTTTGTTAAAGCTGACTCCTTAATGAATGAGCTTAAAAGCAAAAAAAGCCAAAGTGAAACTGGATGTTTCTGAACATGAGCAAGGAAAGCATACCCCCCTCCAAGGTTTCAGACTCGGTCAATGCAAATGCGCGCCTATGACTTGGACAATGTGGACAGTGGGGTTCAGGTAAGCAAGCACCAAGGTGACAACTATCCTGATGCCCCTATATTGTCAACTCCCTCCTTGAGGATGTCAGATGTGATTCGATCCTGGCAAAATGGGGGTCAATCTAGACATGGTTCAACCACAGTTGACAGGGGCCCGTGCAACAGCCGAGAAGGTGGACAACCAATCAGCAGAACCATCGGAACAATTAAATGCTGTTTGTGTTAATAATGCTGGTGATTTTAATGTGTTTAATTACAACAATGAAGAAGCTACTGATGTATTTTTTAATTGTTTCTAAAGGTTTAACCTTTGTATCCAATGCTAAGGCAATGTTGGCTGAAGCTGGACCTCAAATTGTTTGTTATAAAGCTTAATTTTAGTCTTTTGCTCCCTTACGCTGGAATCTTTTCCCACTCATTCAAACTAACAAGACCAAGTACCTTTAATCCCCCCCATTGTACAGTCTTACATATTTTTAATTTTTGTGTGAAAGTGACATTGGAGAGCTTTTGTACAAACAACTTAACCTGGTTAAATTAAATTTGGCTTTATATCAATTTAATTAGCTTAAAATGTTAAGTCAAAACAATGAAGTGAGAATTACGAAACCTGACAAAGGAGGAGGGGTGGTCCTGATGAACACTAATAACTAAAATAATAAAACAATGCTCCTTTTAGGTGAGGATGCATATGAAGATATGTCAAATGGTGAAATGCACATAGCCTATAGGAAGGATGATGTTTATTGTATGATATGCTAATGCAAAGTGAAACTGATCAGGCTGAATCTGGGTTTTTAAAGGTTGACTATTTTATGGTCCCTACAATTTTTGGGACACCGAAGGTCCATAAGGACCTAATAGACCCACCTTTAAGACCTACAGTTGATGCCAAGTCCTCTAAAACATTCCCCTTGGCTATGTTTATGGATTATAAACTCAAAGGGACCTTTCAAGGGCTTGAATATTTAGTCAAGGACTCATGGGATTTTTTTATCATGAATGTTTGAAGACTTATACAATGTAAGTCTTATATTTTTGACAACAGACTTCAAAGAATTATTTTCAGTAATACTACATCAACAGGGGCTAGACTAGTCGTTTGAGTTTCTTATTGAAAATAATGAATTGAGTGGTAGAGAAATTAAAGTTATTGTGAACTTGATGGACATGGTTCTAAGAAACAGTTTTATTTTGATGGTATGATTTTTAGACAGAATGGCTATGGGTTCATCTTGCACCCCAATTTTTACCAGTATTGTTATGGGGTTGTGGGAGAAGAAATATGTTCTAAATTCTAAGTTTACTAACTGTTGGTTCTTTTACACTAGATATCTGGATGATATCTGTATTTTTTGTACCGACCATCATGATAACATACAGGACTTTCTTGATTACAACAACACCATCTCCTTTTTTTAAGTTTACACACAGTTTCTAGTGAAACCCTGCACTATTTAGACATTGAGTTAACTAAAGACAGACCTAATAATAGACTTGTGTCTTCTCTTTTCAGAAAAATCAACATATTTGGATTCCTTTTTTACATTTTACAAGCAGCCATCCTCTGTGTCAGAAAAAAACAGTGGTTAAAGGGCAACTGGTTAGGGCTGCTAGGATGGTTTCTGATTTTGCTGCGTTCTTATTGGAGTGTGAAAAATTAAAGAATATATTCTTAAGAAGAAGGTATCCTTAACATTTTTCTAAGAGGCACATATACCTCACATTTGAGGAATATACATAGCTGCAATATTATTAAGCAATACTCCCCAAGAATTGGGGGACATCTTTTATTACCACCTATATTTTTCAGACATTAAAAACATTATTCAAAGGAATTGGGGTGTTTTTAGTCAGTTGGACAATACAGGGAAAACGGCGAGGGTTTTCCTCATTGTTTACAGTCTGACGGAAAGTGTGTCTAAAGGCGCTGTTTGAATGTAATAATGTTGGCCAAATTGGGGACTTTTATAAGTGGTTTTTGTAATATTGTAGGTTTTTGTTAAATACCGGCAAGATTACTGTGGGTAACATTAATATTAGCCCTAAGTTCTATTGTGCTTGCCATTCTAAAGGTTTGTTTATGCAGCTATTTGTCAGAAATGTGCTTGCTTCTATATTGGAAAAAAACAAATGGGCATTTAAGGCCAGGATAAGGGAACATATTTATAGCATTAGTAAGAAAGACCTTCACAATGCCCTGAATAAACACATTTCTGAATTTTCTGAGTGTTATTCTTTATTTTTTGGTATAGAAACTTCATGACCTAGCCCATGGGGTGGTGCTGTGGGTATTTTTTTAAAAGGTTCATGAATTTTTCTGACAGATGATAACAAATGCAGGGGTTAGCCCTGGTTTAAAAGACAACATTTCTATTAACTGTTTACTTAAACTGAAGCTGTTAGGGCTTATGTGAGGTTTTATTTAAGCAGTACCTTTACTTTAAGGTTTGTAATAATAATATTAATGTAATGTTTTTATTTAATGTTTTTAACTTTGTGTTTTTGTTTTTTCCTTGATGTGTCATGTGATTAATGATGCCATGTATTTAAACTGAGTTAGTGTTTTGGTTTGCTATTCTGATGAAGTTTCACATTTGAAGTGAAAGCTCTCAATTAAATTATTTTTATCTTGACATGGCTGGTACTTTTCTTGGACAGTTGTACAGTGTCCCTCCCAGTTTGTATTTTCAGTGGTGTGCTCTGTTTGTTATTAGTTTTATATGTCTCAACTGGTTAATGTTCCTTCAAATTAGTAAATCCCAAACCACCTCGTTCTATTAGCAGAATTAACGTATCCCACTTGAGTCTTGCCCTCTTCCACTCCCAGATAAAATCTTTCAACTATTTATTAATTGTTATCCACAACTTGTCCTCTGATTGATAAAAACATGCCTGACCTGTGTATAAAACTAAAGGGATTAAAAACATTTTCACTGCTTGTGTTTCACTGTCCACATCCATAAAATAGAGCTTCAAGTTTCTCAGGTTTGTATTATCTTTTTTTAGCTTATTCCCACATACCCTTAGCTGCCATAACAGAATCCTTTTTAACCCATACTCCTAAGTGCTTCATTTTAACATGTCTACATAAATCTGGATATTGCTGAATAAATTTGTGTGTGGGTACAAAATTTACAGCTATTGCCTTTGCTTTATCTTCATAAATTTTTTATCCCAAAAAGACCTGAAACTGTTTCAGAATGTTCTACAACAATAAAATGTTCTTTTCTGGTTGGATAAGCAATTTACAAAGAAACAATGGATGGATATTTGTAAATTATCAGGTACAAAATAATATCATCTGCAAATAAAGACAACTTTTCTTGATTAGCATACCAATTATATCCTTGAATTTCTGAGTCCCCTATTTTCTTTGCCAATGGTTCTAAATATAACATAAATAACACAGTGGAAACAGGACATCCCTGCTTGCTTCCTCTTTTAAAACACAACTTGTAAATGAGGAACCCACCCACTTTAATTTTCACCTCCAATCCCTCATATATACACCTTTTTAACTATTTATTGTGTTCATTAATGCACATGCTTCAATTGCCCTACTCATAAAATCCCAGCTTAATTCATTGAATGCTTTCTCTGCATCAAGACACACCAACAACAGTGGTATTTTGGATGAAAGCAGCACTCCATGGAGAGAACCAGTGAAGTAGCATCAAACAATAAAATATACAAGACAAAAGAGCAATCATGATCCACGGCAAATTCAGTCAAATAAAATAGTCTAGTGAAAATGTTGCATGATAAAATCAGTTTAATAAAACAAACTGGTTAATAGGTACTAGACTATTTTTTTCGACTGAATTTGCCATGCACAGTGATTGCTCTTTTGTCTTTAATAGTGGTATTTTTTTGCATTCCGCTTCCCTCAAGATTATCATTGTTCTGTTAATGCTGTCAAATCTTTGCCTGCCCTCCACAAAACTACAATGAGCCATATCTACCAATTTTGGCATCAGCTTTGCCACTCTTATAGTCATTATAGACATAAACACTTAATAATCAAGGTTTAGAACTGAAATGGGCCTATATGAAGCTGGATGTGATGGGTCTTTACCATCTTTAGGTATCAAAGCCATCACAGCTTTCTTCCAGGATGTTGGTGCTTCTCCTTTTAAAATACTGTTAAAACCTTCCAGATCTTTAGCACTTTCTTCCCTTCTAGCTTCCAAATTTCCACAGGAATGCCATATATTCCTGGAGACTTTCCTGTAGATTGGTTATACATAACTATTTTTATCTCATCTCCTCCTTATCCTAACTGTTAATAATTGAGCATCATCTACCTATAAACCTGGCATGTTTAATTCTTCCATAAACATTTCCATTCGTACTTTTTCTTGATTTCAACATTTCTCTGCTTTATACAGATTTTTTATAAAATATTTCTAATACTTCTGTAGGATCTCTGATTATTTTCCTTGTTAAAGGCTCATTCTACTTTCTGCTTTCTGTTGCCTGAGCCATTGTCCTAAAACCTTTTATGTTCTGTATTTATTTCAAAAAACACTTGCTTAACAGCAATATTTCTAAACTCATGCATATTACTGAGGTAGTCCTTATATTACCATTAGCACTCTGCAGTTGCACCTCTTCTTGTTATATGAGATCCCCCCATTATGTAATACAACCTTTGTCACTCCCGTTAAATACTTCTTGTTAACTATAGCACTTTTTCTTTTATTTGTACTCCATCTTTAAACTCCACTTTCATTTTATCCTACTCCCTAGCTATATTTTCTGAAGAAATGTCTATCTTCCTTAATAACTCCTGAATAATTTCCACTACCCATTCCTTAAATTCCTCTTTGTTTAAAAGATGGTGGGGGAGTGCCAGTGTCTCATTTTTATTTCATTACCCTGCATTTTTATTTTAGTTATTATTGGTAAATAATCTGAAATAGCTATTGGATGCATATCAAAACTTTCAATTAAATGCACATGTTCCTGTGAAATATAATTTCTACCTAGCCTAGCCCAGCTTTTGTACCTTGTTGCAAATCAAATTCCAATCACTACATAAAGCAATATTCTCTGCTGAAAGCTGATTATTTCTCCTGGAGTTTTCTTAAACACCATTATAGCAGTTTTAGTTGGAATATAAATAAATGCCAGCATAATCCTCTTCTCTTGCCAGTAGCTCCTTACTATTACAAATCTACCATTATCTTTTTTTCTTCTTCTATCACTACTGGAGCTCCTCTAGCAATTATTATATGCACTCCCGTTTCCTTTGTACCAGATATTTCACTGAATAATCATCCTGAAATCCTTTCTTTATGAAATTCACATGCATAGTTCTTTTCAAATGTGTCTCCTGTAGCATAGCTATTTGCACTCAACATTTCCTAAAATAGTTCACTACTCTTTCTTTTTGTATACACCTGTGAGACCATTCACGTTCAAAGATAAGAAAGTTTTGCAAGTATGATAAGAAGTTATTATTCCCATAAGTTATGTATAACAGCTTTTTTCTGAAATGTCTAGTTTTAGCTTTTGTGTTACATGCATGCACTAATATTTGGCAGGTTGATCTTTTGTACAGTTGTTTCTTCTTATATTCATCTGAACCTATGTCAAATCTTACAAGATTTTTTGTTTTAATGAAAATTCTCAAACAAATAAAAAATAAAAAATAAAATAACTCCCCCAGAACACTCCCAGAACCTATTAACATGATATAAACACACAAAACTATGTACATCTTAAAATAATGAAATCTAACCCTCCTAACAGGAATAATTGTCCCAAAATGACAGCTACACTCACAGGCTTTAATTCACTTACAATTAAGGTTATCCATGCTAAGACACGACAGCCTGTTCTTATACTTACACTAAGTGCTGTCTGTTTTGGTCTTATCTTTACTCCTCTCCCAGATGTAGAGAAGAATTTGAGTGCTTTCAGAAAACATTATCTTTTATCCACTAAAAGGAAAACATATTCATTTGTTTTTGCCCTTTTATCAGCTTGCATCTATAGAAACTTGAGAACCAGATACACAAATTTATCTGCTAAAGGAAATCTTCTCTTTACATTCAGTGTTCTCTTTTGTGCATGCCTCCACTTAAAACTTGTTGTTACATTGAGCCAAAAGATGTAATCTAGTCAGAAAAAGCATATCAATCTTCCTTATGTCATGATCAATATACCTTTCCCAACCCATTTCTCACCTCAACAACCCAAGATTATAGCCTATTATCTTAACATGCTTTTGTCCAGGCTTTCTTCTCTTCTTATATTGTGGTGCCTACATTTCTTAAAGCTAAACAATAAGAAAGAAGAAGGGGAAAAAAGGGGGCACCTGTTTACTTTAATATCCTTATAACACAAAAATAACTGAAAATGCTTTATTGTACAGCATGCAGTATATGTTATGTTTTATAAAAGATATTGTTAAGAACAAAATTATTTTACTTACAGTTACCTCTTTCCTTCCTCTTCCCCTCTTCTTAATGTTCTTCTGAACATTGATGACTTGATGTAGGCCATATTACATTAACTCCAGGCTTACTACCTTCTCTTCTACTATACACACATTAGACTAGCCACTGTATCTTCAGTTTACTACTAATCAATCACATCTCTTCCCACTTCTCCTTATTATAAACCACAAGACAAAACCCCTAACCACATTGTCAAAACCCACCCTGAAGTAAAAACTGTTCCATTGTTACCTTAAGCTGCCCACATATCACTAGACAGTATACATTTCTATTTACATCTGATAGTACATTCTAACACATATCACTTTTTTACTATTTTTAAACCCACCATCTCAGTTCACATGCTCCTTCTAACCTGCCTAACCTCTTTACTCTTAATTCTCAACCTCATTACAACTATATCCTTGTATAATGACACACACCAATACACATCAACAACCTCCTCCAACCATCTCCCCAATAAACATCACAGCTTATCAGATATCTTCTCCCAGCTTTTCCCCTACACCCTCCCATATTATTCAAGCCACAGATTGGCCTCCTCACCTCCTATGAAACCACACTTGACACCATCACCTATTAATAAAAACACTTCCCATGGTACTCATTACTCATTACCTACCTTCTCAAATGTGGAGACATACATCCTAACCCAGGCCCATCCTCTAATCCTAACCACAAGAGTAACCCAAAAGATTTAAACATACTTACACTGAACCTTAGAAATATATGTAATAAAATAGCCCCAGTGCATGCCTGGATTGATCAAAATAAACCTGACATACTAGTCCTTATTGAAACATGGCTACTTCCCAATGTAAAAGACTCTGAGATAATATCTGCAAACTTTGCAATAACCAGAAGAGAGAGAGAGAGATCTAAAAAAAAAAGGGGGGAGGAGGGTTAGCCGTCCTATACCCCTCTACATTCAATACCACACACTACACCAGTAATATATCAAACTTTTCTAATCCTGAGGTACTAATCTCTTTTTTGAACCTCAACACATCAAAAAGGATTTGCATAATAGTAATATATATATACCACCAGGTCACAATATACCAGTGTTGGAAAATATTTTATCCTGGACATCCCAAACAATAAACCTAGAAATAATAACCTTATGTGATGTAAATACAGACTGGCAAACCATAGCTTCCAACTCCTCCACAAATAGTATAAATCTGCATGTTTTTTCCTAGCTTATTAATACTCCAACAAGATAGAGCAAATATCTTAATCTGCCAATCCACCCTACACTGGATCCTAGTATCCCACCCTGCCAATTACCCCTCTTCTGGTACACTGTCTAGTTCCCTGAGCACTCATCTGCCAGCTTATTCTCTTAGAATAAACTTCCAATAACTAACAGTACACACTGTAAATCAGTTAGGAACTCAGCTCATTTTTGTCAGCATAAATTCAACAGTCTCCTACATGAAATAGACTGGACACCCCTTAAAGAAATACCACTTAATAATGCTGTACTATACTTTAATAATGCCTTCCTTCACATGCCTAATACCCTAGAAAGCAAAGGGACCTAGCCTGGATGATCTAAAGACTAAACAAAAATGAACAAAATCATGTCAATTTCAAAACATTAGATGTGTAGTGACAAAACTAATCAACAGAAAAAAGAAGTCATACTATTCCCAGCTTCAATTCCAGCATAAGATCAACCCCAATAAATGTTGACACTCCATATCTTCTCTACTTAACCCTAGAACAAACAGAGAACACACACTATCATTTGATACCCCGTCATCACAAATAGCCGAAAACTTAAGAAGCACTTCATAAAATCAATATCAGACCTACTAACTAACACCCCAAAAGCTGGACCCCACCCACCCTTCAACCTATTCAGACACCAACCCTAGACCATTAACTACTTCTAACCCTGTCATTAATAACCTCCCTTCTCAACAAAATGTCATACGAACCCCATTCACATTTCAGCCCATACCGACTGTTACCATTAAGAAACTGCTACAAAAACTAAAACCCTGCTCCACCTAAGCAGATAATCTTCCACCACACTACCTCAAATTGGCTGCCAACCCAATCAGTATCCTTAGAAATAGTTCTTTATCCGAATCAGAAGTACCTATCATAGGAAACAATCTCACATCACCCCATCCACAAAGGAAGCAACTCTTTTAAACCATCCAATTTCCATCCTATATCCATCTTGTCATCCATATCCAAACTTCTCGAGAGAGGTATCCATCAGCAGGTAATGCAATACTTATTGCAAAATTATCTTTTAACCAAAACCCAACATGTCTTCCGACCCAGCCACAGTACAGCTATAGCTCTATTATGCTTTATAAACACTGAGAACAAGGCCAGAGATGCAGGATGCTATACAGCCTCAGTTTTTCTTGATCTCTCCAAGGCCTTTGACACAGTGTCTCATCCCTTACTGTTGAACACACTGTCTAACTTAGGCTTCTCAGATAACACAGTAAAATGTTTTCAGAGCTACCTCAAGCAGTGAAATGGTCCAATGAACTCTCACCCTTTCTGCATAACCCTACTGGAGTCCCTCAAGGCTCCATCCTCGGACACCTACTCTTTTCATTACATTTTCACAAACAACCTTAACACTACCTCTCATCCTGGAACCCTCATTCAATACGTTGATGTTTACACCATCATCTGTACTGCTCAATCACTACCAGAGCTACTTTCAAAAACTCAACAGTTCTTTACTGCAGTTGAATCCTGGCTAAGAAATGCCCAACTCTTTCTTAATCCAAAGAAAACTAAACTAGTACTCTTTCTCCCCAAAAACACCTCCCCGGTCACTGATCATTTCAACATCCTTACATCTGACAACACTGTCATAAAAATAGTGCAGGAAACTAAACTTCTAGGAGTTATCATTGACAATAAACTTTCATTCGACCCCCATGTACAGCAAAATGTAAAGAAGACTTATCAAAAATTGGGACTCTTATATAGAAACAGACATTTCTTTACTGCAGCAACCAAAACTACCCTTGCAAACACAATTTTACTTCCCTCCCTTCTTTATGGTGCTCCTATCCTAACTAACTTACAAACTTCTACCCTAAGCAACATGGAACAGTGCTACAACAAAGTTGCAAAGTTTGCCACAAACTCTAAATATCACACACACCACTGTAAACCACTGCTAGAACTAAATTGGCTTTTAACCAACTTGCCTTTATTCAGTTATCCACCTTGCACAACCTTATTTTCAAGCCTGCTGCCTGCCCTGCACTAGCCAGTCTAGTCACACCTTACACATCAAATTGATCACTACGATCAGAAGACAAAAATCTCTTAGCTATCTCAAAACCTACAAGAAAACCAGGTCACTCTCTGTATTCATACTCTGTCTCTATACTATGGAATGTGCTACCTCTAGCTAGCAGGTCTATGGCTGGCCTAACCCATTTCAAAGTCACTTTAAAAAATCACCTCAAAAATACAAGTCTCTGCTCCTGCATAAAGCCTGCCTAATGCTCAGCTCTTCCTCTTCTTCTGTAACATTTCACTCCCTCATAGTCTGCAAGATCCTAAGGCTCTCCTAACTCCTTCTCTATTTCTATATCATACCCTTATGCTACTGCTGAATCTGTAATGCCTATGTCTATTCTTAACTCTCTCACTATCTTTCTGCATCACTAACTTTCTGGCTATTTTCCTAACTGAAGCCAACATTCTAATTTTTCATGTACTGTAACAGTCAATGTCATACAATGTGCTACCTACATACTATTTTTGGACACTTTCTGCTCATAGGCTATGTATAGGTGAGAGTGACTATTATTGTCAATAATGTTTTAACTGTATAGAATTGTCTAGATGTGTAGTATTTATTGTAATATCTTGTAGCATAGTTTATGTTCTTTCATCTTATTTTGTATAGTATTTTCTAATGTCATCTGTATTGTACTGGATTATACTATATTTGTAGTGTACTGTATGTGGAACTTTTCTCCCCGGGCCTCTGTTGAAACGGGTTCCGTAGACCCAGTCAGTCCACCCCAGTAAACAAATGTCAAATAAAATAAATAAATAAATATGCTTTGGTATCCCCAATAAGTGTAACAAAATCAATAAAATCCATTGTTTCCAGGTTTTCTTGCTCAGCCATACTTCACAAATGTAACTGATGCTTTGTAAACCCACATTTCCCTACTAATTTCTCAGTTGCTGGTTTTCTTCCTGTTGATCTCCAACTCCAAAACTCCACTCTCTTGCTCATTTCCAACTTACTCCTGATTCCTCTAGTCTACTCCTATGCTTTCCTCTGTCCCTCAAGAATTTTCCTTTGGAACACTGAAGTAGGTTTCACTGGCACAGTCTCTCTATGAGCCTTATTATCAGAAGAAAAAAAGAAAAGTCCCCTTCTTTTTGACAGCTCACGTGTTGGACAAACTTTTGTATTTCCTCCTTAACATATTCTGCATCAAAAATGACTTTGACCCTTCAGGAAAAAGTATTCTGAGGACAGCTGGATACAGCATCTTGAATCTCACACTTGTCTCTCGACATTTCCTGATTACTGGAATAAATTTACTCCTCTTCTGCCTGGTGTGCAGTGAGTAATCATTTTTCATAAACATTAAACTGTCTCCAACTTTTACTACTTTGTCCTTCTGACATAGTTTAGTCAGAATCAGCTCTTTCTGTAGGTAGGTTCATAGGTTCATAGGTTCATACTAGGCTATCTGCCCTGGGGCAATTATAAGCCTAGCCCGATTCTGTATGGCTTACGCCACCCCTTGATTTGAGTATACTGTGCCCTTTTTAAGGTTTAGTTTACTGTGCATCTGTCTAATAGTGACACGGGAGTAATCCCTGGGACAAACTGACGATCCCCCATCAACCTATCGAGATTCTTCTTGAAGAGATTCAGTGAGGTGCTCTGCCTCACATGAACTGGAATTCTATTCCAGAGCGAAGGGAGCCTCTGGATTATAAACCTGTCCCTCCAGCAAGTTCTGTTTATTTCTGTGCTGAGGTTCAAGTCCCTCAAGTGTGTGGCTCTAAGGGATTTAGATTTACTGAGGTGGAGCATGTCCATTAATTCTGGATTTGACATAGCTTTGTATGTCAGGCATAGATCGCCTCGAAGTAGGCGGTATGCAACTGAGTAGAGCTGGAGTTTTTTTAACCGAGCAGCATATGGCATCTGTTTGAGACCCTTGATCCTCTTGGTGAGATACTTTTGGGGTCTTTCTAATTGCTGCAGGTGTCGGGTAAGGTACATCCCAAAAGGGGCATTGTATTCTATGATGGGCCTGATGAGGGATGAATAAAGGGGCACGATTACCTCTCTTGATCTAGATGTGAAACCCTTCGTGATGAGGTGGGCTATGTAGAAGGTCTTTCTAACCACTTTGGCAATGTGGTTTTCAAAGGAGAGATTGCTATCAACTTGGGTCCCCAGGTCCCTAATAACTTTCTCTGTACTTAATGGGTTTCCGCCTATGTGGTAATTTGTGGGCACATTGTTTTTGCCAAAGGGTATGACTGTACATTTTTTGGCATTTAGCTTTAAACCATGGCGCTGGCACCAGTTATCTGTGAGACCTTTTGAAGGATGCTTGTGTCAGCTGGAGAGTTGATTATGGCG
Organism: Protopterus annectens; assembly: GCF_019279795.1. NCBI lineage: Eukaryota > Metazoa > Chordata > Ceratodontiformes > Protopteridae > Protopterus > Protopterus annectens. Next base: position 1,042,464,281 of record NC_056739.1, on the reverse strand, counting down.
CCCAGTTTGCAGTCGTCTGCGAACTTGGTGAGCCATAGTCCTCCCATGTTTGCCTGTGCCTCGGAAAAGTATATACCAAACAAGAGTGGTCCCAGGACAGAACCCTGTGGGATACCACTTGTGACCAGTTTCGAGTCTGACATGGCTCCAGCAACTCTCACTCTGTGGGTTCTATCTTTGAGCCAGTTTGCGACCCATCTTGTGACATAGGGGTTTATATTTAAGCTGGATAGCTTATCTATGATGCCCAAGTGGAGTATTGTGTCAAATGCCTTTGCAAGGTCCAGATAGGCTGTGTGGACTACCTTCCCTTCATCTATGGCATTGGTGACTGTTTCGAAGAAGTCAACCAGGTTCAAAAGGCAGGATCTGCCCTTGACAAAGCCAAACTGGGTAGGATCTAGTGTCTGTAGGTCCCCAATGTCTTTGTTTATGAGCTCCATGATGATCCTCTCCATAGCCTTGCAGACTAAGCTAGTCAGGCTTATGGGGCGATAGTTTCCAGGGTCTGTAGAGGCTCCACCTTTGTGGAGTGGGACCACTGTTGCTGTACGCCATTCTGTGGGCACATATCCTGTAGTGAGGCTGAGATTGTATAGCTGTTTTATTTGAGGGGTTAGTTCTTCTTGGAGTTCATGTAGGACGCAACCTGGGACGCCATCTGGTCCCATGGAAGCAGTGTTTTTTGCTTTGGAGAGGGCAGCCTTCACTTGAGCATCAGAGATGTTTGGGAGGCAGCCCTCTGCCAGGATAGATACTTGCTCTTTTGGGGGGGAGGGGGTGGAGAAGTTTGCACTGAACCTGTCTGCCAGGATATTGGCGATGTCTGTGGGTTCAGTGTATTTTTTGTCGTTTAGAATCAACTCAGAATAAGTCTGGGAGTTGCATCCCAGGTTTCTAACATAACTGAAAAAAGCCTTATGATTGTCTTTGGTGTCCTGTGCAATATTTCTCTAGAAGCTGGCCTTGGAGGATTTTATGAGAGATCGTAATTTTTTGCTAGTACTGATCAGAGATGCCTTCCCTATTAGGAATTTTGCTCTATCATGTAGTAGCTTCCTCCTTCTGTTGTACAGTTTATTTATGGCAGGGGTCCACCAGACTGGACGCCTGCCTTTGGATGATTGGGTCTTGGTTTTGTTTGGGATAGCATGATCCATGCATTCCTGGAGATGTACGTAGAATGCGTTTATATAGGATTCTGCAGTTTGGGCCGTAGTTTCCACTGGCCCTGGAGCCTTGAAGGATTCCACTTCGGTTTTGAGAAGTGAGAAGTTCGCTTTTGAGAAGTTTTTCACTGTGGTTTTCTGGGCTGGGGGTGGGTTCGGGATGTGGACATCCAGTGAAATTAATTTATGGCCTGATCTTACCAATGAGGGACATACTTCTGGTGTGGAGCATAGAGTCCCCATGTTGGTAATGATCAGGTCTAGTATGTTGTCCTCTCTTGTGGGAGTGGTGACTAGTTGTTCCATAGCATTTGAGTTTATAATTTCCAGGAACCTTTGGGCTAAGGTGCTGGGGCTTGAGTAGTGCTCCCAGTCAGTATTTGGGTAGTTGAAGTCGCCCAATATAATGGTGTTCAGAGAGATCTTCAAGTTCTCCAATGTTTTCAGGAAAGCCGAGTGGGATTCCTGACTTTGAGAGGGTGGTCTGTAGGATGCTATAAACTGAAAAGCAGTCTTGCCCACTGTTAGTTGCACATGGATGGTCTCCAATACTTCGTGCAATGCCACTAACCTGGAGGTGTGGATATCCTTGATAAATATGGAAACTCCCTCTCCTTTTGTGGTTCGGTCCGGGTTTTGGGGCCGAAAAGCATGATATGAGGTATAGCCTGGTAGTGCTGGGGTGCTCTCTGGAGCCTTGAACCAGGTTTCTGTCACTGCACAGATATTGATGTTCTCCATACTGAGGAGAGCTTCGAGTGCGTGCATCTTGAGGTTAAGACTTCTGGCATTTAGCAGCATTACCCTTAGTTTTTTGTTTCTTGTGCTGTCTATGGGGGTGGGTTTGACTTTTGAGCCTTGCCTAAAAAGGCACTATGGGGGTGGCAAGAGCCTTTGCCAATATCCGAAAGCCCAGTGGTGACAGGTGCAAGCCGTCCCTAGCGAAGCAACGTGGCTTGTCGAGCATGTCATCCCAGGCTGACAGACACTGGATCCCCTTTGAATGACACCAAAATTTTAGCCAATTGTTAAAATCGATCATTTTGTCTTTGTACTGTGGCATCATTCTAGGTGAGGGTAAGAAGCTGCTCAAGGTCAGGGTCATACCAGCCTGGGCTACATGATCAGAAAGCTCCTCTAGTATTGCATCTCTACTATTTGAGGTCTTGGCTTTCTCATGGCCAGGTTTGGATCATACACACAATGTGCCCTTTCAATTAACAACTCCTGTTGTGGAATATCAGTCCAGTTGCTTATTTGTGCTTTCATAAAATTAATACAGTCTGTTCCTTCCAGTTTCTCTGGTACAGTAGAAAATCTCAGGTTTTCCCTACATGATGCTCTGTCCTCTAATTCCACCATTTTTTGAAACAGTTCTTCTTGAGAAGTCTCATACTTAGCCAGACTTCATTTTGATCTCTGATTTTTGCAGTTTTATCACTTTTTCTGAATATCTGTTTAAAGCTTCTTCCATTTTTTCCAGCCTTTTATTTGAGTTGAAATACTCCTTCAGAATTTTGTTTATTTTAATCAACTCTGGGCACATTTGACTTAATTTTTCCTCTAGATTACTGGAAGTCATGTCTTGCACCAGTGCTGGAGCTTGAACTGCTTCTTGCTGAACAACTGCAGGATTCTTCCTGGCCAGTGTCTTCTCCTCAACTTCTCTAAATTTCTTCTTTGCTGGCATCCAGATAAAGTTCACTTACTATCCCACAACTGACATTTACCCAAAAAGACAAATTCACTGGCTGTCTTTTCAGAGTTTTTGTTTTCACATTGAGAGAGCTGAAATTAAGCTGTAATTCAGTCTGCAGCAATCCTGGAAGTCCTCTGAATGACTCTACAGTTTTGATCTCCGTGTGTTACATTAAATATTCACCCTTCAGTCCAACTCTCCTAAATCTCATAAGGTTAGTTTTTAATGCAGTTAGCAAATTTAGTTGAGTTCTTTTGCAGACATGCTCTGTCTGTAATAAATGTAATCAGTCTTCTCATTTTCAAATCATTTGCATACAGACTATAGAATAAATCAAAGCCCTGTGGGACACCCAGCCTGTAATCTGGAATTTCAGTGGACACACACCTCAAACTAAGAACCAGCACAGGAAACAAAGCAAACTAGTCACTCCAGGAAAAATAGACCAATTTATTGCACAGACACAGGTTAAGCGCTTTCATCAAAGCAGATCCACAAGACTTCCTCAGAATAAAAGACAATAGTCACCAAACAGTTTAAATATCCCTCCCACAAGTCACATGTGAAATGACATCAAATGAGAACACATACAAGTCAGTATACAAACCATATAAATGTATATAAATAAAAATATTAAATGTTAAATATAAAAAGATCTCAGTTTTAAAACACTTGAAATAGAAGTAATTTCACTGAGTCCAAGAAAAACACATGCATTAAGCCTAATTTGCCATTGCAACTCTTTAAGCTCTAAAATTTCATTCCAAGCCCCCACCCCGAGATCTCTGTTATCATGATCAATGGCAACAAACCCAAAAACATGATCGCTGTTCTCAAAAACATGTTTTGCAAGAGCATTATTCATGTTAACCTTTCTAATATCAAGGGAATGTTCATAAATTCGTTCCTTAAACCTATGCTGAGTCTTTCCCACATAAAAACAATTGTAATTTTTACACAAAGCCAAATAAACAAGGTCCCTGGTGTTATAATTGTTAAAAAAATGTACAGAAATCCTCCTTCCATTTACATAGACCTCACTAAGTTCTATTAAAAAGCTACAATAATTGCAAGAGCCACATTTGTGTGTACCTTTCTTTCTTGTGGAAACGCATTTAGTATCTTGACCTACTGTTTCAAATATATCTTTAAAACATCTCCCTTTTCTGTAAACCATTTTTACACCCTCTTTATAAACCTCTTGTAATTCTTTATAAACAGAAAACACGTGCCAGTATGTACTCAAAGTTTTGAAAATGTTTTCACATTCCGGGGTATATGTAGTAATAAAGGAGATTTGGGACAAATTACTAACTCCAGCTTTAGTCTCCTTGTCCTTCAGAAGGGTGTTAGACCTAAAATTACCTAATAGAGGGGGATAAACACCTCTAATACTTTTGTCTCGGACCTCAAAATACACTTCTTCAATAAGTGCACCGGGATACCCCCTAGCCGAAAACATTTCAATAAGTTTATCAGCTTCCCTAAAAAAAGTATCATCCTCAGAAGTCATTCTTGTTAACCAAATGAAATGAGCTTTTACCAAACCTTTCTTCTGGTGTGGTGGACGACAACTTTCATAATGCAAATAGCAATTTGAAAAGGTTGGTTTTCTATAAATTTGACTAACAAATCTTCTCCCCACACAGTCTTTAGAAAGATGAACATCTAAATAATTGATTTCATTCTTGTCCCACTTAGCACTAAATTTCAGAAAGCAAGTAATGTGATTAAGATGTTCAATAAAATTTTGTAAATCTACTTCAGTAGCCTTCCAAAAAATAATGATGTCATCCAGAAATCTGAGATAAAAACTCCAAGGTGGTGTAGGGCCAAATGAATTCAACACAAACTTAGTCTCCCATTTAAGCATGACAATGTTAGCGAAAATGGGGGCACAAGCGGCCCCCATTGTCACCCCTTTTTTCTGAAGAAAATAATGGCCATCAATGTACACAAAATTATTTTTTAACACCAATTCCATCATCAAATCTAGAATGTTGATCTCATTATTACAGAACATTCCCTTTTCCATAAGAAACTCATGAAACCAATCAAGCCCTAACTCATGTGGGATGACATTAAACAAATTGTTAACATCAATAGTACAAAAAATAAGGTTGTCATCAAAACAAACTTCAGAAACCTTGCTCAGAAAATCCCACGAGTCCCTACAAATATGTGTATATCCATCCAAAACATTTTTTAGTCTAAAATCCACATATCTTGCCAAAGAGTGAGTTTTAAACCTTGAGGCATTAACAATTGGACGAAACGGTGGATCACATAAATCTTTGTGGACTTTAGAAAGTCCAAATATGGCTGGGACAATGGGGAATTTGACATGTAGCAAAGACCATAGGATTATGTCAATCTGACATTGGTCCAACATGTCTTGAAGTAACCAATCAATTTTAGAATATGCAATGTTCACCATATTTAAAGATGTCCCCTCATAAAAATCGTCACTAAGGTGCAAGAACATTTTATTCAAGTAGTCTTCCACACCCATTATTACTACCCCCCCCCCCCCCCCGTCGGGTTTCATGACCCGAATAGACCTGTTAGTACAAAGCTGTTTTAGGAATTCAACTTCAGATCTGGATAGATTATCAACTTTTTTTCAAAGAAATACCAGACAATAAATTCCTGAAATCAAACTCACAGAGCTTTTCAAACACTGTCAAAGGCGTAGGGAGTGGCGGGTTGAACAGACTACATTTTCTTAAAGTTTCTGCCACATGAGTAACTTCAGCATCTTTAAAAATCAATTTGAAATTCAATTTATGCAAACAAAGTTTTAAATCAGTGATGAGACTGTCAATTTTACTGTGTGTCGTAGGTATAAAGTTAAAACCTTTGCTAAGTAAGTCAGCCAAATTAAAATCAAAACTCACATCTGAATAGGTATATTGGTAGAAAGGCATGGCATACAAATGTTTTCAAAGTCACATACACTCACATCTAGTTCCTGTTGTTCTTGCTGTTGTTCCAACGTTGGTAGTAACGATTCCCATTCTGGTTGCGATCTCCCCACGATGAGCCCTGCTGATAATTCTGGCGGTTCCTGATCCTCTCCGACTGCCTCGGGGGATCCGGGCCTAAAGGGGCTGGAGCTTCAACCTCTGAGCCATCGTTGTGATTGTTGGAGAATGCACCACTTTCCTGGGTTGATACCAAATTGTAGGGGGGTTTTGGATAGGCTGTACAATTACTGTAATTCAGCCAGTCACGCTCATATTTCCTTTCTTTTCGCCCCTGTACTTCCAGGATGATTTTATCAATGTCATGAAATATATTATAATAATTGTCCTTATATTAGTCAAATAATAAATCATTATGTATACCCCTCTCAAGTTCAGTTGCTTCCTGTAATAGCCCGTCAATGGACTTTTGATTATATTTGATAAGTTCTTCCAGGAGTTCACTCCCCTGGCGATCAAACAAATTTATAAGTTCAATATGAAGAGGGGAGTTAGGTATTAACCCATTTGGGTATTTCCAGTGTCGTAGCCCTTTTGGAATACGATTAACCTTGATGCTTTCTCTAAAATATTCATTTTCTATTTGTAATTTCCATATCTTAAGCATTTTCTCTCTCAAAAGGTTTAAGGGCTCACGAAGTGTGCACTGAATATTTGGTCTATCGTGTTTAAAGCAAACACTTTGTTGAAACCATTTAGATAAATTGAATGGCTGTTCATGAGCCTGATTTCTTAACACTTCAGGTGTTGAATTAAACTCACTGTTTGATTCACCAGGTCTATAAGCAACAACCTGTTGTAATACAGGATTCAAAAGTTGAGCAGAAGGGATAGAATTGTTATCAGACCCAGAAACAGTACCTGCATTAAAACGAGTGGCCAGCTCAGATACTTGCGTGGTAAGACATTGTAGCAATTAAGTTAAAAGCCCTACTTGTCCAGAGAGGGCTTCCAATCTATCAGTCCTACAGCTGCCAGCTTCTATTCCAAAGTTAACAGTGGGCACACACCTCAAACTAAGAACAAGCACAGGAAACAAAGCAAACCAGTCGCTCCAGGAAAAATAGACCAATTTATTGCACAAACACAGGTTAAGCACTTTCATCAAAGCAGATCCACAGTTTAACTGTTTGGTGACTATTTTCTTTTGTTCTGAGGAAGTCTTGTGAATCTGCTTTGACGAAAGCGCTTAACCTGTGTTTGTGCAATAAATTGGTCTATTTTTCCTGGAGCGACTGGTTTGCTTTGATTCCTGTGCTAAATGTAGAATTTCACCTATCCAGCTGCTGTATGATACTTGCACTGTTTTATTTGTTAGCCATGTAGCTATCAATCTTATTAGTATTACAATAATACTTAATTGTTCTAATTTATTGATCACATTTTTGTGTATGACACTATCAAAGGTTGAAGTTAAGTCTATATAAATTGTATCACAGCACAATTTTTCATTTATATATTATTATTATATTATTATATAACATTATGTTACAGGTAGTTATGGATAGTTGGGTGGCCGCAGTGGTGCAGCGGTTAGCGTTGCCACCACACAGCAAGAAGCTCTTTGGTTCGATCCTCAGCTGGGGTGCCTTCTGTGCAGAGTCTGCACGCCCTCCCTGTGGTTGCGTGGGTTTCCTCCAGGTGCTTCGGTTTCCTTCCACATCCCAGAGACATGCTGTAGGTAGATTGGATACTCTAAATTGGCCCTAGGCTTGAGTGCGTGTGTGTGTGTGCCTTCTGTGGAAGGTTGGGTGCTGGGCTGGCAACTTGACACCGTAAAACTCCACTGCCAAACATGAGCAGACAGGTGATCCACTGTGTTGACCCCTAACTGGGAAAAGCCAAAAGAAGAAAAAGAAGTTATAGATAGTTTCAATGTATGAATGCTGGTATATGGTTTCAAGCCACAACTTTTCTAATTCTACAATAATTTATTCAAAATAATATTCTCCATTATTTTTCTACAAAAAGAGATTAAACTCTGAATCATGACTATAAAGTCTTTATGGCAATATTAGCAACTATATTAGCTAAATATATGTTGAAATTAGTAAACACAGACAAAAGTGAATTTATTACAGGTAGGATGCCCTGTGGTAATGTTTTAGAACTATGATGTTATAAGAAGAATCACAAAAGAGAAAAACAATTCTTTGTTATTAATTAGCTTATACACTGAGAAAGCCTTTGATTGAGTCTACTGGATTTATAGAATTATTAAAGCACACATATCAGGGTGACGTTGTGTACATGAAAATGGGTGGGGACTTGCTAGGTACAAGTCAGGGTCACCCACTTTCCAATTACTTTCTGCTCTTTACTAGGAACCTTTAGCTCTAAAGATAAGCCAGGCAGAGATCTAGGGTTCTACATGGGATATGAAGAGGGGAAAAGTCTTTATTTGCTGATGCTATTATTATATATTTGCTTGACCCTAATAAAGACATTAGGAAACTATTTGCACTCTTAAAAACTTTGTGAAAATATCAGGATATAAAATTAGTGAAAGTACAACAAAAGCAATTCAAGTTGATTGTACCCATCTTAATATTTGGTTCAGCAATTTGCAGACATTATAAATTTAAGTATTTGGGGGTTTTGATCACCAGAGAAACAAAACAACACTAATTAAAGCATGGAGTTAAATAAAGGGAAAGAATAAAAAAAAATCTGTTAGGAAAATGGGAGATACTGTCAATTGAACTAGACAGTAAAATCTAAGCTTTAAAAATGTTTATTGTCCCATTACTACTATATGTGGGACAAGTTTATCTGTGCAATCCAGAAACCAGTTGGTGAGAAGGTATACAAAATGAAATAAAAAAAAATTATATGGGACAACAAAAAAACAATAGTTACATAGGGAGAAACTGGTTATGCCAGTGTCACGGGGGTGGGGTGCTTAGCTCTTCCAAATTTAAAATTGTATCATAAAGCAAGTCAATCAGGATTAGTTTACCTTATACAGAAAAAGAATTACAACCAAAATGGAAGCAAATGGCATTTACTCAGGGAAGGGTGAAATTATCTTCTGTGAAATTAAACATTTGGTTAGGGATATTTTGCGTGGAAATCAAGACAATCCTTACGCTGTTCCTTTTCTAAATATACTATAGCTTTAAAAGCTAATAATGTGTATTTCTGGAAACTTTTTTTCTGGGCCCCCTCTGTTAATGGACTCTCTTCAGTAGGGTTAAAAAAATTAACAAGATAAAATAAATAAAAATAAATATCTTTGGAGGGGTCACAGTTAATGCCAGCTGGCAAATAAGATGTTTTTAAAAATGTGAACCACTCAACTTACAGTACAAAACAAAGTACGCATTTTTTGAGACAGCAGGATATTACGCCAACTACTCTAGTCAAGAGAGATCTGAAAACTTCATACTTGCGGAAACATAAACAAAAGCATACCTCTCAGTTGTACAGATTTTCCTGATTTTTGCCTCATATTTTTGTCCATTTTACATAAAATTATGGTTGTCTGGTAAATTAGTGGCAAATTATTAAAGACTAAAGTTAGAAAATAATGACAGACATTTAAGTTTTAGACTTAATACCCTTCAGAAAATTCATGCTAATGCAAAACTTGTTGTTCTATCAACTTTCTAAGTTTGTAAGAGCTTATTTTAAAAACTGTCCCTATTTTGGGGCCTTTGTCCTCCTTTTAGCTTTGTCCCGATTTCTTGCTGTAAGGGGTGAGAGGTATGACAAAAGGCATAACTGAAGAAATGAAACTGTGCATTCTGGGCAAAACTGGTGATCAAACAGCCATTCAAGTTCTCAGCTAATTGAAACAAGTAAATCAGTTAATTTAAAGTATCTATGGGGGCATTTACCTTGCAGCATTCGGCCATGAGCATGTAGTGACTAAAGGTTAATATCATGAATTGTAGGATCTCTATTGAAATTTCAGCAGTCAAAATGCTGACTGTTGACACCCAAAAAAAAGACAGAAAGACCAGGTGAACAGTGAAACTTGAACATTGTTCTTTTTTTCTTCTTTCTGGTGCTGTGGTAGCATTGTCGCCTCACAGCAAGACATTGTCACGTTCGATTCTCAGCTAGAGCATCTTCTGTGTGGAGGCATGCGTGAATGGGCGTGCCTTCATTGAAGGTTGTGCGTCAGGGCTGGTAACTCGGCACGTAAAAATCCACTACCAAACATTAGCGGACCAGAGTTCCACTGTGGCGACCCATAAGCCGAAAGACACAACAACAACAACTCCATGATCCTCATACCTTGGAAAAAAGGGACTGTTCTTGAAAATGGTCATCTTTGATTTGGTATATTCAAGTCTGCTTTTTCAGCTAATCAGTGTCTGTGTTTTGAGACTCGTTCTAGTTGGTCCCAACATTTAGAATGGTTACCTGAATGTTTGGTTCTCATTTTTAAGGCTCACACAAGACTTGACAAGCTGATGTGTGTTGATACCTAATGAGCAGTCTGGTTTGGAGGCAGATAGATTTAGGTTAACTTAAGAAGACCATTTCTAATGCTATGGAAGGAGACTATGTGTATAGTAGGTAGCCTTGAGTCAAATGAGGTGTGAGGAGGGGACAGGCTGAACTCTATACACCTTCAAAATAAACACCTCTGTGCTCACGATCAACATTAAATCAGCTTCTCAGTTTAATATATTATTTACTTATAATACTTAATAATATTTTATACTCGTAATTATATGAATATGCATCATTACTTCAAAGAAGGTGACAGTGTAGTTTTTTCAGTTAAGCAAAGGTTGAATAGAAATATACTAATGTTCTGAGAGTACAGGAGCTGACAAAAGAACTGTTTCCCTCCAGTACATGACCACTTCACGTATTGTTTTACAATGCAGAGAAAATTGCTTGCTTTGCTGCATGACCTGACACTAATAAAAGTACAGTTGTGTACACTTACCATAAATGTAGATGTTCGAGTGTATTCACTGTTGCAGTCATCACTTTTGGGTTGATTCCCAAAGCTGAAGAAAAGGGTGGAGGCAGTCAAGAAGACTGGAGGTTGACTAGGATGCCCTGCAAGACTGCAGTGGCAAAGTCTGCCCTGGATTTGGAGAAGATAGGCAGGTGGTAATGCTTGGTGAAGGTATGAACAGATGTCCATGCTGCAGCCTCCAGGATGTCCCTGGTGGGGACCCCTCTGAGGAAAGCTGCAGAGGTGGAGGTTGTTCTGGTAGAGTGTGTCTTGACCCCCTTAGAGGGAGTTTTCCCATGTTGCTTGTAGTAGAAATGGATGTGGTGTGCTATACATTTGGAAATGGTTTGTTTGGATATGGCTTTGCCCTCTGCTCCTGCAGCAAAGCTGACTAACAACTGATCAGTCTTTCTAAATGATTTACTCCTGTCTAGATAGAATCTGAGCTGTCTGTGCACATCTAGAGAGTACAGTATCCTTTCCCCTCATTTTGTGTGTTAGGGAAAAAGGTGGGCAAATGAATGGATTGGTTGAGAGCCACACTGGACACCACTTTTGGCATGAAGGATGGGTTAGTCCTGAAGGAGACCCTGTCAGCATGGAAAATGATGAAGGGCTCTACAGCCTTTACTGCTTGAAGCTCAGATACTCTTTTCGCTGAAGTGATGGCCAGAAGCAAGACTGTCTTCCATGAGAGAAACTTTAACTCTGCTGACGCTGCTGGTTCAAAGAGGGTCAGGGTCAGCTTTTCCAACACAAAGTTTAGGTCCCAAGTTGGGGTAGGTGCTGTTCTGGGTGGCCACAAGTTGCTAGCCCCTCTAGGAACTGTTTGTTGAGAGGGTGTGAGAAAAGAGGTTGCTCATTGCTGAAATGAGCAGAGACAGCAGAGGCATGAATTTTAATAGAGGAGAAGGATAGACCACTGTGCAGTAGGTCAGCTAGGTAATCCAGGATGAGAGGTAGGGAGGGCTGTGCCATATCAGCTCCCTTAGCATGGATCCAGGTGCAGAACCGTTTCCATTTGTCAGCATATGACTTTCTAGTGCTAGGGTGTCTGGCTTCACATATAACATCTAGAACCTATTTACTGAGATTGGCAGTTTGTACAGTGGTCAGGGAATAAGCCAGGCTGCCAAATTGAGGGTCTGCAATTGGGGATGCATGAATTCTCCTTCCCTCTGGGTCAGGAGTGTTGGGATCTGAGCAAGATGCCATGGTGGCAAAGGTGACAGGCTGCACAGCAGTGGGTACCAGTGTTGGTGTGGCCAGTCTGGGGCAATCAGGATTGTCCTCGTTTTTTCCTCCCTTATTTTGAACAGTACCCTGGTAACAAGAGGTAGTGGGGGAAATGCATAGACCAAGAGGCTGACCCACTGGAAGGATAGAGCATCCACTTTCCAGGCCCTGCAGTGAGGCTCCCTGGTGCAGAACTTGCTGAGTTGATGGTTGGAGTGGGAAGCAAAGAGGTCAACCTTCGGGGTGCCCCATTTCTGAGTTATAAGGGTGAAGGTTCTTTGGTCTAGCTGCCACTCATGTGGGTCCAGAAGATTTCTGCTTAAGTTGTCTGCCAGAGAGTTTAGAGAGCCTGACAGGAATTGTGTTAACAGGTGTAGTTGCATGGCTGAGGCTGTGTGCCAAAGGGTGATGGCGAGCCTGCGCAGAGGGTAGGAGTGAGTCCCTCTCTGCTTATTGATATACCACATCACAGTGGTGTTGTCTATTTTGATCAGTAGATTCCCTGGGGAGAGAAGGGGTCTGAAAGCTGTCAATGTGTGCTGGACAGCTAACACCTCTGTTTGGTTGACGTGCTGATGTTTTTGATGTGGGTTCCATTGGCCCTGCATGCACCTGCCATCCAGGTGTGCACCCTAGGCATAGTCTGATGCATCTGTGGCGAGGGTCTGGGTGACATGGGGTTTTGAGAAGGGTAGTCCCTTGTTGTGGTAGCATGCTGCTGCCCACCAAAGAAAATCTTTCCTTGGACAAGGTACCATTGATATAAAAGTTTCCAGGTCTTGAGAGTGTTGACACCAAAGGCTTTTTAGGTAGCACTGAAGTTTCCTCATATGCAGTCTGGCATATGGAATGAGTAGAATGCAAGAAGCCATGAACCCCAGAGCTTGCAGGATTTTCCTTGCGGATAACTGGGGTCTGGTGGCTAGTTGAGAGAAATAGCCTGTCAGTTAAGTTTGCTTTTCTGGTGTGAGGAATGCCATCTGGGATGCTGTGTCCAGGCTTCCTCCCAGGAATGTAATTTTTTGGGTGGGTACTAGTTTGGATTTCTTTTCATTGATAGTGTACCCTAGGGAGGACAGTAGGTCAGGTGCTTGAGCAGCTTTTCCTGACTGTCTACCTGAATTAGGCAGTCGTCTAAGTATGGGTAAATTTGAATATTTCTTTGCCTGCAAAAAGCAATGGCAGGAGCCAGACATTTTGTGAAAACTCTGGGAGCAGTAGATAAGCCAAAGAGAAGCACAGAGAACTGAAAGTGCAGTGATCCTGCCCTGAAACGTAGATATTTCCTGCATGATTCACTGATTGGGATGTATAGGTAGGCCTCTTTTAGGTCTAGGGTGGCTAGCCAAGCATCCTTGGACAGCATAGGGAGTAGTTGCTGGAGGGTGGGCATTTTTAACTTTGGTATCACCAGGAAGGTGTTTAGAATGGATAGATTGAGGATGGGGCACCAGGTGCCCTCTTTTCTGGGTACCAGGAAGAGCCTGGAGTAGAAACCTTGGCCTATCTGTTCTGCAGGAATGTGCTCTATTGCCCTCATAGAGAGCAGGGAAAGGACTTGCTTTTTGGCCTCTGCCCACTGGTTTGGGGGGAAGATCTGGAAACCCTTTTGGGGTTGGTAGAGTGTGGAAATAAAATTTGTATCCCTGGGACACTATGTTGAGGACCCAGCGGTCGTTAGCAATGGTGACCCAGGTGCTTGCGTGGAAGGAGAATTTTCCTCCCAGGGGCAAGTGCAGGTGGGCAGAGGGAGGGGGTGGAAGTGTAGAGTTATTGTGAGTTCTTACCAAGAGGGGGTGGCTTTTCACTCCCTGGTGTAGAAGTGGAGGTACTCCATTGCTTTGATCTCTGCATTCCCTGTGGCTATTGTCTGGGGGGTCTGCTTCCCAAGGGTCTGGGCTGAACTGACCTGGAGGGGGCATGAAAGACCAATGCTTGGAGGGACAATGCCTACTGAACCTGGATGGCTGGACCTGCAGGAAATCCTTAACTGTCTGCATAGCTTTAGCTTTTTCTTCCCTCTTTTTTAAGACTTCCTCTGCCTTGGTGCCAAATAAGTTGTCTTTATGCAAGGGCACATCCAATAGTTTAGATTTGACATGGTCTGGCAAGGGCTGTTCCTTAAGGCAAGCATGCTTCTAAGGGCAGAACTGGTGACTGCCGCCCTGCAATGTGCTTCTAGGGCATCAAAACCACACTGTAAGGTGTGCTTAGTTACTTGATTTGCAGAATGCATTAACTCTAGTCACTCTTTATTTTCTGCACAAGCAGGAAAAGATGAATTTTTTTGTTTGAGGAGTTCCATGGTATGCTGCTGAAATTTTAGCATATGGAATTGACAATTTAGTGCTCTAATAGCAAGAGTAGCAGAGGTGTATACTTTTTTACCCCATCTGTCTAATGCTTGGGAATCCCTATCTGAGAGTGTGGGATTCTTAGCAGAAGTTGCTTTCATTCCTTTAGGCCCTTGGGAGATAACCTCAGGGTCAGCAGTAGGATTTTTGAAAATAAATTTGTGAGAGTCAGGGACTCTGTAATACCTGTCAGGTTTCCTGGGAGCAGGAGGGAGGGTGTCAGGAGTCAAACTAGATTCCATGAAAACATAATCCACAACATCCAGGACAGGAAGAATGGCCAAGGGTCTGTGCTGTGGAAGATGTAAGAATTCCCTGAGTCTCTTTTGGCTGAGGGTAGTCCTGACATTCCCATTGGAAATGCTCCCTTAAGGTATGAAGGCTTTCCCCAAAGGAAAAATCCTCGGGTGGAGAGGCTGAAGGAATGGATTCCTCTGCATCAGAATCCTCATAAGCAGAGAGGGGTTGCATGTCTTCATATTCAGAGGCATCAGAGTCATCAGACTCCTGTTCAGATAAAACTACTGTGGACAAATCTCTTTTTCTTTTGGAAGGGACAGCTTGTCTTCCCCTGATCAGCATTACAAGGTCTTCTGCCATTTTAAGCATTTGAAACTGAGGTAAGGAAGTAGGTGCCTGAGATGGAGTCGTCGGTTTCTTGGGTGTGGTTCGTACCCTGGGACTTAGAAACTCGGTAGTTTTTGAAAGAACAGTAGATGTGAAAGAAGTCGTCAGTTTGTGTCTAGAATCTGTAGTGCAAAGTACTTCCTCAGATGCTGGTGCCTGCTCAGTGGCTCCGGACCCATGCAAGGTAGAGACAACTGCAGGATCCTTAATCGATGAAGAGTTTTGCGGCATACCGGACTCCAAAAGGGTCTCAGTAGCAACCTGCAAATCCACAGAAGCGGGCATCAGGGGCTGCGAAAGCGCCTCACTGAGGACCAGAGAAATGTCGACTAGCTTAACGGAAGCGTCGTCGGTAGGTTCGGACCTGTGCAGTCTGTCTCTGTCTTTATCCTTATGTTTTTTCAGAAGATCTGCTGTTGGATGGCTTACTGAAGCCATATCAGAAATTGAGGACTGAGAGCGAAAATATCTAGCTGCAATAAGGGCCCGACGACGTATACGTCTGGCATTGAACAAAGCACAAAAGCGACAGTGGGGGATGTCGTGTTCTGGGCCTAAACAAGTGACGCAGTGAGAATAAAAGTCTTGGTATGGTATTCTCTTTCCACAAGCGAGACAATTGTTAACTTTTTCTGACATCGGTTAGAGCAAGAAAAAAGGATCCCCAATGGGATACTTAAGCTTTAGAAGACTTCAACTTCAATTCGGAAAATGAACATCTCAGGTAGCGGCCGACCAGCACTCGTGCGAACTGTTTCGGCTTCAGGCTCCTTGGCAAAAAAGACTGATGTAATGGCATTGACTGCCTTACTTTATACTACTGACGACCTGACATCAGTCCTGAAGCGACAGCAACTGATGCAGAAATACTACGCCTCTGGTATTCGGGCTGACTGAGGGCTACCCTGGCAGGGATAACCCAAATGTAATGACTGCATCAGTGAAACACGAAGAACATCACCAGACTACTGTCTCCACAAGGATGAAATGATTCTTGGGGACTGGATATCCCTGATCTCAGTGTATGTAAATGCCGAAAACTTGTTAGAAGCATTTATATATAAAATCATCTTTAGTTTTAAAGCCCATATTAGAAAAAAAATAGGCCACCATTTTTTTTTACAAGACTACTCAGATAATGAATAAAGCTGACACAGTTACTAAATGTTACAAAAAGGTAGCATACAGCTTTGCAGAGATAAAGTGCATGACCATAGTTTTCCATTCTTTATCACTTCAGTCAAAACTGTATTGCTTGCATTTTGAATGCTGTAGGAGTCAGTCAGTCAGGGAAATAAACGAATGGATTAGGTGTGAAGACATGGAAAAATGATTGTGAACCAAACTCAGCAGACTCTCTTAACACCTACTACTTCATAAGAATAGTAAATGCAGGTAATTTCTTTAACATGTCATTTTGTGAAATCACAAAACATCTGAGGATTCAGTCATTAGAAAGAGAAATGCAAAGCAAAATCAACATGAAGAAAGATCTTCATGTTCACAGTTTTACATGTGCCTTAGCTGTTGACAATATTATACACATACTTCTATCTGACACAAGTAATCCGCGGTGGTGGTGCTGCGGTAGCGTTGTTGCCTCACAGTAAGATGCTGTCCGGTTCGATTCTCAGCTAGAGCGTCTTCTGCGTGGAGACATGCGTGAATGGGTGTACCTTCGTTGAAGGTTGTGCATCAGGGCTGGTAATTCGGCAAGTAAAAATCAGCTACCAATCATTAGCAGACCGGAATTCCGCTGTGGCGACCCCTAACTGGGAAAAGCTGAAAGACACAACAACAACAAAAACTTCTATCTGACACAATTGTTTCCTTTTATGTTTTAACATCTGCTAGTTAGCATATAAATATTAATCTAGTAAGGCAATGTATGCAAGCAGGATAGCAAGTAGAGGGAGACTGGAATTTGAAGTCATACTCTTTAAAGGAATACTCTCATAACCAGTGTTCTAAGACAGCTGTAATGCATTACCATTGGGAACATTTTATGGTTAGAGCTACAAGAAGATACAAACCAGACTTTACTGTTACTTTCTGCAGTCATTGATGAACTCCAGATGCTTCTTCCCACTCCAGGATCCATGACTAATTTTAACCTGAATTTATGGCAGAACATACTGTGCACTCTGCCAACAGCACAGAACATGTACCAAAAATGTGTACTATGATCCAAGAACAAACATTTGATTATAACTGTCAGGCTATTTAAACTTATTTATCATATTCCCCATGATTTTCAGCAAAGTATTTGCATTTACCTAATATGGCCTTAAAGGACATTAGTTGCAGAAAGGTATTTAGGAAGTAAAATAAAAAAAAAGTCTAATACAGAAGCACCTATACCAAAGCACGTTTTTAGACAAATAAATTTCACCCCTGGTATTCATTAATGTCTACACTAAGTGTACACTAATTGTAAATCTTTCTGAGTGAACAGACAACACACACAACTAACCTTCTTCCACCTAATTTTAGTTTTTCCCACTGATTTTCTTGCAGCTTTAAATACTGAGGGGGGATTCATGAAGTTTATCACAAAGTGTAGACTACTTGTACACTTAGCGTAATCTTTCTGAGTGAATAGAAAGTGCAAAAAATGTGGTAGGTATGTTCTTGAATACAGATCGTGTACACTTACTGTAGGTGTTATTGAATCTGGCTTCACATCTATATAAAAATACTGCTTTTATCTACTGTATTTTGTGGGGTTCTTCGCAGGCCTAGAATAGAAAATCAACAATATAAAAAGAGATACATACATACATACATACTAAATATGTAAAATCTTTCCTTATTCCCTTCTCTCTGTAGTGTATTTACCATCAGACTTAAAAGAAGGTAGTAAGTTCAGTAACCTGCTTTAGCTGCTGCAGTACCAACAGTCCTTTTACTTGCTATTTATTTATTTTAACAGCAGGGCCAGCAACCTATGGAAATCTCTTTACTGTCTGATGACATGAAAACTGAACACAGGGGGCAATCTGACTTCAGAAATGAAGTTTTAGCTGTCTGTTTTGCCATATGTACCCTTTGGTCACAGCATATTTCATTTATACAAAATAGTCCTCATCTGCTAACTGTACTTCATTCAGAAAAAAAGTAAAACCTCTGATCATGCAAATGCAGGCAAAGGAACTGGGTACAAAAGATCAACTCTCCAACATCTGAAAGCAAAGTAGTTACAATGTCAGATGCTCTAATTGATGAAACTCAGTGGGACGGACTTACCATCAAGTGATGGTGCTCTATAATAATGTAAAAACAAGAAAGACCTAGAATAACTTTTTACACTAAAAACATAATATGTGCACAGTAAAAAAGGGCTATTCCTGGGCAAAAAAATGCATGGGTGACCACCTAGTGCTAAAACACTCTTGCTGCAGCTATATACGCCTTTAGTGAGGCAATACCTGGAATAACAATACTGTTTGTGCAAGCAGTACCCAACTCATAAAATGAATAAGACCGAAAGATGGGCCCTGGATGAAATACAAGGTAATGCCACCACCCCTCAACAAACACAGACACACACACACACACACACACACACACACACACACACACACACACACACACACACACACACACACACACTCTCAATTTTAATATTCTATTCTAAGCTTGTACAACCTTGGCATAATTTAAAAGATATTATTCTAAACCTTGGTCAATCGATCAGGTACACACAAGAGGGATTAACTTCAATGGGCATTGTTAACTGCTTACTCATACACCCTTAAACAACCTGTGCAGATTTTAAGGCTATATGTAAAGAAAACATAAGATTTGTGGGCACACTGAATAGGAATTTATCTAGAATGACAGTAGGAATGGAATACCGGATTACGGTAACAAGTTACCTGCTCTGGAGACCTACAGTCCTAAGGAAAGGAGAGTAAGGAAATATGAAACAGACTTACAGGACTGTGTCAGGTTAAAGGAGTGGGTATATGTTGGAAGCAGGAAAAGGGAGAAAGCAGAAAAAACAATATATACATGATTAAGATATTAAATAAATTTAACTCAGCAGAAAGGCTTCAGTCACCCATTGACTTCTATGGAAGAAGTGGTGGTACACATAAGTGCAGTAAAGTTCACTAGAGGTTGAGGGTGTAAGTGTGTGTGTATAGATGTGCGTGGCAGTGTAGGTGCATGGCTGCAAGATTATGAATGGAGTAGGGTGAGTGTGGGGGGGGAGCACCATCCACGTGGAATGCCAGATGCACTGTCATATCATCAGGTGATACAATGCCCACTGACAAATGTGTCAATTAAAGCTTGCTTCACTAGATGAGTACCTGCCTCTACTGCTTGCTTCAAGAATGTCTCCCCCGGATGCATTTGGGCAGCATCCCTTGGACTACAGTGTACACCTTCACAAAGTGTTATCTTCTCAACTATGACTCTGGGAATTGGACCTCTTTTGGAGAAATAGTACTCCAGACCTCAGTTTTCTGAGCTCTGTTCCTTTGTGGTGGTCTGGCTCCTTCTACCATGGTTGTTGCTACTATGAATTCACCCCAACCAAACACATATCAAGGTTAGTTCTTAATGTTAGATACATTAGACATGTTCTTATCATATAAGCTGATGTATGAGAGGACTTTCATTGATGGGTCAGGATGACCCTTACAACAAAACATCTAGATGAGTTTCTCCTGCATCAGTCTCATATGTTGCAGTTCTCTATAAATCAGGCAAGTATACACACTGGAACAAATGGACGGACTTGGGGGACACATGCACTTGTGTAGCTATTGTGTTATATCGCTGCTTACACTGGTATGGGTTTTGCAGAGCTTAATATGGAATTTGTATTTTTTTTTTTTTTTGCCAAATGGTGAATAATGAGGAAGCTGAAGGCAACCAAAGATTGAGGAAGGACAGTCTTCTCATAGATCAACTAATACAATAAAAATATATCTTTTATTTTTACATACTGATACTGTAGGACAAACGGTCATCCCAGCAGTAACAAAGTAAATCAAAGAAACACTGGCAACAGAGGTTTCTAATGCAGGCACTGTGGGACCTGACTGCAAAGGAAGGAACAGTAATTATTCCTGTGGACTTCTTACTTAGACAGATAGTCAACCATTGGTTACTGCAAAGCTTAAGCTTTCATATTACTATATCTTAAATTAACTGCAACTAAACTGCTCAACATTTCAGTAGTAAAAATGCTAGTGAAAGAAATAAAACAAAGCAACATAATGTTATTCAAATCTTAGTGCCATTAACAACAAAAATACCCGAAATTAATGTTTCTTGTAGGAGAGTAAATCCACACTCCCACTCCCTATCACTATGCAGGGATTTGCACCTTTTACTATTTAAATCAATCCCCAGGTTACACCATCTGTGTACACACACACACACACACACACGCACACGCACACACACACACACACACACACACACACAGACACACACACACACACACACACACACACACACACACACACACACACACACACACACACACACGCACGCACACACGCACACACGCACACACACACAGTGCATGACTAACCTGTGCTGGATCACAACCATTAACAGGGGAGTAATGGGCAGGAGTAGCTGACACATGTATCTTAACTATGGAATAAATGGAGCCTAAATCAGGCAGGTACCTGGGATGTCACTGTTACATGCAAAATAACCAGATGGAAAACAACAGGTACTGCTCCATTCAAACAGATAACCATTTCTAATTGACACAGTATGTCTGCCACATGGAAGAGTTCTTGATAGCTTCAATCAGTTTGTAGATCAGAGCATGTGTATGTACCTTTAAGAAGCATTTCCAGATGTAGCACGTGCATATAAATACTGAGCACTTGCAGGCAGTAGTGCCATTTTGAGAGAACAGCCAGTGTGTTAACATATATGAGTGTGGTCGTCAGTCTGTTTTATAAGTTTATTTAAGTTTAAGTTACAAAACCTCATTTCTGATGTGTTTGTGTGTAATAAAGCTGATTGAACTGAACCCACGAATGTTTGTCTGTTTTATCCTGCCCAGACAAGTGACATGGTGTCAGAATTGGGATCGGAAGAACAACTTCTTTAAGCCATGAGGTGCAGAGTTGAAGGTGAAGCGAGACTAAGCAGGTTGAGTGAAACAGAGCTCAGACAAAAAAGGGCCAGAAATGAACTAAAATTAGTTGTCTCCCTCTCCTCTATAGTAATCAATCCCGGGTGCTCCCTCTCTGCTTTAAACACAAAAGGAATACCTCCGGCCATCACCTGGAGACACCCTGAATTGGCCAGCTTGCCTGGTACTTAGAAAAATACTACTGAGAAGACCCTCCCCAACAAGATTGTGTAAATGTATGTTGCTTAATACTAATTAAATGTAGACTTGATGTACTATCTATAGAGTTAATCTGCCCTCCCGTATGTGCGTTCTAGCAGCCTACTGCAGACCGTTTGCCCTCTCCCCCTCCTGTTATCACTACCCTAGAATATATTTAAACCTAAGACTGATCCAACTATCCCTGCTGTTTGCTACCTCTTTCTACCATTAGGTGGCAGCATCTACCAATATAAATCCTAGATGTTCTTTATAATCCCAACAAGTTTTATTTTTTCACAAACAGTTGGTTATGAGTTAATATCCTTAGACTGTAAATATCTTCTCCCCCCCTGCTAAACCACCCTCTGTAAAGGCACTCTTCTTTTTCTGGCTGGAAATATTTAGCTCATACCTTCCAACTACAGCCTTTAAACTGTTCTTTGATGATACTTTTTCTGCCATACTCACCTCTAGTGTTCTTTCCTGCTCCGTTTGCCCTACGGGCGCATTCCACTCCCCTACCCTGCCCCCATTTCCCACACACCCCCAGTACTCCTAGCTTTATTCCTATCTTACCCCACCCTCTCAGCATAATTACCCAATACCAGCTCCCCCTCATTACTCCTCCCACCTATAGCCATCCTTCTTAAACTGTGTAATCTGTACTCCACCCAATAATTATAGCCCCCTCCTTTCTTTAAATCTCTAGAATACCTCCATCACTTTTTAAACCCTTTCTTCTTCATAGTCTTCTCTATTTTCCTAACCACTCATACCACTCTCTCTTTACTCCAACATGCTCTCCTCAAGTTATCACACACTCCAGTCCCTCAGCCTCCTCTTTCTGTTCCTACTTCCCTTATACTATGCTACCTCATATTCCACATATGCTTGCCCAATACCGCCTACAAAGACAACTACCATACAAACCCAGCTTCCCCCTCACTCTTACTCCCATTTCCACTCTATCACCTCTTCTCTCATTCAGCCCAACCCTCTGCACCTATTCCACCCTAAACTCTTCTCCTCTAAAGTCAAGATACTGTCACCTGCTCCAATCTACAATCTACCAAAAGTCATGCCTGGCAGACCACTACGGCTAAAGGATATCTCCTTCAACAACCTAGTCCAAGCTGGTGATATCCATCCTAACCCTGGTCCTACATCCTTTATTAACAACACTCATCCCTTACCCTCTTCCTCCTATCTCAACACCCTAAAGATTTTTACAATTAATGCACAAAGTCTAAACAACAAAGTACACCAATTTCAAGCTTGGTTAAGCCATAACCAACCAGATATCTTAGCCATCTCTGAAACCTGGCTCAAGCCCTTTATCTCTGACTCTGAGATTCTGCCCCCAGGATTTCATTGTCTCAGAAATGAATGACTAAATAAAAAAGGTGGAGGGACTGCCCTAGTCTACTCCAACCTTCTTACCTTAATTCCCCTCCAAATTCCAATTCCTCAATTCCAAAACACTGAACTAACTGCTGGAATTCTAAAACTAAATAAACATAAAAATATCTGCATCATTGCCCTATATATCTCACCTGGTAACAATATCTCTACACTCGAAAACATTCTCCTATGGGCTTCTACTGAAATTAACTATGAAACTTATATCCTTAGCGATGTGAATATTGACTGGAATAAAATCAATTGCCCCTCTCCATCCCTATCCATTAACCTCTATAACTTCACTCAAATAATCCTCTCCATCACTCGACCTAACAAAATAAACCCTCCCGGATCCACTATAGATTAGATCCTAGTCTCAGATCCAAATAAAATAACCAATTCTGGCACAATTCCTGAAACTTTAGCGACCACCTCCCAGCCTTCATGCATCACTCAACTAGTTCCTCCCCACACCATCATCAGTACATTCAAACTCATAACCTCAGTAGCTTCAACCCAACTACTTTCTCAAATACTTTCAAACAAATTAACTGGCAAATTCTAAACATCCTTCCTCTTGACAAGGCTATAGAATACTTCAACTCTGTCTTCCTTGATACTTTAAACTCACTAGCACCATTAAGAAACAAAAGGATAAAAACTAAAATTGCTCCTTGGCTATCCAAAGAAACAAAACTGATTATGCACCACAGAGACAAACTATGGAAGCTTTACCAAAACAATAAACTGGACAATACCTTGCTACAATATAAACAGCTCTGCAACCGTGCAAAACGACTAATCACCAAAGACAAAAAATATCTACTATATCAAACTTCAGTCCAATAACAATAAAAAACCCCAAAAATTCTGGAACTCAGCAAACTCACTCCTCAATCCAGGCTCCAAGAATAATCCCTGTCCTAACCCAAGTAAATCTGATCTCAAACTAGGGTCTGAATTTAACTAATTTTTCATAGACACTATTACAACCCTCACCAAGACATTTGCCAATAATAACCCAACTGCTCTACACTCTCCCCCTTCTAACTCACCTCATCTATTTGAACTCAAACCCATCTCCACTAACTTTATAAAAAACTTTTGTCCAAACTTAAACCTTGGTCTAATGCTCCCGACAATATTCCCTCTTCCTTCCTAAAATGTACTGCTGATGGCACTGCACTCCCAATCAGCATCATTATCAATCGATCCATAAAAGAATCATATGTCCCCAAACTCCAGTGCTCATCTTATATTCTTCCTCTTCATAAAGGAGGTAAAAATACCAGCATCTCAAACTTTCGCCCCATTGCTTTGCTCTCACCAATCTCCAAAATCTTAGAAAAATGTATCCACTTCCAACTTATGCCTTTCCTGACCCAAAACAATCTTCTCACTCTTACCCAGCATGACTTCCGTCCAAGCCATAGCACAATAACCACTCTACCCTCTTTCCTATCAAGCCCGAAATTCAGGCCACTTAATTTCTACAGTTTTACTCGATCTGTCTAAAGCCTTTGATACTGTTTCCCACAGGCACCTTCTCTGTCATCTCTCAAACCTTAATCTCTCACATAATGCTTTATCCTGGTTCTCTAGCTATCTATCAGACAGATCACAGGCAGTCAAATGGAAGAACTCCATCTCTTCCTTCCTACCTACCCCAACTGGCGTACAACAGGGATCCATTCTTGGGCCAATGCTTTTTAACATCTTCATCAATAACTTTCACACTGCTATTCCTGATACTAAAATCATTCAATACACAGATGATTCAACCTTAGTCTGCTCTGCCTCAAACCTCTCTGAATTGCTGACTAAAATACAAACTGTCTTCTCAACAACTGAAAACTGGATGCGCCAAAACCACCTCTCTCTCAATGCAAATAAATCAAAGATTCTAGTATTCCCTCCCACAAAGACCCTCTCCTATGATAAAAACAACTTCAAAGTCTATAGTCAAACCAACTCACCTATAGAAGTAGTCCCCTCTGCCAAACTACTTGGCATTACTGTAGATGAACACCTCGTTTGATATTCATATTCAACAAAATATTAAGAAAACCCACCAAAAGCTAGGTATATTGTATAGGAATAATCGCTTTCTCTCCAACTCTACCAGGCCAACTCTGGCCTCGACTTATCTTCTTCCTTCCTTATTATAAGTAGCCCCTCTCCTAATCAACCTGTCCTCCTCTATCACCTCTAAACTAGAAAACTGCTACAACAAAATCTCTAAATTTGCCTCTAAATCCAAAAATACCACCCATCACTGCCTAACCCTACAATCCCTGAATTGGCTTGAACTCCCAAACTACCTAGACTATCTCCAACTCACTACTGCACATGGACTCATATTTCACCCAACAAAATGTCCCACTCTAACTAACATCCTTCCCCCTTATACACCCAACAGAGCTCTCAGATCTGAAAATCAGAACTTAGTTACTATCCATAAACCTAAACGTCCTGCTGGCCAACTTCTCCTATCTTTCTCACCAGGCAAAAAATGGAATTCCCTTCCCTCCACACTAAGAACCATACCAAACTCAGAAAACCTCAAAACCCAACTATTCAAACCCCTGTCCGCTAAATGGAAATGTACCTGCCTTCACCCAACCTAATCCAAGGGGTTCTCGCTCTGGTTCCCAAGCTCTACAACTCTCATAGTTATCTTCCTATGAGCCTATCTAAGCTCTCAACAATTTCTATAGCTTCTCTCTAAGCTCTCACCTCCTACAGCTACCCTCACACAGCCCAACCTTGTAAATATTGTAAATAGCATTCTACTGTTGATGTGTATATGTAAAGCGTATTTACATTTTCTTAAAAGGTTTGTATGTAAACTGTTTCCACATCTAACCCACATCTGTTTTCCTCAATGAAACTGTGTGATCCCTACCTTCAAGCTTAATGAATTTGTTAACTATGCATGATATTGAATGCATTTATGAGTAACTATTCTACATAAGATCTTTAATATTAACTATCATTTGTATCTAAATTGTATAATGCATCTTGGAGCTTTTCTCCCCGGGCCTCCACTGAAAATGGGTCAATTTGGCCCAGTGAACTTCCCCAGTAATCAAATTGCAAACGAATAAATAAATTAATTATAAATCCAAAAACGAAAACCAGCAACAGGCAAACAATTGGCTCTTGAAAATAATCCAGTCTTGGTCGTAAAACATAAAATAATACGTTTTATTGTGTACACAGGTTAGCGCTTTCACCAAAGCTTCTTCAGACCTTAAAACCTTCCTTAATAACAAACAATTGCTTATATACTTGTCATGTGATTTGATTTCAATTAATCAGTTCTCTTCCCAATAAACCAGTACTGCCTGAAATTTAAGGATACATTGACTAAAATATTTAGCTATATTAATACATTACTATGCATCCTAAAATCTTTAACCTATAAAATAGCGTTTCAAAGCGCTATGTTACATACTATATAAAACTGTCATAACTATTAAAAAACACATCATTCATGAATATAAATCTCCAAAATACATAATACTTGGTCATTCAACAATGGTCATGGTTATGAATTTGTAAATACAAACATCATCTCGGCAGTAAACTTCTACTATGTCATTGCCATCTAAATAACACTGGTGCCCTGATGAGTTTAAAAAGCTCCATAATGAGTTAGACAGCACTCGTCATTTATTGTATGCACCTACCATCATAATAATTCCAATAAAATGCATAAGTTCCTTGCATATGTAAAAAATATATATCACCTAAGCCTATTAAATGACTTCAATAGCCTATAAGCAGAGGTAATATAATTTTTACAATTTTTATAATTTCCATACATAGCTGATACTATACATTTATTAGGGGAGGTTTTTAATACCTAAACGTGAATGTATAAAGTCACTGAACATTGATTGAGGCTTGTGCTGACAACTAATTTAACGAGTCTAATGCCTATATAGGCTTAGGTGATATATATTTTTTACATATGCAAGGAAATTATGCAGTTTATTGGAATTATTATGATGGTAGGTGCATACACTAAATGACGAGTGCTGTGAATATAACTAACTCATTATGGAGCTTTTTAAACTCATCAGGGCACCAGTGTTATTTAGATGGCAATGACATAGTAGAAGTTTACTGCCGAGATGATGTTTGTATTTACAAATTCATAACCATGACCATTGTTGAATGACCAAGTATTATGTATTTTGGAGATTTATATTCATGAATGATGTGTTTTTTAATAGTTATGACAGTTTTATATAGTATTTAACATAGCGCTTTGAAACGCTCTTTTACAGGTTAAAGATTTTAGGATGCAAAGTAATGTATTACTATAGCTAAATATTTTAGTCAATGTATCCTTAAATTTCAGGCAGTACTGGTTTATTGGGAAGAGAATTGATTAATTGAAATCAAATTACATGACAAGTATATAAGCAATTGTTTGTTAGTAAGGAAGGTTTTAAGGTCTGAAGAAGCTTTGGTGAAAGCGCTAACCTGTGTACACAATAAAACGTATTATTTTATGTTTTACGACCAAGACTGGATTATTTTCAAGAGCCAATTGTTTGCCTGTCGCTGGTTTTCGTTTTTGGATTTATTATTATTTATTTTTTTAAACAGCGAAGAGGCATTTACTCTAGTGGGTGTGTCAACATTAACAGTTACGTTTAAATAAATTAATTAATTAAAGAAAACTGCACAAATTATTTATTTGGCAAAGAAAATTAAACGGTGCATTTATAAGGCACAAAATGCATTATTAATCAAAGGAGTAGCACAAAAACATATTATTAATCAAACGAAAGGCACAAACCACATTATTAATTAAATGAAATGTTCAAAACCATGATATTTGATAAAAGCAGAACTATTCATATAGGGCTCAGAATTACCTTTGGTTTACATAATGAGCATGTTTAAAGTAAAACCAGCACAAGAAAAGTATAATGAGCATGTTATGACATTAAAAAGGTAAAACGAGTACAATAAAAGGACAAATTAAGCTTAAAGAGCAAGATGACTGCATGTTTTTTAGTAAAAGACTGTGTTTGGGCACAAACTACTGTTTTGCACTGACCGAAGCCATTCAAAGCATAATTAGAGTTGTTCGAAGTATCTCAGAGTGTGCAAAGTGTTTGCAGAGTGTGTGCTTTATTACGGTACAATTATTTCAAAACGTTTTCTGGGTGCAAAGCACAATTATATTGCAAAGTGCAATCAAAGTACAGCCATTTTGAAAAGTTTCTTGTGCTGTGTGAATTTACTGATATAGTACTGCCATTTCAGACTGTTTCTTACACTCTGAAGTGTTATTTCGCAAAGTACAGCCATTTTGAAAAGTTCTTGTGCTGTGCACAATTTATTTGCAAAGTGCATTCATCTTGAAGTGTTTCTGACTCTAAGCTTTTTCTGATGTGTACAGTTTATTCTCAAAACACAGTAATTTTGAAGTATTTCTTACACTGATAAAGAGTGGCTTCATAAAGTACAGTGATTTCAGAGTATTCTTGTGCTACGGAGATTTATTTGGTAAAATGCAGTTATTTCAGAGAGTTTGTTGTACTATTGGGCATAATTACAGTACTGGCATAAAGTTCTGGCATATGTATTTAGGTGTGTATGCTCGTCATGATTTCAAGCACCTTCACTGCTGCATGTTGAGATGGCAGAAGCATTTCGCAGACCAGGTCCACTTGTGTTTGATCATAATAATAGCATAGAACTGGAGAGTATTTGAGCAGGAATACAATATTTTTATACAAGCAGCTTTTTCTGACAAAGATGCACATACAATGGCATTCATTTTGCTCAACTTAGCTGGTTCAGAAGCTATTGAAAGAGAACATTCATTTGTGCATGCACCAGAGGTATATGCAGGAGAGGGGGAAAGCTGTCATATTGTGGTACTGGCTGAATCAAGAGAGGACTCTGAGTGCTTAAAACATAAATTTAGAGAATTGTGCAACCCCCAGACAGATGTTACATTAGAGAGACGTTTATTTTATGCAAGAGACCAAAACCCAGGTGAAACTTTTGCAGCTTATATCACTGACTTGAGAAGTAAAGCCAAAACATGCAGATTTGTTGACTTGAAAGATGAGTTAATAAAGAACAGGCATGTGTGTGGCATTAATAGTGCTCCAGTGAGAAAGATTTTGCTTTGTGACAGTGATTTAATGTTAAGCAAAGCCATATAGATTTGTCAAATCTATGAGCTCACAGAAAGGCACACAAACATACTTATAAGTGATAAGAGCATGGTTTCAACAATGTCTAGAACAAATGTAGACAGCATGCAACACATGGCAAGCAGAAACAGGTATAAGCACATGACAGCAGCAACCCCTGTGGGTGTGGCAGGGAAAACCCGCAGCTTTCTAGCAAGTTCCAAGACTAGTTTGGTAAAAAGAGCATGCTCAGTACAGTATAAGAGTGAGTCAGCAAAACCCAAGTCAAGTCTTATTGTTAACTTGCGTAATTGTGATGCCAACCATGAGTCTAAAAGGGAGAAGTGCTTAGCATTTGGTCAGCAATGCCACAAATGTAAAAAATGGAATCATTTTCAAATGTTTTGTAAATCAAACATGTCTCATTCAGTTATTAAGAAAGGCCACTCAAAAAAGCAGGTTGATCATGTTGAGAGCTGCAACTCTACTATCTATGCAGACGGTCTATCAGTGGTCGGTGAAAAGGTTAATGCAGTAGAGTTATTGGCAAAGAATGAAGTATTTTGTACTGTTCTGATCAATGGTAAATTCACAGAGCTCAAAGTAGACACTGGTTCAAAGTGTAATGTAATGTCAGCAGAAACATTTGTAAAGTGAAAGCTGGTGAGCAACTTAATTTGGGTAATTGTGCAAAGGTTGTTGCTTATGGAGGTGTTGAGTTTCAAACCGAAGGCTCAGTAGTGCTTTCATGCTATTCGGCTGGGAAAAGTTACAGCTTGCAATTGTATGTAGTCCAAAGACCTCTGCAGCCATTATTAGGTCTCAGAGACTTTGAGAACGAAACTGCTTTCTTTTACCAAAGAAGTATATTATGTAATCACATGTCCCAGTTCCAGTGTCAGTGATGATATTTTCTTAGAGTATGCTGATGTTTTCGATGACAAGTAGACCCGGAAGTCAGCCCAGTGGTCAGACCAGCAAAGTGACTTCCAATAGCTATGCAGGACAAGGTCAAGGTCCAGTTAGACAAAATGGTGCAGCAAGGTATTTCTGTGTTGGAGGGAAGCCTTCTAGCTTATCAGTGGGAGTGGTAAGCACTAGGTAGCCTATCTACCACATGAGGAGTGGTTTCTGGCTCAGAATTTGTCGTTTATTGGCCATTTGAGCAGATTTTCCATCTCTTTCAACTTTCTGGTTTAAAAGCCCACATTTGTGCTTGTTTCTCGCCTTTCCTGTAACTAGTCTAGTCCAGATACAGATTTGCTGTATACAGGACTGTTTGTAAGCTTCTGAGTGGTGCCAAGGTCTGCTCTTCAATTTTTCCCTTAGATCAACTAGTTCTCTCCTCTCCTGCACTTTTACTAGCTTATTAGTCTAGCACTTTACCATGCCAGATTTCTTGTAGCAATTATTGTCGCACACAAAAGTGCTACCAGCACTAAATGTTCTACAAGGAAACAGCTCCAGTATTTATTATTAATGCCCACCCCTCCAGGCATGTCTAAAGGTCAGTTCCCTGTGCTTTCTCCTATTAACCTGGTGAACTTGGGTATCCTGAGGCAATGTAGCAACTGCCTCATATACATCGATAATCCTCTCCTCTTACCTCCCAACACTCAGACTTGTGAGAGATGCACTTATATATCCAAACTGGAAGCCACGCACTCTCCAACCAAGACCAGAATAGCTGGTCAAGAGGAGAAGGTCAACACTTGCACCACACCACATGGAACACATAGCCCTCCAGAACACACACCAGCACTTCCTTCACATAAAAACACAAACCAAACATGCACCTTTGAGGAGGCTCTCAATAAAAATCTACCCAAACAGCAGAGACCTCCAAGGCAGAAACGCCCTCAACCACTACAACACAACACTAATCACGAGATACATAACTCTCCTAAACAGTGTGACACTCAACCAAAGCCCCTAAGGAAAAACAGCATGCCCAACACACTAGTCATAGGTGACTTGATAGTGAGGCACACTGATGTCCCACTCACTAGGTTGAATAAGGAGAAAGTAACAGTCGGCTGCCTGTCAGGTCCCAGGATTCACCACATAATGCACACACTCAGGTCCCTCAACAACAGGTACAAATATGACTCTGTCATTGTACATGTGGGTGTGAATGACCTGAGACTTACCTCCCTGGACTACATGAAAAGAGACATGGAGGAGCTCTCAGATTATGTAGCCCAGGTGGCTATGACCCTAGCCCTGAGCAACATCCTACCATCACTCAGAAAGATATCACAGTACAAGCAGAAAATGATTGATTTCAACAACTGGCTAAGTTTCTGGTGTCATTCTAAGGGGATCCAGTATCTGTCTGCCTGGGATAACATGACTGACAGACCTCGATGCTTTGCCAGAGATGGCCTGCATCTGTCACCCCTGGGCTTCCAGATACTAGCCAAGGCTCTTGCCACCCCTATAGTGCCTTTTTTAGGTGGTGTTCCAAAGACCAAATTACCACCATAACAGCTACAAGCAAATGCAATCTGAGGGTCATGCTGTCAACTCTAGAAGTCTAAATCTCAAAAGTCACTCACTCAAAGCACTCCTTAAAATGGAGAACATTGACATTTGTGATGTAAAAGAGACCTGGCTCAAGGCAGCAGAAAGTACCCCTGCACTACCAGGCAATAACACATTCAACACCTTTTGGCCCCAGAACTTGGACCAAAGCTCCAAAGGCCGTGGTGTTTCCATATTCATAAAGAATGCACACACCTCCAGACTGGTAGCCCAACATAATGCATCAGAGATACTTCAGGTGCAGCTAACATTGGGTAGGACAGCGATTCAGGTCATAGCCTGTTATAAGTCCCCAACCATGTCTCAAGACTCACACTTCACATTCCTAAGCACCCTGGAGAATATTAGGGTTCAACATAACACTCTCATACTGGACGACTACAACTACCCCTCCATTAAATGGGAAAACTACTCATGCACCAATACACTTGCCCAATGTTTCCTGGAATTCATTAATTCAATGCCCTGGACCAGCTCATTCTTACCTCCACTAGAGGTAGCAACATCCTTGAGCTGGTTATTACTAACATGGGCGACCGTTGCTCTACACCAGTAGTCAACTCCTCCCTGGTTAGATTTGACTACAAACTAATCACCTTGGAAATCCACATCCCTCCTACCCCCCGCAAAGGTAACCACCATGAAAAACTTCTCCAAAGATAACTTTGGGCTCCTAAAAACAGAGGTGGCTAACTTCACGGCATCCATGCAAATGGAGAATAGTTGCATGACTGCCGAATCATACACCAGTGCACTGTATGAACTTGTACACAAATGCATGGATCTCACCATGCCCAACAGATCCAAGATGCTCTCCTCCAAAAAAAGGAAGCTAATCTGGTGGTCCCCTGCCATAAACAAACTCTACAACAGAAGGAGAAAACTGATGCGGAATTAGGTGAAGTCTCAAGCCTGGAAAAACTCCTTTATCAGCCTCAACAAAAAGTTGAGATCTCTCATCAAATCCTCTAAAGCTTGCCATGAAAACAGAATTGCAGCAGATAGTAAAGACAACCACAAGGCCTTCTATAGCTATGTAAAGAATCTCCACGGCAATACCCAGATTAGCTCTGAGCTACTGCACAATGGTACCGCCTATACCAAGCCAACAGATATTGCCAATATACTGGCCGACAGATTCAGTGCCAACTTTACCCCTCTCCCCCCCAAAGGGCCAATCACAATACCAGTAGATTGCCAGGCACCCAGCATTACTGCTGTAAAGGTTAAAACACCACTGTCCAAGAATAAGAATACAACTTCTATGGGACCTGACAATATCCCTGGCTGTGTTCTACATGAACTACAGAGTGAACTGGCACCTCACCTGTGTGCCCTGTTCAATCAAAGCCTCACCTCAGGCTTTGTTCCTATCGAATGGCGCACTGCTATAGTCATCCCTCTCTACAAAGGAGGAGTGACTACAGACCCTGGGAGCCATCACCCCATTAGCCTGATAAGTCTGATATGTAAAGCTATGGAACACATCATCGTGGACCCAATAAACAAGGATATAAGGAATCTCCAGACTCTAGATCCTACACAGTTTGGTTTTGTGAAGGGTAGATCATGCCTGCTCAACTTGATCGACTTCTTTGAGTCAGTCACCAGAGCTGTGGATGGAGGCAAGGTGGTTCATACAGCCTACCTTGATCTGGCCAAGGCCTTTGATACCATTCCCCAATGAGGAATCATAGAAAAACTCACTAAGCTAGGCATCAACCCCTATATCACTAGGTGGCTTGAACAGACAGAACCCATGGTGTGAAAGTAGCTGACTCCAATTTAGACTGCCGACCAGTCACGAGTGGAGTCCCACAGGGATCGGTCCTGGTTCCTCTCCTGTTTGGTATCTACTTGTCAGAAGTCCAGGCCAACACGAAGGGACTCTGGCTGACAAAGTTCGCAGATGATTACAAGTTGGGAGCCATTATTAACTCCCCAAGTGATGTTGATATCCTACAGAAAGGCCTCATTGAGACCAACGACTGGTGTCAGAACCATGGCCTTAAGCTCAATGCCAAAAAATGTCCCATCATCACCTTTGGGAAAAACCCATTTCCCATGAATTACCATACAGATGGTAGTCTACCAAACACAGAAGGTGTTACACGAGATCTGGGAACACAGGTTGACAGCAACCTCTCTTTTGACCACCATATTGCCACTGTGGTCAGAAAATCCTTCTATGTGGCACATCTCATTACTAAGGGTTTTGCATCCAGGAAAAAAGAGGTCATTGTCTCCCTCTACTCTTCCCTCATTAGGCCAATCATCGAGTTTAATGCCCCATTTGGCATGTACTTCACTAGACACCTGCAACAACTGGAGAGGCTGCAAATGTACCTCACAAAGAGGATCCTAGGCCTTAAACACTAGTCCTACATGGACAGAATCAAAAAACTCCAACTATTCTCTGTCTCATATCACCTACTTAGAGGCGATCTCTGCTTGACTTACAAAGCCATGTCTGACCCAGCTCTGTTAGAAATGCTACATCTAAAGAAATCCCAATCCCTCCGCACCACATGCTCCAGAGACCTCAACCTCATTACCACAATCAACAGAACATGCTGGAGGGACAGGTTCATAACCCAGAGACTGCCCATGCTATGGAACAGACTTCCCATACATGTTAAACAGAGCACCTCACTGGCCCTCTTCAAGAGAAATCTTGATAAGTGGATGGGAAATAGAAAATTCACCCTGGGGATCACTCCAGTGGCTCTTCTCGACAGAGGCACTGAGAACTAAGGTCGGGTGGTACTATGCCAGGGTAATCCTATGGGCTAAGCTTGTAAAGGCTCCAGGACCACTAGCTTAGTACACACCTATGAACCTATGAAGCTGTGATTTGTCCATTTACAGAACAAACTGAGTGGGTGTCTTCCATGGTAGCTGCTCATAAGAAAAATTCAGATGAAATCAGAATATACACTGACCCAGAAGACTTGAACAAGGCATTGAAAAGACCTCATCATCCTATGCATACAGTCAAAGAGATTGCAACCTTCATGCCAAATACCACTGTTTTTCTGTCTTAGATGCAAAGAGTTAATTTTGGCAAGTAATGCTTGATCACAAATCTTCACTACTGACTACATTCAGTACCCTATTTGGTAGCTTCAGATTCCTCAGGATGCCTTTCAGAATAAATTCCGCCAGTGAAGTCTTTCAGAGTGCAATGCAGCAAATTTTTTTAGGCTACCCGTGTGCAATATAGTTGATGATTTACTGGTTGGAGGCAGTGGTGAAGCAGAGCATGACAGAAACCTCAGGAAAGTTCTCGACAGAGCACGTGAAATGAATTTAAAGCTCAATCCTCTGAAATGTAAATTCAGATTCCCAGAAGTTACTTATGTAGGTCATTTATTTACCAGTACAGGCTTATGACCAGATCCTTCCAAGCAAGCAGCCATTCTTGAGATGCCAGCTCCAGACAATGTCCAAGCCTTACAGTGTTTTCTTGGTAAGGTAACTATTTGGGCAAATTTATTCCTGACTTTAGTGAGTTATCAGCACCTTTAAGATAACTGGCACACAAAAATGTTGCATGGTCATGGTTAGAACACCAGACAGCATTTGATAACCTCAAACAGCAAATTACCAACCCACCTACATTAAGGTACTATGATGTCCACAGACCAGTTGTTCTTTCCTGTGATGCTTTAAAGTTTGGTCTCGGTGCAGTTATTCTTCAAGAGGGCAGTCCTATTGCCTATGCATCTAGAACTCTTACCCAAACTGAGATGCAGTATGCTCAAACTGAGAAGGAACTTTTGGCAATTGTGTTTGCATGTTCAAAGTTCCATAATTATGTTTATGGCCAAGCTATCCAGATAGAAACGAACCATCAACCTCTAGTCGCTATTTTAAAGAAGCCTATGGATTCCTCTCCAGCAACAGAAAGATTCTCAATTGCAAAAGTACAATTTCAAAACAGTCTGTACAAAGGGTAAACTTCTTTATCTGGCTGACACCTTATCCAATTCACCCAGAAATACTATGGAACAGCTTGATGCAGAGAATTTTGACTTTGATGTCACAAAAGTGTGTAATTTTTCTACCACAAGACTTGATGAGCTAAGAGATCATACAAAGACTGAACCAGTTTTGCAAACACTCAACCACTTCATCAATGTAGGATGGCCATCAAAACAATCCTGTGTACCGCCAGAAGTACAACCTTACTTTCCATACAGAGATGAGATTCTGATGGAAGCTGGTATCATTTTCAAAGGTCCAAAAGTTGTTCCTACTTCCTTACAGAGTGAATACATTCAGATTTTACATCGTGGCCACCCAGGTTCCAATTCTACCAAAAGAAGGGCAAGAGAAAAAGAAGTTATGTACTCATGATAACGTTCCACGTGAGTTGTTTATCTCACCTTTATTCTCACTGATGGATTCGGAGCCGATCCTCGGCTCTGACATGGCCGTTAGCAAAGCTCAAGGTTTACCAGTAGCTCGAGACCAAGCCCCTTATCCCAAGATGCACTGCTGCAATTAATTCAGATCTTGTTTGCTGCGTGTATATATAACCCTGTAAGGGGTGCACTCCCCAAGAAAGAAGAAATATTGAACAACCAGGATGATACTAGCCTCTAGGTCAACTGTCGGCCAGGAGGGGGATGGAGGGAGGGACGTGAGGATAAAGGCAAGATAAACAACTCACATGGAACGTTATGGTGAGTACATAACTTCTTTATGTGAAGTTGTTAAATCTCGCCATTTATTCTCACTGATGGGTAGCGTCCCTAGCACCCGCAATCCTGGGTGGCTCATGGGAGTACATTTTTCAGGACCATACAGCCAAAAGAAGACCTTTTCCTGGAAATCTTATCCACTTTGTAATGAGTGATAAAAGTATGAGGCTTAGACCAAGTGGCTGGAGCACAAATGTTATCAAGGGGCAATTTGGCTTGAAAAGCAGAAGACGTAGAAACGGCTCTGGTTGAATGAGCCTTTACTTTGTGGGGCAAAGGTATGTTAGCAGTTGCATGAACAAATGAGATATAATCAGATAACCATTTTGAAAGGGTTGTTTTAGCCACTGGTCTACCTTTTCTGGCCTCCGAAAAGGATACAAAAAGTTGATCTGGTTTCCTAATATCCTTAGTTCTATCAAGATAAAATCTGAGCTGTCTGTGCACATCAAGTTTGTGCAGCATGTATTCTAATTTGTTGGAATGGTTGGGAAAAAAGACTGGCAACTCAATGACCTGATTGATATTAGACTCAGAACAGATGTTAGGCAAAAAGGATGGGTTTGTTCTGAGAGATACTCTATCAGCGTGGAAAATCATACAAGGAGGTCTGAAAGATAATGCTTGAACTTCTGACACTCTGCGGGCAGAAGTAATGGCCACTAGAAAAATAGTTTTCCAGGACAAAAAAATTTTGAGAAGATGATCAATGTTCAAAGGGGGAGAGAATTATTTGAGATAGCATAAAATTCTAATTCCAAAGAGAATAAGGGGTTTTGACAGGAGGCCTCATGTGAAAAACACCTTTGAGGAAAAACCTTAGATAACTTATGGGCCATAATATTTAACCCATCCATTCCAAGGTGGAAATTAGATATGGCGGATAACTGAACCCGAACTGTGGCAGCTGCTGCTCCTTCCTTAAAAATCATTGCCAAAAACTCTAAAATGGACGACAAGGAAGCTCGGAAAGGGTCAATTTTTTGTATGCTGGCCCAAATGGAGAACCTTTTCCACTTACTGCGATATAGTTTTCTGGTGGATGGCTTATGAGAAGACAATAGAATTTGTCTTGTCTCATCTGAGAGTGAATGAAGCCTGGCTATTTGGGGAAGTGGATCAGCCAAGCAGTCAGCTTTAGAGACTGCAGTGAAGGATGGAGGCCCCCTGACGGGTGTGTCAGGAGGTCTGGAACTGGGTCCAGGATTCATGGATCCTCCAGCAGATGATGGTGAAGAAAAGGGAACCAAATCTGTTGAGGCCAATGGGGGGCTATAAGGATAACAGTCCTTCCCAGTGACTTTGCTTTCTATAAAACCTGGGTATCAATGGAATTGGAGGGCATGCATATAGGAGACCCGGAGGCCAATCGTGTACGAGTGCGTCTCTCAGGGGATGTCCTGGAGGTGGTATTAGGGCAAAGTAGCTTTTGCATTTGGTATTGATGTGACTGGTAAAGAGGTCGCAGCAAGGCTGGCCCCATTTGTGGAAAATCATGTCTGCAGCGTGTTGGTTGAGAGACCACTCGTGAGGCAACAAGATTGCTCTGCTTAGCTTGTCCGCTATCACGTTGGATTTTCCCAGGATGTGCATTGCTAACAGAAAACGGTGGGGTGACACAGCCCATTGCCATACTCTGAGGGCTTCTCAACAAAGGGAGTAAGACTTGGTTCTGCCCTGTTTGTTCAAGTACCAGACCACTGACATGTTGCTTGTCTGAATTGCAATTGTTCCAAGAGGAAGAGAGTCCTGAAAATACTGCAAAGCCAGAAGTACTGCTCTCAACTCCAGAACACTGATATGCAGATGTGACTCTTGATCCGTTCATGTGCCTTGGACAGTCTTTCCCTGAAAATGCCCCCCCCCCCACCCTGTCAGGGAAGCGTCCGTGGTCACAGTGGCTACTGGGGGGGGGGAGCACAAAGGGCTGTCCTATTGTGACATGAAAAGACGTCAACCCTCCACTGAAGGTCCCTCTTGCAAGAGTTTGTGATGAGAATCATATGGTTCATTGGCAATTTCTGGTAAGACCACTGAGCGAACAGAAGCCATTGAAGAATTCATATATGCATCCTTGCAAGTGGAATGGCTAGAATTGCTGCCGCCATCAAACCTAGTACCTTCAAGACCTCTACGGCTGTAGCTCTGTTCTTCAACACCAATTAGTTGATGTGTTGGTGAAGAAGTGAGACCCTTTTGACTGGAAGAAGTAGAGTGGTGGTTGAGGTATCTAACTCTGCTCCTATAAAGATGGTATGCTGCGATGGCGACAAGGCAGACTTTTCGAAGTTGACTGTAATGCCTAAGTGGTTGCAGAGTGTCAGAGTAGATTCTGTTGCCTGAATCAATTGATGCCTGGTGGTGGCGGTAAGGAGCCAATTGTCTAGGTATGGAAACACTTGGAATCCTAGACGCCTCAGGTGAGCCGTGATCACTGCCATGCATTTGGTGAACACTCTGGGGGCTGTAGTGAGACCAAAGGGCTGGGCTCAAAACTGGTAGTGACTGGTTCCCAGCCAGAAACGCAGGTGATCTCTGGAGTGTCTGTCCATCTTTATGTGGTAGTACGCGTCCTTGACATCAATGGAGCACATCGAATCGCCTTTCCCCATACTCTGGAGAGTATCTCCTAGCTCTTTCAGGAGATCTCTTTGTAGTCTGGTAAAATGGGTTAAATAGTTCAGTGATTGAAGGGAAAAAGTCGCTGAACTAAACATGCGTTTCCCATATCTATCCATGATCCTGGAATCTCTGTTAGGAGGATGGATAGATGAGAACGTCTTAGACGTTTCCTTTTTGGTGGCTGCCGCCACTACCATGGCATCAACAGGCATTCCCTTAGTCAAAAAAGCTTTGTCCATGGGGGCAGCGATGAACTTATTTGGCTTCCGAGGGACAGGTTCCACAGCCTCCGGAGACTCCCATGCCTTACGAGAGATCAGCTCCATGAGCTCATTGTAAGGCAGAGACACCCAAGAGGTGGAAGGTTGAGACGCAAAAGCCTTCAAGAGCACTGACTCATCTCAGTAGGGCTTTTGGACTGCCAACTACCCCTCTGATTAAGGATCTCTAATATCTCCGCAAAGGAGATATCCTCAGAGGGGGATCGAGGGGACCCTTCTGACTCATCCAAGTCAGTGTCAGATGTCAAAGACTCCTGTGGGGAGTCCAAGTGCCTCCTCTTACACAGTCTCTTCCTGGGTACCTCCTCAGTGAGGGCTTCTGGGGAGGTCTCAGAAGAGTAGGGGGCACCCTGTGGGGCAACTTGAGGCTTAGGGTCTCTACGCTTAGGCTGACCGGTAGAAGCAGGTGCGGACACAGGCACTTGAGGGGAGGAGGAAGCCAGAACTGATGCTGATGATGTATTTGGAGACAGGACTCTCCTCATGGCATCGAACACACCATGATTCCAATGAGAAGAGGTAGACGGATCCGAAGGGACCGTCCGATCCTCCCGCACCGAGGCCATGGGCTCCAAGCCCGAGATAGGAGCTGAGCTCATTCGAGCCGAAGCCCTGAGCGGAAGAGTCGGCACTGACAAATTGGTACAACTATCCTCTCTGGACCTGACAGGAGAGTGGTGGCTCCTAGAGTCCCCAGTTGGTGCAGAGGACGTCCGAGTAGATAGAACCGATAACACCGGAGCAGATCTCGGCTCCACAGGCTCAACAACCATCAGGTTGGCCTCCTCCAGCTCTGAAAGTCCAGTACAACTCAAAGGAGGATCAGTCAAGTCTGGGTTAATGGTCTTCGGTTCTGATGAAGGCATCGGAGCCGACAACAATTTTGCAAGGCCTGGTGCCTGTAAGAGCTTCTGCACCAACCAGTCCATATCCAGATCTGAGAGGCTGACAGAAGACTTCGAGGAGTGCACAGAGGGTGCTGATTGGAGCAGAGGAGATGAGGGAATCTCAAAAACCAGCTCCAAATCTGTGAGCTGGCTCCGAACAGAAGGGACACTCAGTTCCGAAGGCAGTGGAACCGATGATCCTACACCCTCCACTTTTTTAGCCTTTTTCGATAACTTGGAGTCACCTGAAGACTTGGATGACTTAGAGGATTTACTAGCACCATCCTGGTCACCCAGTGCTTCTGAGAAGGGGCGCTGAAGTAAACCCCTATCCCCCACTTTCCTCCTCCTCTCTAAAAAGACCCTGGAAGAGAAGGAGTGACATTTGCTACAAGAGTTTCGGAGGTGTAATGCCCCCAGACAATAAACACACTGAACGTGCCCATCATTGACTGACATTTTTTGTCCACAGTCCAGACATTTTTTGAAGCCAAATTTAGGATGTGGCTTCTCTTTCTCATCAGACATCCTTTTAAATTTAGACAAATTTAAACAAATGAAAAAAACACACTCAAAGCAATTATTTAAACAACTACTGACTAAGAATTTAGTTAAATACAAGACCAGCTACTAGGCCAACTGCTAACTAGAAACACTTCTATAGAAAAAAAACAAAGCCAACACAGGGCACTTATCTAAATGTATATAGATATATATAATCATATATATATATATATATATATATATATATATATATATATATATATATATATATATATATATATATAAACTATCCTAACAAGAATGAAAGTCAAGAAAAAGTTTTTCAAACTTGCAAATAGACAAATCTTTCCAATAAAATTGATCTGAGCTATATGGAACACCGAGATCTGTGCTGCGGCAAACTAGATCTGGGGTAATTCCAGCAGTGCATCATGGGATAAGGGGCTTGGTCTTGAGCTACTGATAAACAGTGAGCTTTGCTAACGGCCGTGTTGGAGCCAAGGATCGGCTCCGAACCCATC
Source organism: Protopterus annectens (assembly GCF_019279795.1). NCBI lineage: Eukaryota > Metazoa > Chordata > Ceratodontiformes > Protopteridae > Protopterus > Protopterus annectens. The sequence continues at coordinate 1,042,423,345 of NC_056739.1, read as the reverse complement.
AATGAGAATAAACGGCGAGATTTAACAACTTCACATCTAGTATTTTGGCCTTCTCTGGTGAAAGACATTGATAAAGTGCTTTCTTCTTGCTCAGTGTGCAGCAGTACTAAGCCGCATTTGCAAAAAGAGCCACCTCAGCTAAGCCAAATTCCTGAATTACTTTGGTCAACAGTAGCAACTGACATATTTGAGTGGCACAGTCAACATTACTTAGTGTTGGTAGACTCTTATTCAAACTGGTTTGAGATCGACTTGCTACCTAACCTAACATCAAGTGCTGTTATTATTAAGATGAAACATCATTTCTCAGTCCATGGTAATCCACACAAAGTTAATTCTGAGAATGGTTCTCAGTTTACCAGTCAATTGTTTCAGACATTTGCTAAAAAGTGGGACTTTATCCATGTTACTAGCAGTCCTGAATATCCACAGTCAAATAGTCTTGCTGAACGTGCAGTACAGAGTGCAAATCAATTACTGGAGAGGTCAAAGCGTGACAATACCAATATCTTCTTGAATTTATTCAGTCTTAGAAATATACCCCATGACAACCTGCTTGTCTCGCCTGCTCAAGGCTTCTATACAGACAAGCCAGAGCAACCTTGCCTATCAGTTTTAGTTTGTTGGTGCCTAATACTAAAAACAACAGAGCAATCAAAGCCCAACTTTTAAGAAGTGTTCTTCTCAGTAGTCCAGCTATGATAAAATAAGCAGACTTCTTCTTCTTCCATTAAAAGAAGGACAGACAGTGAGGATGCAAATGGCGAAAGGCTTTGACTGAATTTTTCAAGTGAGAGGTATATGTACCGAGTCGAGATCCTACTTAGTGGAAACTGAGGATACAAAGTACAGGAAAAACTGCAGATATCTTCTTAGTGTATAAGAAGTGATAGTGCAGCATCGTACCTATGATAGAGACTCTTGATCTCAGAGTAACACTGACAATGTTCACACCGAAGAACATGTCTCAGTATCTATTCCCATTCCTGATGATGTCCCAGATGTCCCCAAAGTTGAAAATTCCTTGAAAAGAGTCCCTGTTGCTAGATCCAATTCTGACTTTTATGTTACATGGCCAGGTCCTATTTCTAGACATAGTGTAAAATACACAGCAACCTGGACAAGATTGTTTTATATGTGTCTAATTTTGTATAATAGCATGTAGAAGAATTAGTTTTGTATAATTGCATGTCAAAAGATCATTTCTGTAAAGTGCATTTCATTGAATACTGTCATTTCATATATGGACTATTTCTCAAAGTGGGAGAAGATGTAGATCAGAGTGTGTGTATGTAACTTTAAGAAGCATTTCCAAATAGAGCATGTGCATATAAATACTGAGCACGTGCAGGCAGCAGTGCCATTTTGAGAGAACAGCCAGTGTTAACATTTATGAATGTGGTAGTCAGTCTGTTTATAAGTGTATTTAAGTTTAAGTTACAAAGCCTCATTTCTGATGTGTTTGTGTGTAATAAAGCTGCTTGGACTGAACCCACAAATTTTCGTCTGTTTTATCCTGACCAGACAAGTGACAGTTCTTACATGCCTGGTGGAAGGACTGGCAGAAGGAGAATGTTTACTGCCAGTCAAGATATGAGACAGAGCCCGCTGTTTAACAGACTCCTTTAATGTCAGGAGCAAACAGCCTGAAGTCCACATTTATTTATTGACATTTGTTTACTGGGAAAGTCCACTGGGCCAAGCTAGCCCATTTTCAGTGGAGGCCCGGGGAGAAAACTCCACAGTAACAAGTAGAAATGACAACAAATTTCAGTATTGCTCACAGTAACAAGTATCACTGACACAAAAATACATCCTGTCAATATAAATATAGTAATGTCTTTCAGCTTTTAAGGGTTAAGGGTTGCCACAGCGGAACACCGGTCCGCTAATGATTGGCAGTGGATTTTTATGGTGCCGAGTTGCCAGCCCAACGCCCACCTTCAACAAAGGCACACCCATTCACCTACCTGCATTTCTTTAATGTCACTAGACCGCTGGGAGGACATGAAGACTCCACACAGAAGGCACTCCAGCCGAGAATCGAACCGAAGAACCTCTTGCTGTGAGGCGACAACACTAACCACTGCACCACCGTGGCCATATACATATAAACGTCTAAATTGCACAAAAAAGCAGTACATAAAAGTTTCATAACCTTAGTATTTACATAGAATAAAGTGACCTAATGACAGAAAAATACAACCTGACAATATACATATAAATGTATAAATTGCACAGAAAAGCAGTACATAAAAGTCTCATAACCTTAGTATTTACATAGAAAAGTATTTACATAGACTAAAGTGACCATTGTCAAAACCATGTATACCTAGAATAAGGGGTACAAAGTTACTGAGGAGTATAGAGGCGAATTTGGGTATAGACAGAGTTTTGCTATTTTATAAGTAGGTTAAAATTTAGGTAACTGCTGAAGAAGGAGTTGAGCAGTTACATATCCATGTAGAGAAGAGGTGCCTGTGGAGGGCAGCTTTGAAAATAGCTGGTGATGGTTGTAATCGGATTGGTGTTGGAATGTTGTTCCAGATTTTGTAGATGGTCCATGAGTATAGTAATTGGCCTGCAGAGAGTTTTGGCTTGTGTATTTGGAGCAGATATTGATGCTCAGACCGAAGAGGACGGGCTGGATTATACACGGAAAATATGAAGCTTAGAGGTGGACAGTCATATGGTTTATAGATCAGTTTATGAGCGGTGGAATGCTGGAGAAAGAGAAGATGTCACATGCTTCTTAGATGCCTGGAAGTGACAGTGATCACTTCTGATTATCTATTCATAAGTTTTATGATGCAGCAGAAAATCATCTGGAATGGTGGAAAAGTGTATGGGAATCTTGCCTGCCACTGGACAGATAATAATCCATTATAAATACCATCCCCCTTGCCCTGCTGGACTGAACAGAAGAATGGAAAGGCAGCATTCTCCTAAGCTGTGAATAGAATGATCTTCAGAAAGCCTCACTTCTGAAAAATTCAAACCACACATCTCTTGAATCTATGATTCCAGAAGAAGAAAGTAGGAATCGCTCATTGAATATGCCAGTGCAGGTACATTAGACATACACCATAGAGAATGTATAGTTGTGTAAGTAAACTTATTTGCTGCAGTAGCTTTATCTAAAAGGGTTAGATTCTGCCAAAGATATAACAGCTGGCCAGCTTCCAAAGATTCAGGGCACCTTCAATGCACCCAATCCATTAATCAACTTGAGTTGAGCTAACTAAAAAGACAGGTTTGGGTGCCAAGCCCTTCAGAAATTTCATGCCAACAAAGTGTGGGAAGCTTAGCCCTCACAGGACAATGCTAGGAACAACAAAAAATAAGTCCTTACACACTGGCATAAACAGAACATGAGAAAACAAGGGAAGTGGAAGGAACAGTGATCATTCCAACATCTACTGTTATGATAAGTTTATGTATACAGCTGCACTATATACATCATATTGATCACTGCTGCAGTAGCCTTAGCTATATGGGCAGTTTCCCCTACATTTGGGAGGGGGAAGGAAAAGAGTCCAGGAGCTCCTAGAGAATGATCTTAGTAAAGCCTCATCTAGATCTAGTGAAGAAATCAAGCTTGCAATGCCAAGTAAATGTATGTATACAGGACTAAATTGCTACTGCTAGAATACTTCTAAAAAACAACCCTTTCCAAAAGGCCATAGATGAAGCCAAGGTCCTGGTAGAGTGGGCCTTATCCCTGCATGGAGTAGTTTTGGTCTGGTGAGTATAACAAAAGGTAATACCTTGAGACAACCATTCAGATATAGTCCTTTCCTAACACCAGTCATCCCTTCTTTTAATCTTCACAAGAAAGGAAAGTACAGTTGTGTAAAATCTTACCATAACAGTAGATGCCCTTCTCTTCACTGTTGCAGTATCCTTAGGTGAAGGAATCTCATGCCAAGGATAGCCCAAAGTCTGGTCATTATACCAAAACCAGGTTTATATCACTTAATCGTAAACCCAAATGATCAAACCACTATTCATTGAACCCTTTACATCGAAACCTCAAACCATCGAACAAACTTTTAATCAAAATATTTCCCAGGACAAAATAATGCATGGCCAATCTAGAGACCATCAAAAAAATAATACAATTTAAAACCCACCTAGTTGGGGGGCTATGCCCCCCACACACACACCCAACTAAATATACCAACTCCAAGATCACATTACAGTGGGGAAAAGGGCAAATTCCCAATGGTGGTCAATCTTTGTTTTGTCCTGGGAAAAGTTTCAATTAAAAGACCATTTGATGGTTTGAGGTTTCGGTGTAAAGGGTTCAATGAACAGTGATTTGATCATTTGGGTTTTCGATTAAGTGATACAGACCCTACCAAAACCTCTAGATTTTATAGGCGCTGAACATTACATGTATGCTCCCTGCATATGACATAAAGGTGGTATGCAAATACTCAGAAATTAATTGCCCAAGGAGGAACAAAATACTCCCAAAGACAACATAGAACATGTATATCCAGAAGAAACAGTTCAAAAGGTAAAGGAAGAGACAGCCCTTTGGCCAAGAGGATAACAAAAGACAGGAACAAGAGCCATATCAGACAGGGGAAGGAGGGAGGGATCAAATAATGCAACAGTGAAGAGAAGGACATCTACTGTTATGGTAAGATTTTGCACAATCATACTACATCCTTAAATATCACTGTTGCAGTATTCTTCACTGAAGGGAGAGTACAAGAACTAAGGGACGATGAAAGCACACAAGAGCCATCTACAAATCTATGCAGAATAGCCCTGGCCCTGGAAACAACAACCTATTTATAATGCTTAGCATAAGTATGAACAGAGGACCAAGTAGCAGCTTCAAGGATGGAATTGGTGTCCATACCCTTGAACAAGGCACCAGAAGAGGCAATTGTCCTAGCAGAATGTGGCTTTACAGAAGAAGAAAGGAATAACAAAAGGAAATGGCCTTAAAGACCCAAGTGGAGATGGTTTGCTTGGAAATAGCTAAACAAAAGGTTGCTCAGATTTTTGAATAACCTAAGTTTTATCCAAAAAATATCTGAGCTGTCTATGCAGGTCCAAAGTATGGCAGACTGTGGAGAAGGGAAAAATGAAGGAAGTTGAATATACTGATTAAGGCACAACTCATTAACAATCTTGGGCATAACAGAAGGATTAGTACAAAGAGACTCTCTCTCTCTCTCTCTCTCTCTCTCTCTCTCTATGAAATATTAAAAAGGGAGCAATGGCCATAAAAGCCTGAAGCTAAGACACTCACTTGGCAGCAGTAAGAGCCAACAGCAGAGCCATCTTCCAAGTACAAATTTGCAAGGAAGCTGAACTAACAGGTTCAAAAGGAGTATGAGTCACTTTTTCAAGAACAAAGCTGAGGTCTAAAAAGGGAGGTCAGGGCTTTCTTAGGGTCTGATATGAAGGATACCTTTAAGAAATTGCTTGATCTCTCTCAAACCAAGAGGGCAAAGGAGGGTTCAAGAACAAACAAGCAGGGATAGCTGAAAGATGAGCTTTAACTGAAGAATATGCCAAGCCAGCAAGGAGCAGATTACACAAATAACAGAGAATCAGAGGAACTCCTATTTTTAATTTCTCCAAGTTTTTTGGGTTTCTAATACCATGATGGGACTGGACCCCATTCCTAAGTCAAAGTATGATTAAAGTTCATGAAATTGGTATTGTTTCAGTCTTTGATGTTAGCCAAACCGCTCTTCCCAGAATCCACAATGTGCCAAGTACTGACTCCTTCTGCAATTTGTATGGAGTTACAAGTATTGGTAACATATCCAAGTAGGATTGTAAATTCTTTTTTATAAGACTTGTTGCCCCTACTACTATTGGAACTCCCTATGTATCATTATACATTGCCCTCATTGTCGCCTGCAAATCCTAGTATTTTATGACTTTGTGTCTCTCTGTACATAAGACACTGTAGTCACTGGGTGTAGCAATTTCAATAATCAATGCCATTTTTGTCTTCTTTTCATGGACTACTATATCTGGTTTTCTCACATCTACTTTTTGAACTGTTGGTAGTGGGTGATCCCATAAGATATAAACTTCATCATTTTCTATGATGCCTTGTGACCAATGTTTTTCAGCCACTTCAGTACCATAATGTCTGCACAATCCCCAATGCAACAGTCTTGCCACATTATTATGCCATTCAGTGTACAATCCTTCTGCCAGTAGTATATCACAGACTGCTACAAGATGTGCAATTGTTTCCAGTTCTGTTTTACAAAACCTACATTTGTCCATTTCTCCCTGATGTTCAATGGACTTTGTAAATCAACGTATACATAGTCTACTATCTTGGATTGTCAAGTAGGATCCCCTACTGAAAAGGGATACTAATGGTGACAGAGGCACCAAACAGAAAATCTTTTCCATTTAGACATATATGATTTTCTGGTAGTGGGTTTCCTGGCCTCCTGCAGAACACAAAGCATGTCCTCAGAAAATAGATCTGTAAAACAGATGAAATCCCTATCACCCATAGTGTCATCTGAAGAGTGGCCAGGTGAGGATGGATAAGAGATCCCTTGTCTTGTGTGAGAAGATCCACCCGGTGAGGTGACTTGTGGTGATTGCCCCCAGCCAGATGAAAACGAAGGGGGAACCAGTGCTGTCTGAGCCAAAGGAAGTCACCAACAATATTTTGGGAGAGTCCTATTTGATCTTGTTAAGAACATTTGGCAGCAGAGGAAGGAGGCAAAGGCATACAAAACCATTCCCTTTCAAGGAAAAGACAGGGCAATCACTTTCCAAGTCAGAGGACTTGGAACTTTCAAACAGAATAGAGGAAGTTGTCTGTTCAGACGGGAGGCACAAAGATCCACCTGAGGAATACCCCACCAATGGACTACGTCCATAAACATATCTCTGTGAAGCATCCATTCATGTGCCTGTCTTCTGGACCTGCTCAAACAGTCTGCCACTAGACTGTGTTCTGAAGGAATGTAAACTGCCTGAAGAGTCACCTGACAATTGACAGCCAGATCCCAGGCCTGAAGAGCTAGTCTGCAAAGGAGATAAGACCTCAGACCCCCTTCTTCTAAATATAACACATCATGGTAGTATTGTCAGTGAAGATTTTCAGGGGGCCAGGAAGAAAAAGGGAATGAAAGGCCTGAAGAATCAGAACCAGAGCCCTCATCTCTTTTACACTGATATGGTCTGAATTCTGATGAAAAGGCCAAAGACACAGAACTTTCAAAGGGCCACAACAAGCACCCCACCCCTGGTCTAAGGCATCAGTGAACTGTTCTTGAGAAGAAACTGGAGAATAAAAGGGCAGTCCCCAACTGAGAGAAATTTGCTGAATCCATCATTGCAGCTTCAGTTTGAGACAAGGAAGCAAAGGAACAGGGAACTCCAGGGGTGGCATTGTTGAAGCCACATCAATCTGAGGTACCACTGAAACTTCCTCATATGAAGCCTGCCAAGAGGAAGCATGAGAATGTTAGAGACCATAAACTCCAAAATCCTGAAAAATTCCCTGGCAGTGATAGAGGACACAGGAAGAGGAGACTGGAAGATGATTGTCAGGGGCAAAACCTTATTTGCAGGAAGAGAGCCCAGTATGGGAATGGTATGAATCCTGCAATCAAGAAAAATATGATCCTGAGAGGGCATAAGGACCTGCTTCTTGAGGCTGATGGCAAATGTCAGACTTTGTAAAAGACAAGTGGTAAAGTGAAAATCTTGTAGAAAGACTATTGGGAGAAGGAGCTTGAATAAGCAGGTCATCTAGATAATGGAATATCTGTATCCCTCAAAGCCTGTAAAAGGCCAAGACAGGTGCAAGGCATTTAGTGAATATCCTTGGGGCAGTAGAAAGGCCAAAGGACAAAGCAGCAAAATGAAAATGAGAGGAAGAAACAGAGAAATGCAAAAATTTCCTGAACAAAGGGTGAATGGGAATATGAAAACAGGCATTCTTTTTTTAAACACCTTTATTAAATTAACACTTAAGACATAGGTAAATATACATTAACGTAAACAAAAACAAACCATTTCAACATTTTTCCATTTACATACAATATACATCACATATATCTTCATTGCTACTATCATCAGTCAAACATTACAAAAAGTTGCTGAATTCCTGGCTTCCCTTAAACCTCATTCCGCCTCCTGAACATTATTATGCATGTATTGTTCCACAATTTCCATTTACTTCCCTGTAACTGCTCCTTCCCTTTTCCATAGATCCCTCTACCAGTTCTTTTATCTATTTTATAATATCCAATACCTCAAATACAGTTGGTGTAGACTTTAATTTCCATTTACTAGTAATTGCTCCTTTTGCAGCCAACAGAATTAAACTTAATAAGGCCTTACTATGTCTAGGCAATTCAGATCATGTATCCCAGCTCAAAAAAATGTTTCATTTCTTACAGCCATTTGCTCACCCAATGTTTTTTGTCTTTTCCCGGTTAGGGGTCGCCACAGCGGAACTCCGGTCCGCTAATGATTGGCAGTGAATTTTTATGGTGCTGAGTTGCCAGCCCGACGCCCAACCTTCAGCAAAGGCAAGCCCATTCATGCATGTCTTTCAGAGGCCACTCGACCACGGGGAGGACATGCAGACTCCACACAGAAGGCACTCCAGCTGAGAATCAAACAGGAGAACCTCTTGCTGTGAGGCAACAACGCTACCGCTGTACCACCATTTGCTCACCCAATATTTCTGAAAAAGTACTCTGTAGGGAATTTTTAAAATCTGCCAGCTCACTACACTTCCAAAACATATGTTCCCAGTTACCTCTTTCTTCTGCATCCCACTTCCAACATTTGCTATCTACCTAAGGAAATTTTTTGAAGCCTGCTTGGGGTATAAAATACCTATGCAAACATTTCCAAGCAAATATCCTAAACCTTTTGAACTTAGTTGCACACTTGGGAGCCATACATATGTATTCCCATTGTCATCTTGTAAATTGCTTTTCCAGTCTCTCTCTTCCCAATCTTTTCTAACTTCCTCTGATTGATTCTTATAGTTATCATGCAATATTTTACATGCCCTACTAATCATCCCTTTTTTAACGGGTGTATATTGGAAGCTCAAAAGCTGAGAACTGCGAACGCCACAACCTCGAACTCAGAAGTTTGAAGACTGAAAATACTGACGCCGCGGAACATCAAATTATTTCCCAGGGAAAGAATTTGGTGGGCTGTTTCCGCGGCTTTGCTATTTCCTCAACTGGGGTGTGATCTCGGAGTTGGTATATTTAAGTAGGGGGGTGTAGGGGGCACAGCTCCCCACATTAGAAATGGTTTGTAGTGTTTGTGTGTTCATTGTTTTGTGCTGGAACAGCAATTGTTTTCCCAAGTAAAAAAAAAAAATCACTGTTCAGAGCTTTCAGAGTTTTGCAATGTCAGGGTTTGAAGTTCGATGTTATGGTGTTCGCTGTTCATGTGATATAAACCCTTTTTAACAGCTGCTTTTGTTCTAGAGTCAACTAAAAACTCTACTAAAGCAGGTCTTTTACTTAAAATCCCCCTATTCATTTCTCTTTGCTTGTTCTCAGAGATCAACCTATGGTAGGAAGGCAGTCTCTTGCCTGCCATCCAAATGTTTTCTTGGCCTCATCCTACTCTATCACCTTTCCCGCTTGAGACATTTGCTCCTAATATCTTGGTTCTTCTGCCAGGTCTTCCAGTAAATTCCACCACCTCTTACCCATTTTCTGTACTCCTACATGCAGTCATCTCTACTGACAAAATCTCCTTTCTCCAATCTAGTATTGGCTTAGTTCTTAAAATACTTTCTGCTACTTTATGAATATAATATTCTGTGTGGTTGTTAATATTCTCATTAAAGATGTGCATCCAAAATTCCACTCTCTCTCACTCTTTCTTGAACTTCCCCTTTACTTTATCATCATTGCTTTCCACTTTGAACTATAACCTTCTGCTTGTGTTATGTATATGAAACTTAACTGTGTACCTCTAAAATATCCCTTCAAATCGGGTAAACCTAAACCACCCTGTTCTATTGGAAGTATCAACTTATACCACTTAAATCTTGTTCTCTTTCCCTCCCTCACCAGTTCCTTCAATTCTTTATTAATTATTGTCCACAACTTTTCCTCGGGTTGATAAACATATGCCTGACCTGTATATAAGACTAAAGGGAGTAAAAACATTTTCTTTGCTTGTATCTTACTATCCATACCCATTAATACGAGTTTCCAGTTTCTCAATTTTTGTATCATCATTTTAGTCTCTTCCCACATATCCTTAGATGCCATAACAGAAGCCTTTTTAACTCATACTCCTAAATACTTCAGTGGCTCTAAATATAAAGCAAATAACAAAATAATCAAAAACAGCTTATATGAGAAGAACCCTCGGACTTTAATTCTTACCTCAGCTCCCCGTTTACTCTGTCAAGTGCTTTCTTTGCTTCAAGACCCACCAACAACAGAGGTATTTTCTTGCATTCTGCTTCCCTCTGAATCATCATTGCTCTATTAATGTTATAAAATGTTTGCCTCCCCTCCACAAAACCACACTGATCTATATCTATCAATTTTGGCAACACCCTTACAATTCTTTTAGCTAGTATGGACATAAACACTTTACAACTGTGGTTTAAAATTGAAATGGGTCTACATAAAGCTGGTTCTGAAGGGTCTTTACCATCATTAGAAAACACAGCCACCACACCTTTCTTCCAAGATGTTGGTGCTTCCTCTCCTGTCCTCTACTGTTAAAATCTTCCAGTTCTTTATCACTTTCTTCCTCCTAATTTCTAAACTTCAACATGAATAAAGTCTGTAGCTGGAGCCTTTCCTGAAGATTGATTATACATCACTGTTTTTATCTCATCGCCTATCTTAACTGTTAGTTGTTGAGCTTCATCTACTTCTAACCTTGGTATAATTAAGTCTTCCATAAATATTTCCATTTGTACTCAGAGTAATGTGGAAATCAATCCACATTTCTCTGCTTTAATCAAATTTTCATAACATTTCCAGAATATTTCTAAAACCATCAATAAGTCACTGTGAATTTCATTCAGAAAAGAATGCTTAACTACCCTCAGCTGTAGACATCTCAACGCACTGAATACTCGCCAGTGGAAAACAAACAAGCTAATATATTTGCAGTTGTAAGAAGCTTAGCATTTTTATGGCTTTCATAATCTTGCCTTATTTTTAAAGCCTACATGCTTACAAAAACACTTGTTTATAGCTTAAGCCAAAAGTTGTAATGTAGACATTCATCCTTATAAAATAAAAAGAGAAAATATCCTAATTAAATTCTATATATAATCAGTGCATTTTTACAGCTCCCATCCTCAGCAGTCCAAGATCACAACATTTGAGAATTAAACTTGCCTTTGTCCGCCTTTTATCTCATATTACACTGTAAAAAAAAGAAATTATGTTCTTACCATAGCATTCCATCTATGTTGTTCATTTTCATTTTTCCTCAACCTGTGGGTCTTGGATCTGTCTCTTGGATCAGACTCTGCCACTTTCCAAGCTTGAGATTCAAAGCTGTAGCTCCTCCTGTCCTACTCACAATGCTTCATTCCCCCCAGACTACCTCAGATAAAGTTTGCTAGAAATCTATTTATATATATATATATATATATATATATATATATATATATATATATATATACATATATATATATATATATATATATATACACACACACACACACACACACACACACACACACACACACACACACACACGCAAACAATAATATATCTCCATGTATATACAGATTCACTAGACAATCTCGATGTACTAAAATGTTGAATTTCAGTATGTCGAGACTGAATAGTGGAAAGTGCAGTTACGCAAAACTGCACTATGCCGAATGCAGAAGTGTCAAATCCGCAAATGTCGAATCCGCTATTGTGGTGTCACGTTCGTGACGTGTGGTGCGGTTTGTGGATTTATTTGAGATTTCAGGTAAGTGGTGTGTGTGTGAGGGTATTGGGTAGGGATTTTAGTGTGTGTGTGAGTGTGTGTGGTGGTGTTTTTGTGTGTTTAGTGTGACCTTGGAGTTAGAATATATAAGTATGGAGGTGGGGGTGCAGGGGGGCTTGCCCCCCTGCTTATAGGTAGGTTAGGTGTGTTTGTGTTTGTTGTTATGTTTTATTTTAGTGTAGTTAGGTAGGTGTATGTGTGTGTGTTTCTATGCTGGTTGTATGTGTGTGAATGGTTGCGATTGTGCTGTTCGTGAGTATGAGTTTTCAGGTATGTGGGTTTTCCACTATTCAGTCTCGAAGTATTGAAATTCGACATTTCAGTCTTTTGAGATTGTATAGTGAATCCGTATATACACACCACAAAAAAAGAACAAAGATCAGGAGCTCAAACAGGAATTGTAGTCTCTATAAACATATCCATCAGGTCTCTCATTTTCATGGACAGGAGGAACGAAGGAGGGAAGGTTGAGGAAGAATGAAAACGGACAACACAGATGGAATGTTATGGTAAGAACATAACTTCTTTATCTGATGTTGTCATTTTCATTCATTCCTCAACCTGTGGGACAGAGTCCCCAGCTACAATAACGTAGGGTGTCCCACATGGGAGGATATTTCGGAGCACTGCAGAGCCAAAGGCAGTCCTATTCCTAGAAATAATGTCTAATTTATAGTGTGTAATAAAGATATGGGAATTTGACCAAGTAGCAGTTGCACAAATGTCATCAATAGACACTCTTGACTCTTGAGAAGTTGCCATAGTTCTCCTAGAATAAGCTTTGATTTGACCTGGTAAGGAAATGTTGTTAGAAGAGTAAACAAAAGAATGTCAATCTTTCAACCATTTTGCCAGAGTAGTCTTGGCAATAGCTTTCCTTTCCTTACCACTGAATAAGAAATAAACAGCCGCTTACATTTTCTGAAAGATTTTGTTCTGTCTAGGTAAAAATGTAGCTGTCTATGAGCATCAAGAAGATGGAGCGTGTACTCTTCATTGTTTTCAAAATTGGGAAAGAGAATAGGGAGGTTAATAGTTTGATTGGTACTGTTTTCTCTAACAACTTTAGGCAAAAAGGAGGGGTTGGTATGCAAAATTACTCTATCTTTGCGAAAGATTAAATAAGGAGATTTAGAAGAAAGGGCTTGCAATTCTAAAACCCTTCCTGCTGAAATGACAGCCACCAAAAGAGCTGAGCTCCATGAGAGAAATGTCAAATCTACTTTAGCAGCAGGTTCAAAAGGATGGACTAAAGCTTGTAAGATCATGGTCAGGTCCCAACCAAGGGGGAGTTGGATACTTTATCAGGGGGTGAAGCAAAAAGGCACCTCTGAGGAATGCTTTGCAAAGTTTAGATGCGGCTAGAGATGATGAATTTTCTCCAATATGAAAATTAGAAATGGTTGCTAGCTGAACTTTTACAGTGGAGTAGCTGGCTCCATTTTGGAAAAGGGAAGCCAAGAAATCCAAAACATTTAGAATGGGAGCTGCAAAAGGATCTGATTCTGTTGAGCCCATATGGCAAACCGCTTCCATTTACTCTTGTAGACTTTCCTGGTAGAAGATTTGTGTGCGGAAATCAAAATTTTTCAGACTGCGGATGAAATCCTGAAATGTCTAGCCATCACTGGAATTGGAGAAACCGTGCAGTTCATAGGTTCATAGGTTCATACTAGGCTATCTGCCCTAGGGCATTTATAAGCCTAGCCAGAATGTGTTTGGCTTTCGCCACCCATTTTAAATGAATTTTGCTATGCCCTTTCTCGAGGTTAGTATACTCTGCCTCTGTCTAACAGTGACACAGAAGTGATACCCGGGGTAAACCTACAATCTCCCATCCACTCATCAAGATTCCTCTTGAAGAGAGTCAATGAGGGACTCTGCCTAACCTGGACTGGGATTTTATTCCAGAGTGAAGGGAGCCTCTGGGTTATGAATCTGTCCCTCCAGCATGTCCTATTTATTTCAGTGCTGAGGTTCAAGTCTCTCGAGTGCGTAGCTCGATGGGATTTGGATTTTCTGAGGTGCAGCATGTCCATTAATTCCGGGTTGGACATGGCTTTATACATCAGGCACAGATCGCCTCTGAGCAGGTGGTATGCCACTGAGTAGAGCTGGAGTTTCTTTAACCGGGCAGCATATGGCATCTGTTTGAGCCCTTTGATCCTCTTGGTGAGGTACTTTTGGGGTCTTTCCAATTGCTGCAGGTGTCTGGTAAGGTACATCCCAAAAGGGGCATTGTACTCAATTATGGGCCTGATGAGGGATGAGTAAAGAGGCACGATGACCTCCCCTGATCTAGATGTGAATCCCTTCATGATTAGGTGGGCTATATAAAATGTTTTTCTAACCACTTTGGCCACGTGGTTGTCAAATGAGAGATTGCTAGCAACTTGGTTACCCAGGTCCCTAATTACTTTTTCTGTATTTAATGGATTACCACCTATGTGGTAATTTGTGGGCACTTTGTTTTTGCCAAAGGGGATGACTATACACTTTTTTGCGTTTAGCTTGAGGCCATGGCTCTGGCACCAGTTGTCTGTTTCTATGAGGCCTTTTTGGAGGATGCTTGTGTTGGCTGGAGAGTCGATTATGGCGCCCAGTTTGCAGTCATCCGCAAACTTGGTCAGCCACAGTCCTTCCATGTTAGCCTGTACCTCCGAGAAATATATACCGAACAAGAGAGGTCCCAGGACTGAGCCTTGTGGGATGACACTTGTAACTGGTTTGGAGTCTGACATGGCTCCAGCAATTCTAACCATGTGGGTTCTGTCCTTGAGCCAGTTTGCAACCCATCTAGTGACATAGGGGTTTATATTTAAGCTGGTGAGCTTATCTATAATGCCCGAGTGGGGTATTGTATCAAAGGCTTTTGCAAGGTCCAGGTAGGCTGTGTGGACCACCTTCCCCTCGTCAATGGCCTTGGTGACTGTTTCAAAGAAATCGACCAGGTTTAAGAGGCAGGATCTGCCCTTAACAAAGCCAAACTGGGTAGGATCCAGTGTCTATAGGTCCCCAATATCTTTATTTATGAGGTCCATGATGAATCTTTCCATAGCTTTGCAGACCAAGCTAGTCAGGCTTATGGGGCGATAGTTTCCAGGATCCGTTGAGGCACCACCTTTGTGGAGAGGGACCACTGTTGCTGTACGCCACTCTTTGGGTACATATCCTGTAGTAAGGCTGAGGTTAAACAGTAGTTTTATGTTTGGGTTTAGTTCTTCTTGGAGTTCATGTAGGATGCAGCCCAGGACACCGTCTGGTCCCATTGATGCTGTGTTTTTTGCTTTGGAGAGGGCGGCTCTTACCTGAGCATCTGAGATGTCGGGGGCAGCACTCTGCTGGGATAGATATTTGCCCTTTTGGTGGGGAAGGGGGGGAGAAGTTTGCGCTGAACTTGTCAGCTAGGATGTTGGCAATGTCTGTGGGTTTGGTGTATTTTTTGTCATTTTGGACTAATTCTGAGCATATCTGGGAATTCCCACCCAGGTTCCTAACATAACTAAAGAAAGCCTTGTGATTATCCTTAGTGTCCTGTGCAATTTTTCTCTCGAAGCTGGCCTTAGACGATTTTATGAGTGCCCGTAGTTTTTTGCTAATACTGATCAGAGATGCCTTCCCTTTTTGGGATTTTGCTCTATCATGTAGTAGCTTCCTCCTTCTATTGTATAGTTCGTTTATGGCTGGGGTCCACCAGACAGGACGCAAAACCTTGGAGGATTGGGTCTTGGTTTTATTTGGGATTGCATGATCCATGCATTCCTGAAGGTGTTCATAGAATGCGTTTATAAAGGATTCTGCGTCTGGGCCGTATTTTCCACAGGCCCAGAGGCTTTGCAGGATTCCACCTCGGTTTTGAGGAGTGTGAAATTTGCTTTAGAGAAGTTTTTCACTGTGGTTTTCTGGGCAGGGGCTGGGGTCGGGATGTGAATATCTAGTGAGATTAGTTTATGGTCTGATCTTACCAGTGAGGGATACACTTCTGGTCTGGAGCATAGAGTCCCCATGTTGGTGATGATCAGGTCCAGTATGTTTTCCCCTCTTGTGGGAGTGGCAACAAGTTGTTCCATAGCATTTGAGTTTATAAATTCTAGGAACCTTTGGGCTAGGGTGTTGGAGCTAGAGTAATGCTCCCAGTCTATGTTAGGGTAGTTGAAGTCACCCAATATAATGGTGTTTGGAGAGACCTTCATATTTTCCAGTGTTCTCAGGAAGGCTGAGTGGGGTTCCTGGGTTTAGGAGGGTGGTCTGTAGCAGGCTATAAACTGGAAGGCAGTTTTACCCACTGTTAGTTGCACATGGATAGTCTCTGATGCTTCGTGCTGTGCCACCAACCTGGAGGTGTGGGTATCTTTGATGAATATTGATACTCCCCCTCCTTTTGTGGTTCGGTCCAAATTTTGGGGCCGAAAAACATGGTATGAGGTATAACCTGGTAGTGCTGGGGTGCTCTCAGGAGCCTTGAACCAGGTTTCTGTTACTGCACAGATATCGATGTTCTCCATGCTAAGGAGAGTTTCGAGTGTGTGCATCTTGAGGTTTAGACTTCTGGCGTTGAGCAGCATTACTCTTAGTTTCTTATCCCTTGTGATACCTATGGAGGTGGGTTTGTCTTTTGAGCCTTGCCTAAAAAAGGCACTATGGGGGTGGCAAGAGCCTTTGCCAATATCCGAAAGCCCAGGGGTGACAGGTGCAAGCCGTCCCTAGCGAAGCATCGTGGCTTGTCGAGCATGTCATCCCAGGCAGACAGGCATTGGATCCCCTTTGAATGACACCAATACTTAAGCCAATTGTTGAAATTGATCATCTTGTCTTCATATTGTGGCATCATTCTTGGTGAGAGTAAGATGCTACTCAAGGTCACCTTTCTTTGGTCTCATCTAATTTGCCCGCCGGTGACTCTGGAACCAGTTCAAAACCTGTAAATGTCTCCACCCCATCTGGGAGACTTCCATGGTCAGCATAGCATTTGGAGGGGGAAGTACAAAAGGGTATCCCTGCGTGACCTCTGAGGAATGAAGCCACTATAAAAGGCAAGTTAATTTCAGTCCTTGAAGATCCAGGTCAGTGTGTCCTGTGGGTGAGTCAGCAGGTTTTGATCTGGTTCCAGAGTCACCGGTGGGCAAATTAGATGAGACCAAAGAAAGGTGAACCAGACATGTCGCTGCCAAAAGGGGGCAATGAAGATGACCTTACTCTTCAACCTGTATGCTTTTTACAAGAATCTAGGAATCAAGGGTACTGGAGAAAGGCATAAAGGTGACCTGGGACCAAGCATGGACTAGAGCATCTCTTGGTGACTGTCCCTGAGGAGATCAAGGCAAAGTTCCTTCTGCATTTGTTGTTGAGTGGGGATGCAAATAGATCACAGCAAGGTTAACCCCATTTGAGGAAATTCATATTCGCCACTGACTGATTCGGAGACCACTTGTGAGGCATCAGTAGAACTCGTCTGAGCCTGTCTGCCAGGATGTTGAACTCCCCCGGAATGTGCATTGCAGTTAGAAAGCAGTTGGTAGAGATTGCCCATTGCCACACTCTCACTGCTTCTCAACACAGCAAGTAAGATCTGGTTCCACTCTGCTTGTTGATGTATCAGACTACTGACATATTGTCTGACTGTACCATAATGGTCCCTAGAGGAAGAAAGCTGTGAAATGCTTGCAAAAGTAGAAGGACCACTTTCATCTGTAGGACATTGATATGCAATTTGGTCTCTTGAGCAGTCCACGTACCTTCGACCGTTCAACCCAGTAAATGTCCCCGCCCCATCTGGGAAACTTCCGTGGTCAACATAGCATTTGGAGGGGGAAGAACAAAGGGGTATCCCTGCGTGACCTCTGAGGAATGAAGCCACTATAGAAGGGAGTCTTTGCATACTTGTGATAGCTTGACTGGAAGGTGTAAGGGGTATTTGTGTAATGGCCACTGGACTGCTAAAGTCCAATGTAAGATTCTCATGTGTAAGCATGCTGTAGGTAACAGAGCTATTGTAGCAGCCATTGAGGTCAAAGCCTTGAGCATACGATTTTGCTGTGGTGCTGGTATAGCCAGAAACTGTTTGATATGCAGCCTTGAATTTGAGATCCTGTCTGGCATGAGCCACGCCTGGGTTCTTGTTCTGTCCAAACATGCTCCTATAAATTCTATGGTTTGTATCAGTTCTAAATGTGATTTATGTGTGCTGATGGTTATGCCAAAAGTGGGAGCTAGCTGTAATAGGTAGTCCCTGGCTTGAACGAGTAGATGCCTGGTTGGAGCAGTTAAGAGCCAGTTATCCAGATATGGAAAAACATGGAATCCCCGCAGTCTGAGATGAGCTGCGACTACCACTATGCATTTAGTGAACACCCTGGAGGCTGTGGTGAGACCAAACAGGAGCGATGTGAACTGGTAATGACTGGCTCCCAGCCTGAAACAATGTTCCTATATATTGTGTGGTTGATGTGATTACTGCAGTTCTGATGAAGTCTTGATGTAAGACGAAAGTGCTTAACTGCTGTTTTTGCTCAATAAATCTTTGGTGGTTGCTACTAGCTGTGTGGTTTATTATACTAGACTTGTGTGGTCCCTGGACCTCCATCAGTTTTTCTTGTTTGCTTCCTGGTTTCTCTTGTTGGATTTCTTTACTGATTTGTTCAGGGATGTTAGGTCCAGGAACAATCTTAGGTCCTCTTTCTTTTTTTTGTACTAAAAACAATCTTAAGTAAATGCCCGATCTGATTTGGTCAGGAGGGACCTCCTAGATGACTTTTTTTAAATTTCTTAAGTTGCCATCTCCCTCTGATTGGATGGAACACTGGGGAGGTGAGCCTTTGGTTTGGGGTTTTCTGAAAAGGGAATGACATATCCTCGGGATATGATCCTCAGCACCCACCAGTCATTGGCTTCTGGGTGCAAGCAAAAGCACCCACTGACTGCCTCCAAAGAAGGACAGTTGGGCAACCTTTCAGGAGCGCTGGAAGGGTTTGTCTGAGAAGGAATCTCGAGACCCTGAGTTCTGCAGACTCCCTCTGCTGCTGGGGTGGCGTCTCCCACTGTAACTGTTACCCCTCTGCTTCTGGGGGAAAGTCTCCCTGAGATTCCTGAAAAGGACCTTGAGATTTCTTGCACCACATTTTTTCCCACCATGCTATTTCTTACAGAAGGATCTTAGTGGGGTAGAAAATCAGATTCCGATAGCAGACAAGGCCTTCCCATATTTCTCTCTAGTGGAGAATGCATCTTTGACTATGGGGCCAAACAAAGATGATCCATCAAAAGGTGCACTGAAAAATGATGTCTTGAAAGATTCCACAAAGTCACACAGCCGCATCCAGGTGTAACGCCTAATGGCAATTCCTGAACCGGCAGCCCTAGAGGTGCACTCTGCAGCATGGGAAATCAACCTCATGGACGCATTGGATATCGACTGTAGAGTGGGCATTCTGGAAGAAAATGTCTTCTGTTCCTCGGCAGACATGGACTCCAGGGTACAGCTACAGAGTTCTTTGATGAGGTCCCTCTGTAGCCTAGTACAGTGGGATAAATAGTTTAATGCTCATAAGGAAAATGTAGCCAAAGCATAAATTCTCTTGCCAAACATGTCCATAGCCCTAGGTTCTCTGTTAGGGGGAAAGACAGTGGAGTTTTCCTGAGCCAGCTCCATCTTAGTGACTGACGCAACCACCATGGCATCTTCTGGAATCCCTTTTGTCCAATGTGTCCTATCTGTGGGTACACTAAGAATTTTGTCAGCCCTCTTCAGGATGGGCTCCACAATGTCCAGTTCCTTCCATGTCCTGGTAGATAAAAGGCCAATGAGAGCTTCTGCAGGGGGGGGACACCCAAGATGTAGATGGGCTGGATCTGAAAGCCTCCAAAAGCTCTGTTTCCTCTGCGGTTGGGTTTTGGGTAGACCAACAACTTCTTTGGTGGAGTATCACTAAAATGTCCACAAAAGAGACATCATCAGGTGGAGATCTTGGAGATCCCTCCCCTTCCTCAAAATCAGTGTCAGTAGTGATACAGTCTTGGGGGGAATCCAGGTGCCTACTTTTACACCATCTCTTCCGAGTACCCTCCTTGGTAAAATGCTCTAGGGAGGTTTTGGAAGAAAGCTAAGGTTCTACTGATGGAAGGGGTTGAAGGCTTCCTAGGGCCGGCTGTCCCTGTGATAGATGAAAGGCCTCAGACACAGACTCTATGGGGGTGGGAACCGGTTCTGAAGGAGTAAGAATTGAGGATCCCCTAGGATGGGGGAGAACACTCTCTACCACTTCGAAGGCAGAGGGTCTCTGAATACCTGAGTGTTGTCTCCCCAGAGCCAAAGCTACTGGAACAGACATTTATTTATTTATGTATTTCAGTTTGATGACTGGGGAAGTCAACTGGGCCAAGAAAAGCCCATTTTCAGTGGAGGCACAGGGGGGAAACCTCCATAGACAATAACAAACATGCATATCAAGCAGAGTATATACATCATACTGACAGTACAATCAAGCACATCTGAAGAAATACATTTTGAATACAGAGTAGCTGTACTGACACTGGACAGCCATTCTACATTCAGACTGTAACTTGTTAAACATTTACAGAAGTAAGGATTTCTGTGTTTACAAAATAAAATGGGAGCAGAAATACATTAACAGAATACATGCATATCAAGCAGTGTGTAAGCAAGTATGTAGGAAGAAATGCGTTTGTTACAGAGTAGTTGTAGTGACAGTAAACAGTCATTCATGTGAAGAAATAATTCCACATCCAGACTAGTCCTTATGGAATACATTTACAGAAAATGAGAAATTCAACTTTTCAGAAATATACATTTTTAATAAAATGAATATGGGAGCAGAATAGCAGTTCTGCTGTATTTGTGGAGATTAGCAATTTAGGAAGTGTGGTAGGATGTTGGTAGTAAGCAGAGTTTGGAAAGTTGGAGGTAGGGGTAGTTGAGAGAGACTGTAACTGTTAAAGTAGATGCTTGTGGAGGGGCTCAAGTAGGAGAAGAGCAGGGACATATCCATTTTGAGGATAGGTGTGAGTATAGGAAGGTTTTGAAGCTGGTATGGTTTGGAGTATTTTGAAGGGAGGGGGGAGTGTGAGTTCCATAGTTTGGCTATGGAGTATGAAAGCAGAAGGAGCCCAGGGGGCGGGAAGGTTTGTGGATTTGTAGGAGGTTTTGATTTTCTGATCGGAGTGAGCAGTTTGGAATATAGAGGGTTACGGCGGTGGAGACAGTGGATCAGCTGGATGGTTTGAAGATGAGTTTATGGGCACTGAGTTTAAGAAAGTTTGGGTAGTTAGGTAGCTCTAGCCATTATAGAGGTTGGAAGGAGAAACATTGATGGGATGAATTTTTGGAGTTGGTGGCAAATTTGTTGATTTTTATTATAACAGGGTTCCAGCTTGGATTGTAATCCAAGTTGGAGGTTGGTGAGCAGGGGGGCGCTGTATATTAGATAGGGGATAAGGTAGGAGGAGACTAAGGTTTTTCTGGTGGATGGAGTAAGGTAGCAGTTGTGTTTGTATAGGAGTCCTAGTTTTTGGTGTTTTTTTAATGGCTGTTTGAATATGGATGTTGAATTTTAGATGTTCATCAATGATGATACCAAGCAGTTTGTGTGTGATACAATTTCAATGAGGGTGTTATTTTGGCTTAGTACAGTAAAGGTGGTATTCTCAATGGAGGAGTTTCTGGAGGGAGTAAAGATCATTAGTTTTGTTTGCATTTAGGGCGAAGTGGTTGTTCTGCATCCAAGTTTCTGTTTTAGAGAAAGTAGACTGGGTTTTTAGTAGCAGGCAGGAGGGGGATTCAGCAGTGCAATAACTGTTGAATCTTCTGTATACAGGATCAGAGAGGAGTCAGGGATGGAGTGGTGAAAGTTATTGATGAATATGTTGAAGAGTAAGGGGCTGAGGACAGAACATTGGGGAATGCCAGTGGGGGTGTGTAGGAAGGAGAAGGTTGATGATTTCCATTTTACAGCTTGCTTTCTTTTGGAGAGGTAGCTAGAGAACCAGGATATGTAGAAGAGGATAAATTGAAAGAGAAGAGTTAAGACAGGAGTATGGGGTGGGAGGTGGTCAAAGGCTTTGGATATGTCTAGGAACAGGGTAGATATGAGTTTGCCAGAGTCATGAGTATGATTGATGGATTCAAGGAAAGAGAGAAAGGCAGTGATGGTACTGTGGCCAGGATGGAGACCATGTTGGGTAGGGGTAAGAAGGTTACAGTGTTTAGATATGACATCAGGTGTGCATGAACACATTTCTCTAGGATTTTTGAGAGTGGAGAAAGGCTGGTGAAAGGCCTGAAATTGGTGATGTCATTATTTTTAACCTCCTTTATGGAGTGGGATGATGAAAGCATGTTTCCAAACTGAACGGACATGGGATTCTTGGGCAGATCTGTTTATTAAAATGGAGACTGGCAGGGCAATGCTGTCAGCAAATAATTTGAGGAAGTATGAAGGTAAATTAGCTGGTGCATTGTAGCATGGTTTTAGCTGGAGGAGCAGTGTTTTTTTGTGCTAGTGGGGACAGGGTTGAGGTTAAAAGTGCGGCATTGATGCGTGTTGTCTGAAGGGAGGGTAGTGGATGGAGGGGGTGAACTTGGAGGGGGGTGCGGGAAGCTGGTGGTTAGTTTGGTTACAGAGTCCACAAAGAAGGAGTTAAATGATGTGGCTGATTCTAAATTGGAGAGGTTAGGGTTGGGGCAAGTGTTATCTTTCTTACTGGGATGGAGGAGGGAGGAGACAGTATTCCAGAATTTTTTTTGGGTTGGTAGAGTGCGCAGATTGAAGTTTGGTGTAATATGATTTGCGGTCTCTAGTTATTAATTTTTTTATGGTGTTGCAGAGTTATTTGAATTCTAGTACTGCATTAGGTAATTTATTGTTTTGGTATAGTTTCCACTTTTTGTCTCTTAGGAGTATGGTTAGTTTGGCTTTTTTTTGAAAGCCTGGAAGAGATTTTTGGATTTGACCCATTTGGATCTAGGAGGTGCATGACTGTTGAGTAGGTTCAGAAAGGTTTCGTTAAAGTAGCTGATTGCGTTGTTTAGGGGCAGTGTTTTTAAGGGGGTCCAGTCAATTACTCAAGACAGTCAGAGAATATTTGCGGGTTGAAATTAGAGAGGTTATGGATTTGAATATAGCAGTGTTGCTTTTGGAGTGGAGAAGGGTGCCGGTCAGCAAAGGCTGGTAGGTGGTCGCTGAGAGGGTTGGGGAGGATTCCTGAATTTGAGGTTAGGTTAGGATGAAATACTAAAATCCAGTCAAGGATGGAGCCAGAGGCTCCATCTTTGCTTGGTTTGGTAGTAGAGTTAATTAACTGGGTGAATTTACAGAGGTTTACAGTTTAAGAAGGGAGTTGAGAGCTGATAGTGGTCCACTTAATATTTACGTTGCCTAGGATAAAGGTTTCATTTTTGATGATAGAGGAGAGCCAGGAGAGGATGTCTTGTAGTATTGGAGTGCATCTCCCAAGCAACTGGAACTTTCCACTCAGAAGGAGGAGTCAGAGATCATCTGTCAAAAGCTGAGGCTCTGAAGGGAACTGATGGCTCCAAAAACTTCTGAGTCAAGGTCAACCTCCCTCACTCAGTGTTGATGCTGCGGCTCTGAGACATGCTGGGCACTTGCACGGTTGGTGCTGAGTGTATTGGGAAGGCTGTCGGAAACAAAGTGATACCAACTATCAGCTCCAACATCTTGGTTCTTGGGACCAGTGAACCCAAAGGCTCTGAAGCTGAAGTTTGGAGCAAAGAAGGAGCTACAGTGGGGAAAGGGGAAAGTCTGTTCACAGATCTGGTGAGGGACGGAGCTGGGAAACCCCCATCTGAATCTGTGCCTGGAGAAATAGCCTCATCAGCCTATCTACACCGTTTTTTGATAAACTATGAGAGGACCTGGTAGAAGAGGATGCTGAGGGTGGTCTGGATGCTTTTCTATGTGCGACCTCCCAGAAGGGAGAAATCTGCACCAACACACTTGGTTCTGAGCTGGCAAGTGGAACCCAAGGAAGAGAAGGATAATGTATAGTCAAAAAGGTGGGTTCCAAGGACTTAGATCCAAAGATTCTGGCACCATCCTGGTAGGCTCGGAGGCAGAGGAAGACCTATCCGGGGAGCATTTTCTGGCCTCTGGGTCTCCTTGTGTTTCCTGGAGGGGGTTTAAGCAAGAGCAGCAGTAGAGTATGAAGGAAGTAAACTGTTGAGGATAAGTTTGTTCTTCCAATCCATGAGAGCACACGGATCAAAGCCCTGACACGCAGTACAGGAACCATCTAAGTGAGCAGGGCCTAAACAGTACACGGACTCCTTGTGGGCATCAGACAATGGGAACTTGTGCCCACAGGAAGTGCGTTCTTTAAAACCTAAAGGTTTGTCTAATTTAGAATCAGGCTTAGCATCAGCCATAACTAAGATTTTTTTTTTTTTTTTTTTAAAGGAAGAAGGAGAGTCAGAGAGACAGTAAGAAAAAAAGTTATGACGGATAGAAACACAAATAAACACTAAATTCTAACTATGCTAAAGTTGACTAATAGGGAAAAAAACAGGGTAGGAAGATAAGCAAGAAAAGGAAGTCACCAAACTGGCTCACAGTTTTCTGAAATACTCAAGAATACCGGAGAAGCTCTGGAGTGATGACACCTCGATGCTTACTCGACAAATGGCAAACAAGATCTGAGGTAGTCTGGGGGAATGAGACATTGTGGGTAGGACAGGAGGAGCCCGAGCTTCAAATCTCAAGCTTGTAAAGTGGCTGAGTCAGATCTGCGGGTCAGATCCAAGACCCATAGGTTGAGGAATAAATGAAAATGACAACATCAGATCATATATTTTTTAAACTAAAAAGTACTTGTTTACTTGAATCACTTTAACACATACTACAGTCACTGAAAAGACTTCCCACATTTAATCTATGCCTAATCACACACTACACAAAACTGTTTTCCTGTATATAACACTGTTTATATCATGAAATGTTTTATGCAGATAAGAACAAAGTTTGTTTTACTTACTGTTAGTTTCCCCTTTTTAGTGTCCTTTTAAACATCAATGATATAAAGTGGAGTATTTGCTTTACAGTTCACCCACAAGTTTAACAAAGTCAACAAAAGTCCAGTGTTTTTCAGCCACTTTTTCTTGCAATTATGTTTCACACATGCAATAAGATGCTTTATAGTCCTCCCTGTATTCACTAATTTCAGTGTTTATGGTCTTCTTCTTGTTCACCTCCATCTCTCATCTCCAGACACTAGTTCAAGTCAAAGGTACTGCTAATGCTTCTAGTCAACTTCTGTGCTTTTTTTTCTGTCTCTCAAGCATTTTTCTTTGGAACACTGGAAACGGTTTCATTGGCAAAGTCTCTCTATGAACTTTACAGTCAGAAGAATGGGAAGCAGTGTCCCCTTCTCCTTGCTGACTCACTTTCTGATGGATAAACTTTTTTTTATTTCCTCCTTAGGATGTTCTGTGTCAAAAATGACTTTGATCTTCCATGAAAAAAAAAACAATGAAAATAGAGGAATAAAGCAGCTTGAATCTCACACTTGCCTGTAGGCATTCCCTGATGAAGGGGATAAATGTGCCTCTCTTCTGCCTAGTGTCTTCTTCTTCTGCCTTTTCCCAGTTAGGGATTGCCACAGCAGATCACCTTGTCCGCTCATGATTGGCAGTGGAGTTTTATGGTGTCGAGTTGCCAGCCCGGCGCCCAACCTTCCACAGAAGGCACACACACACTCACACCTAGGGCCAATTTAGAGTGTTCAGTCCACCTACAGCATGTCTTTCAGATGTGGGAGGAAACAGGAGCACCCGGAGGAAAACCACACAACCACAGGCAGGACATGCAGACTCCACACAGAAGGCACCACAGCCAAGGATCGAACCGGAGAACCTCTTGCTGTGTATAGTGAATAATCTTTTTCTACAAAAACTCTGCTATCTCCAATTTTTAATACTTTGCTCTTCTGCAACAATTTTGATGGGATCAACTCTTTCTACTGATATGTTTTCATCTTTACTAATACAGGTCTTGGATGCTTTTTCATTGCCAGCTTTGGAGCATACACTTGATGTGCACTTTCAATTAACAAACTTCTGCTGCAGAACACCACTCTAGTTGCTTATTTGTGCTTTCATAAAATAATAAAATCTTTTCCTTCCAGTTTCTCTGGTACAGCAGAAAAAAAATGTTTGTGTGCTCTGTCCTCTAACTATATATTTTTTTAACAGTTCTTGAGAAACTTCATATTTTTCCAGCTTTTTCCTTCATGTCAGCCTCTCATTTTTGCAGTTTTATCAGTTCATCTGAATGGCTAGTTAAAGCTTCTTCTATTTTTCACTCCTTTTTTGTTTGAATTGATATAACCCTTCAATGGTTCATTTATCCAAACAAAAAAAAAAAAAAAAAAAAAAAAAGCACAGCAGCAACCAGCAAGGAACCAAAAAGGTCTTTAGCGCACAAGAGCTTTATTCTACACTTTCATCAAACTGACTTCTGTTCTGAAAGCGCCTGCAGTCAGAATGAACAGGGATGTGAAGATAAGCATCTTTTAAGTCTAATATTTACAGGAGACTTAAATGTGAAAGAAAATGTAACAGGTAGTGATTTTGAACTTGGGCACTATCACAAACAGGTTTGGAAAAGAAAGATCCACAACTGGTCTCCAAGCGTCTTCTTTCTTTGGCACTAAATAAATAAAAATCTTTCCCAACATGGGAAGGAGGAACTGGTTCAACCTCTCCCTGATACAGCACGTGCTGAAGAACAGGGGGAATTTAAAGTCTGGTTTGGTGACTGAGGAATTACCCCCTGGAAATGAGGGATTTTTCTCCCATTGCCATTGGTAACCTTACTGAATGATCTTTACAACTCATTTGTCTGGAACTATCTGTTGCCAAAGAAAAATGTGGAGATTCAGTCTTTCTGGAAGGGAAAAATTGACTGCTAGGGCAGGAGAGGGTACAAGGTTCCTTAGATAGTTCGTCTGACTTGATGGCTGTCATTGTTTTTTTTTTTGGGAGGGTACCTGAACTCTTTTTGGAACCCACTGCCATTTCTTCTTAAATGCCTGCTTACCCACATTTTGGTTAGACTGTTTATTTTGCTTTTTGCAGAAATTTGATGAAGGGTTACAGAATCCCTTAGAAAGTTTGGAAAAGGAGGGGTGAAAAACCATTAAGAGTCCTACTATTAACTTACCCCTTTCATCACACTTTTTGATAACCTTTGCAGCAGAGGAGCTAAAAATGAAATCTATATTCAAAAGGGAATTTAAAATCTCATTTTTAACATCATCTGGGAGGTTCTGAGAACACAGCCAGGTAAAGCTTCTTTGTGGCCATAACCCTGGAATATGTATCTATACACACACTGTAAACAATGTGTAGTGACCTGTAAAATGGAAAAAAACTAAATTATTTAAAGCAGATGTTTTCTCAGAAGAAGAAACTATAGATGAACTGTTTGTAGCTGTTCTGAACTGTTTGTAAGTTTCTTGGAGGCCATTGTTTGCTTGGGCTAAAGGGAAGTCTCTGTGTTCATCAGTGGCAGTGATAAACATTGAGCAGCCTGCCTGCCCCTGTGAGAGTGGTTACTGCCTTGAAACTGTAGTTTTATTGGCCATTTTGGGTCAATTCCAAACTCCTTGATCTCCCTCTCTTAAAACCCAATTGCCTCGTGGTTTTGGCGTCTTTTCGGACTTGTTGGCTGTTGGTGAAGCACTCACCAAGAGGAGAAAACGCTGAGAGAAGAAAGGAGCCACTTTTGAGATTTTAAGTATTTTGCTTCAGATTATTTGTTAGATTTTTCTGCATTGCCGCCTACTTTTGAGCATTTTCTGGCTTGTTAAACTTGATTTCTGTGTTGGTAACTGTATTTAGAACACAATTTAGAGCTGATTACTGAATTTCCTGCGTGCACCTATTTTTAAAATCGTTTTTTTCTTAAAACTTGCATTTTATCTGTCTCTGGCCTAGCACTTAAGTGTGGGGTCATTTACTGCACTGTTCTAACTTGTTGATACTTGTGAACCTCTGCTTTCCTTAAAAAAAAAAACAAAAAAATCTTGCTTTTTTCCCACTTTTCTGAGATTTAAAAAAGTTCAGTTACAGATTTGCTGTTCTGAACTGTTTGTAAGTTTCTTGGAGGCCATTGTTTGCTTGGGCTAAAGGGAAGTCTCTGTGTTCATCAGTGGCAGTGATAAACATTGAGCAGCCTGCCTGCCCCTGTGGGAGTGGTTACTGCCTTGAAACTGTAGTTTTATTGGCCATATTGGGTCAATTCCAAACTCCTTGATCTCCCTCTCTTAAAACCCGATTGCCTCGTGGTTTTGGCATCTTTTCGAACTTGTTGGCTGTTGGTGAAGCACCCACCAAGAGGAGAAAACGCTGAGAGAAGAAAGAGCTACTTTTGAGATTTTAAGTATTTTGCTTCAGATTATTTGTTAAGTTTTTCTGCATTGCCGCCTACTTTTGAGCATTTTCTGGCTTGTTAAACTTGATTTCTGTGTTGGTAACTGTATTTAGAACACAACCTAGAGCTGATTACTGAATTTCCTGCGTGCACTTATTTTTAAAATCGTTTTTTTCTTAAAACTTGCATTTTATCTGTTTCTGGCCTAGCACTCAATTGTGGGGTCATTTACTGCACTGTTCTAACTTGTTGATACTTGTGAACCTCTGCTTTCCTTAAAAAAAACAAAAAAATCTTGCTTTTTTCCCATTTTTCTGAGATTTAAAAAAGTTCAGTTACAGATTTGCTGTTCTGAACTGTTTGTAAGTTTCTTGGAGGCCATTGTTTGCTTGGGCTAAAGGGAAGTCTCTGTGTACATCAGTGGCAGTGATAAACATTGAGCAGCCTGCCTGCCCCTGTGGGAGTGGTTACTGCCTTGAAACTGTAGTTTTATTGGCCATTTTGGGTCAATTCCAAACTCCTTGATCTCCCTCTCTTAAAACCCAATTGCCTCGTGGTTTTGGCGTCTCTTCGGACTTGTTGGCTGTTGGTGAAGCACCCACCAAGAGGAGAAAATGCTGAGAGAAGAAAGGAGCCACTTTTGAGATTTTAAGTATTTTGCTTCAGATTATTTGTTAAGTTTTTCTGCATTGCCGCCTACTTTTGAGCATTTTCTGGCTTGTTAAACTTGATTTCTGTGTTGGTAACTGTATTTAGAACACAACCTAGAGCTGATTACTGAATTTCCTGTGTGCACTTATTTTTAAAATCGTTTTTTTCTTAAAACTTGCATTTTATCTGTCTCTGGCCTAGCACTCACGTGTGGGGTCATTTACTGCACTGTTCTAACTTGTTGATACTTGTGAACCTCTGCTTTCCTTAAAAAAAAAAACAAAAAATCTTGTTTTTTTCCCACTTTTCTGAGATTTAAAAAAGTTCAGTTACAGATTTGCTGTTCTGAACTGTTTGTAAGTTTCTTGGAGGCCATTGTTTGCTTTGGCTAAAGGGAAGTCTCTGTGTTCATCAGTGGCAGTGATAAACATTGAGCAGCCTGCCTGCCCCTCTGGGAGTGGTTACTGCCTTGAAACTGCAGTTTTATTGGCCATTTTTGGTCAATTCCAAACTCCTTGATCTCCCTCTCTTAAAACCGTCTTTTGCGCGTTTTTGCGCATAGCGCAACATCGGGCAGCGCCGCCTAATTGGGTTTAAACTATTCCTGGCTCCACAAAGTCTGCTCTTCACTTTTTCCCTTAGAACTGCTCTATCTCTCAAATTAAACACCATATTCTCATTCTAAGGCCCCTCACTGGTCCAAATAAGTAATCTTACAAGTTAGCACTAATAAATCATAAGCACTACTTACTCTTATACTCTCTATGATTACCTTGTCCCCTATTGATCCGTTTTAATTCAGTTCCCTATATTACTTTAGCATGTCCAAAGGTCAGTCAATGGTTTCCTCTCCAGTCCAGCTGGTGAATCTGGGAATTTTGAGGCAATGTTACAACTGTCTCATGTACACGGACAACCCTCTCCTCCTCCAAACAGGTTAAAATTTATGTGAGAGATGCAACCATATAGCCAAACTGGAGGCTGAGCTCTCTCATCTCAAAACTGGTGTAACCAGTCAGGAGGAGAAGGTAACCTCACACAACACAATTCCAGTATCACATAGTCCCACCACAACAGCGAACCAAACACATAAAAACACAAAAACATACTCAGAAGCTCTAAATAAAAATCTACCTAAGCAACAGAGACGTCCAAAGCAGACATCCAAGCAAACGCTACCCCAAAACAAAACACGTACAACACATAGCACACAAAGTCAGTGTGCCAAGCAGTCACAGCCCTTAAGGCTGAATAACACACCTGATACTCTTGTAATAGGTGACTCTATTGTCAGACACACTGACGTCCCACTCACCAGGCTGAATAAAGAGAAGGTCACAGTGAGCTGCTGTCGGGCGCTAGGATCTGCCACATAACGCAAGCACTCAGATCACTCCAAAACAAATACAAATATGACTCAGTCATTGTACATGCTGGCGTGAATGACCTGAGACGTACCTCCCACGACTACATGAAAAGAGACATAGAGGAGCTCTCTGATCATGTAGCCCAGGCCGGTATGACACTGACCTTGAGCAGCATCTTACCCTCACCTAGAATGATGCCACAGTATAAAGACAAAATTATTGATTTTAACAATTGGCTAAAATTTTGGTGTCATTCAAAGGGGATCCAGTGTCTGTCAGCCTGGGATGACATGCTCGACAAGCAAGTTGCTTCGCTAGGGATGGCTTGCACCTGTCACCCCTGGGCTTTCGGATATTGGCAAAGGCTCTTGCCAACCCCATAGTGCCTTTTTTAGGCAAGGCTCAAAAGTCAAACCCACCTCCATAGACAGCACAAGGAACAAGAAACTAAGGGTAATGCTGCTAAACGCCAGAAGTCTTAACCTCAAGATGCACGCACTCGAAGCTCTCCTCAGTATGGAGAACATCGATATCTGTGCAGTGACAGAAACCTGGTTCAAGGCTCCAGAGAGCACCCCAGCACTACCAGGTTATACCTCATATCATGCTTTTCAGCCCCAAAACCAAGACCGAACCACAAAAGGAGGGGAAGTTTCCATATTTATCAAGGATATCCACACCTCCAGGTTAGTGGCATTGCATGAAGTATCGGAGACCATCCATGTGCAACTGACAGTGGGCAAGACTGCTTTTCAGTTTATAGCATCCTGCAGACCACCCTCTCAAAGTCAGGAATCCCACTCAGCTTTCCTGAAAACATTGGAGAACATGAAGATCTCTCCGAACACCATTATATTGGGCGACTTCAACTATCCAAACATAGACTGGGAGCATTACTCAAGCCCCAGTACCTTAGCCCAAAGGTTCCTGGAATTTATAAACTCAAATGCTATGGAACAACTAGTCACCACTCCCACAAGAGGGGAAAACATACTAGACCTGATCATTACCAACATGGGGACTCTATGCTCCATACTAGAAGTATATCCCTCATTGGTAAGATCAGACCATAAATTAATTTCACTGGATATCCACATCCCGACCCCACCCCCAGCCCAGAAAACCACAGTGAAAAACTTCTCAAAAGTGAACTTCACACTTCTCAAACCAGAAGTGGAATCCTTCAAGGCCCCAGGGCCAGTGGAAACTACGGCCCAAACTGCAGAATCCTATATAAACACATTCCACGGACATCTCCAGGAATGCATGGATCATGCTATCCCAAACAAAATCAAGACCCAATCATCCAAAGGCAGGCATCCAGTCTGGTGGACCTCAGCCATAAATAAACTGTACAACAGAAGGAGGAAGCTACTACATGATAGAGCAAAATCCCTAAAAGGGAAAGCATCTCTGATCAGTACTAACCAAAAATTACGATCCCTCATAAAATCCTCCAAGGACAGCTTCGAGAGAAAAATTGCACAGGACACTAAAGACAATCATAAGGCTTTTTTCAGTTATGTTAGGAACCTGGGATGCAACTCCCAGACTTGTTCTGAGTTGATTCTAAACGACAAAAAATACACTGAACCCACAGACATTGCCAATATCCTGGCAGACAGGTTCAGTGCAAACTTCTCCACCCCCCCCCCCCCAAAAGAGCAAGTATCTATCCCGGCAGAGTGCAGCCTCCCAAACATCTCTGATGCTCAGGTGAAGGCCGCCCTCTCCAAAGCAAAAAACACTGCTTCCATGGGACCAGATGGCATCCCGGGTTGCGTCCTACATGAACTCCAAGAAGAACTAATCCCTCAAGTAAAACTGCTGTACAATCTCAGCCTCACTACAGGATATGTGCCAAAAGAATGGCATACAGCAACAGTGGTCCCACTCCACAAAGGTGGTGCCTCTACGGACCCTGGAAACTATCGCCCCATAAGCCTGACTAGCCTAGTCTGCAAGGCTATGGAGAGGATCATCGTGGAACTCTTAAACAAGGACATTGGGGACCTACAGACACTAGATCCTACCCAGTTTGGCTTCGTCAAGGGCAGATCCTACCTTTTGAACCTGGTCGACTTCTTCGAAACAGTCACCAAGGCCATGGATGAAGGGAAGGTAGTCCATACAGCCTATCTGGACCTCGCAAAGGCATTTGACACAATACTCCACTCGGGCATCATAGATAAGCTATCCAACCTAAATATAAACCCCTATGTCACAAGATGGGTTGCAAACTGGCTCAAAGACAGAACCCACAGAGTCAGAGTTGCTGGGGCCATGTCAGACTCGAAACCAGTCACAAGTGGCGTCCCACAAGGTTTTGTCCTGGGACCTCTCTTGTTCGGTATTTACTTTTCTGAGGTACAGGCCAACGTGGGAGGACTATGGCTCACCAAGTTTGCAGATGACTGCAAACTGGGTGCCATAATCGACTCTCCAGCTGACACAAACATCCTTCAAAAAGGTCTCGCAGAGATGGATAACTGGTGCCAGAGCCATGGTCTAAAGCTAAATGCCAAAAAGTGTAAAGTCATACCCTTTGGCAAAAACAATGTGCCCACAAATTACCACATAGGTGGTAACCCATTAAGTACAGAGAAAGTAATTAGGGATCTGGGGAC
This sequence comes from Protopterus annectens, assembly GCF_019279795.1. Taxonomy (NCBI): domain Eukaryota; kingdom Metazoa; phylum Chordata; order Ceratodontiformes; family Protopteridae; genus Protopterus; species Protopterus annectens. Next base: position 1,042,390,333 of record NC_056739.1, on the reverse strand, counting down.
CCAAGTTGATAGCAATCTCTCCTTTGACAACCACATTGCCAAAGTGGTTAGAAAGACCTTCTACATAGCCCACCTCATCATGAAAGGATTCACATCTAGATCAAGAGAGGTAATCATGCCCCTTTATTCATCCCTCATCAGGCCCATCATAGAATACAAAGCCCCCTTTGGGATGTACCTTACCCGACACCTGCAGCAATTAGAAAGACCCCAAAAGTACCTCACCAGGAGGATCAAGGGACTCAAACAGATGCCATATGCTGATCGGTTAAAAAAACTCCAGCTCTACTCAGTTGCATACCGCCTACTTCAAGGTGATCTATGCCTGACATATAAAACTATGTCCAACCCAGAATTAATGGACATGCTCCACCTCAGTAAATCTAAATCCCTTAGAGCCATGCGCTCGAGGGACTTGAACCTCAGCACAGAAATAAATAGAACATGCTGGGGGGACAGATTCATAACCCAGAGGCTTCCTTCGCTCTGGAATAGAATTCCAATTCATGTTAGGCAGAGCACCTCACTGACTCTCTTCAAGAAGAATCTTGATGAGTGGATGGAGGATTGTAGGTTTGTCCCGGGGATTACGTCCGTGTCACTATTAGACAGAGGCACAGTAAACTAAACTTTAAAAAGGGCACAGTATACTCAAATCAAGGGGTGGCATAAGCCAAACACAATCGGGTTAGGCTTATAAATGCCCAAGGGCAGATAGTCTAGTATGAACCTATGAACCTATGAACCTATGAATGAAACATTCCTCATACTTTCACAATTAGTCAGAATAAACTGTAACATATGAGCCTCACAATTCATAATTCTGGAAATCAAAGTTGTAGACTCATACACTTTTTTCCTATACTTATCAATAATCTTCACATCATTGTCAGAAAGCATAGGATTGGAATTAACTACATGTTTAGCAGCAGTTTAACTAAAGCTATAGCTGCTGGGTCAAGTTTGGGATGAGTGCATAAAAACTAAAAAAAAAACTGAGGAACTTTATACATCCCATCTGCCTTTTTAGGGGCAGTGGGCTAACTATCAGGAAAATTACAGGCAGTGGCACACACATCCTCCAAAGCTGACAGAACTGGAGGAATCGGTACAGGTTTTGGAAATTACTTGCACAACAGCTCGTGTTTTTTTTTTAAGGGACTGAGAATCCTCAGCATTCTCCCACTGAAAACACTGGCACATTCTGAAAACAGTCTCAGAGAAAGAGAAACCCTCAGAAACTGATGTCTCGTCTGAGTTTAAATCAGAAAACTGTGGAGAAACCCCTGTATCTATCTGTCCCTTCATCTTCCTGTTCAGATTTAGAATCTTAAACCTCTTCAGAAAAAGAGGCATCACTCTTTTTTTTTTTTACCTGAACCACCTTGTAAAAAGGATCAATAGCCTGAAGTAAACCTTGAGCCATACCCAGTAAATTACTCCTGTTTATGGAAATTTGAGGAGTAGACAATATTTAGTTTTTTGTTCCCTGTTTACAGGAAAAATAGGGCCAACATTCTTATTAATGGCAGCAGCACCTTTCCCACAGAGGGGCACAACATTTTGACCAAACAGGGACGTCTTCTCTGTTCCCTTATCCAGGACGGACAAGAATGGCTACCCCTTGCCCTCTGAGGGGACCCCAACAGCTGCAGTGGATGTGGCTAACTTAAGGACACATCACACACTCTGCTCTACATCCTCTCTCTTTGAGAAATTGATCATGCAATGCTGAGAATATCAGTTGACATGCAAATAATACAAACAGCTTTTTTCATGCATTTGTACAAAACTATGTATGTATATACAGTTATGTCCAAGTCACTGTGTATTTCACACTAGGAAGTGCAACCAAATCATGTGACATAAAACTGAGAATTAGACTTAGCAACTGGAACTGTTTCTGCTGAATGTTCAATCTTAGGAATATCGGGAACAACATCAGAGATGGAATCAGAATGTAAGACACATTCTGGAACCAGAACATTGTCTGGATTGCTCTGCGATCTAGAGTCTGTATCACAGGAACAATGCTGCGATAATGATTCTGGTACAGGAAGAAGATGTCTGCGATTTCTCCTGTACTCCACCCCCTCAGATTCTACAAAGTAGGATCTCAGCTCGGTACATATACCTGTTACTTGATCAATCCAGTTGAAACCTTTTGCCGTTTGTATCATGTCTCTCCTTCCTTCAATGGATGAAGAAATCTGCTGGATTTATCATAACTGGACTTCTGAACAGAATGTTTCCTGAATAATTGGGCTCTGATGGTTCTGTTGTTTTTAATTTTAGGCCTCAATAAACTGGAACTAATAGGCAGTGTTGTTCTGGGTTGTCTGGATAAAAGTCTCTGAGCAGGCAAGCCAAGTATATCATCATGGGGTATGTTTCTGAGATTAAGTAAATTCAAAAAGACATCAGTATTGTCATGCTTTGACCTTTCAAGTAATTGCTTTGCACTCTGCACTGCACGTTCAGCTAGTCCATTTGACTGTGGATATTCTGGAGTACTAGTAACATGTACAAAGTCCCATTCTCTTGCAAATTCCTGAAACAACTGACTAGTAAATTGAGTACCATTGTCAGAAATAACTTTGTGTGGACTACCATGGACTGAGAAATGATGTTTCAACTTAGTGATAATAGTACTGGATGTTAGATTAGGTAGTAAATCAATCTAAAACCAGTTCGAATAAGAGTCTACCAATACTAAGTAATTCTGATTGTTCCACTCAAATATGTCAGTGGATACTGTTGACCAATGCTGATCAGGATATTGACTTAGCTGAAGTGGTTCTCTTTGTAAATGTGGTTTAGTACTATTGCATAATGAACAAGAAGAATACTTTATCATTGTATTTTACTAGTGAAGGCCAACATACTAGTCATCTCGCCCTTCTTTTGGCAGATTTGGAGCCTGGGTGACCATGATGCAAAATCTGGATTTATTCATGGTGTAAGGAAGCAGGAACAACAATTTTAGGACCTTTGAAAATAATATCATCTTCCATCAACATCTCATCTCTGTAAGGAAAGTAAGTTTGTACTTCAGGTGGCACACTAGATTGCTTTGATGGCCATCCAACATTAATGTAGTGGTTGAGCTTTTGCAAAAATTGGATCAGTCTTTGTATAATCTCTCAGCTCATCAAGTCTTGTGGTAGTAAAATTACACACTGCCATTATGTCAAAGTCAAAATTCTCTGTGTCAAGCTGTTCCATTGTATTTCTGGGTGATCTGGATAAGGTATCAGCCAGATAAAGAAGTTTTCCTTTTCAAAAGACCATTTTGATGTTGTACTTTTGCAATTTGAGCATCACTTTGTAATCTTGCTGTAGCTGAATGCATAGACTTTTGCAGAATAGGAACTAGAGGTTGGCGATTAGTTTCAATCTGAATAACTCAACCATAGATATAATCATTAAACTTTGAACATGCAAATACTATTGCCAAAAGTTCTTTCTCAATTTGAGTATACTGCATCTCAGATTGGATAAGTGTTTTTATGGCATAGGCTACTAGTCTGCTTTCTTTAATAATAACTGTGCCAAGGCCAAATTTTGAAGCATCACAGGAAAGAGCGACTGGTTTATTGACATCACAATATCTTAATGTAGGTGGGGTGGCAATTTTCTGCTTAAGGTCTTCAAATGCCTTCTGGTGCTGTTCCAACCAAGACCACGTAACATTTTTGCATGTCAGCTCTCTTAAAGATGCTGTAAACTCACTGAAGTCAGGTATAAACTTCAAACAGTACAAATAATCCAAGAAACCACTACAAATACACAATGCAGGATCCGATAAAACCGGAAGGGCATCCAACAAACAACGCCAAGTAAGCAAGTAAACGTTTAATACAATGATTTGAAGCACTTTTCGTCTGCAAAATGTGCAGACTTCCTCAGAAACATGAATAAAGGTTACAATCAATCCTTATAAAGGAAATTATGCTCGCTAATTGCTTAAAACATCAATAAAACAATTAAGCAAAAAGTTAAAAAATTACCAAAGACACAAACTCCTCCTGTCAATTAACTTGCCTAAATAGTTGACCTTGCCAAGGAAATGCTGTAGAGCATCAATATTATCTGGTGCTGACATCTCAAGAATAGCTGCTTGCTTAGACAGGCCTGGTTTTAAGCCATTGCTGGCAAATAAATGACCTACATATACAAATTCTGGTAGTCTGAAGTTGTACTTTAAAGGCTTGAGATTTAAGTTAACTTCATGTGCTCTGTCTAGAACTCTCTTAAGGTTTCTGTCATGCTCTACTTCACCACTGCTTCCAACCAATAAATCAGCTACTATTATGGCGCAAGGATAACCTGAAAAGAGTTGCTCCAATGCATGCTGGAAGACTTCACTTGCAGAATGTATTCCAAATGGCATCCACATCCTTAGGAATCTATATCTGCCAAATGGGGTACCAAAAGTGGTCAGTAATAAGGATTTGTGATCAAGTATCACTTGCCAAAATGAACTTTTTGCTTCCAAGACAGAAAAAACAGTGGTATTTGGTATTAGGGTTGTGACCTCTTCGACTTTATGCATTGGATGATGTGGCCTCTTTAATGCTTTGTTCAAATCTCTTGGGTCAATACATATTCTGATTTCATCTGAGCCTTTTTTGTGGGCTGCTACCATGGATGACACATATTCATTTTGTTCTGTAAATGGACGTATTACTCCTTGCTGCACCATTTTATCCAACTGAGCTTTGACTTTATCTTGCATAGTAATTGGAATTTTTCTTGCTGGTCTGACTACTGGACTGACCTCTGGGTCTAACTTCACAAAATACACAACTGGAAGTTTGTCCAACTTGTCATCAAAAACATCAGCAAACTCTGAGAAAATGACTTCAGGAAAAAACTGGAACTAGGATATGCACTTATATGATGGACTTCTTTGGTAGAAGAAAGCAGATTTATTCTTAAACTGTCTCTGAGACCCAGTAACGACTGCACTGGTCTTCAAACTACATAGAATAACAAATTTTAACAGTTCTTCGCCAAATAACATAAAAGCACTACTGAATCTTCAGTTTGAATTTCTTCATCTCCATAAGAAACGAGTTTCAAACTACTAGCCACACTGAGTTGTTCATTAGTTCTCACCTTAGCAAATGTGTCTACTGATATAACATTACACTTTGAACCAGTGTCTACTTTGAGCTCTGTGAATTTACTATTGATCTGGACAGTACAAAGCACTTTGTTCTTTGCCAACAAATTCACCGCATCAAATGTTTCACCAATTACTGATACAGCATCAACATAGAAAGTAGAGGTGCAGCTCTCTATGTGATCAACTTGCTTTTTTGAGTGACCCTTATTTACAACTGTATGAGATTTACTTTATTTACAAAACATTTGAAAATGGTTCCATTTTTTACACTTGTGGCATTGCTGACCAAATCCTAAGCATTTCTCTCTTTTAGACTCATGATTTGCACCACAATTGTGACAATTAACAGTAAAGCTGGATTTGGGTTTTGCTGACTCATGCTTGTACTTAGAACTTGCTGGAAAACTATGTGGTTTCCCTGGTGAGCCAGCAGAGGCTGTGGCTGCCATGTGCTTAGGCCTGCTTCTGTTTGCCACATGTTGCATGCTATCTACATTTGCTCTGGAGCCTGCTGAAACCATGCTCTTGTCACTTGCAAGTATACTTGTGTACCTTTTTGTAACTTCATGGATTTGACAAATCTCAATAGCTTTACTTAATGTTAAATCACTGTCACGAAGCAAAATCTTTCTCACAGCAGCACTATTACCACACACACAAGCTTGTCCTTTATCAACTCATCTTTTAATTCACCAAACCGACACATGTTAGCTTTGTTTCTCAGGTCAGTAATATAAGCTGCAAAAGCTTCCCCTGGTTTCTGATTTCTTGAGTAAAACAAATGCCTCACTAATGTAATATTTGTCTAGGGGTTATACATCTCTCTGAATTTGCATTTCAAACACTCAGGGTCTTCCCTTGATTCAGCCTGTACAACAATATGATGTTTTTCACCTTCTCTCTCATATACTGCTGGTGCATACACAAATGAACGCTCTCTTTCAATGGCCTCTGACCCAGCTAGGTTTAACAAAATGAGTGCCCTGGTGTGTGCATCTTTGTCAGAATAAGCTGCTTGTATAAAAATATCATACTCTTGCTCAAATATTCTCCAATTCTCTGCAATATTCTGATCAAATACAAGTGGTGAGGGCTTTCAAAATCCATTTGCCATTATTAGCACATATCAGTGAAGGGTTTTGCAAGTATGCACAAACACACACACATACATATGCCAGAAATTTATGCCAGTGTTCATAACTTTGCCTAATAGCTCAACAAGCCTCTGAGCAAGTGAACTTTGCGAAATAAGTCTCTCAGGCACTGTAACTCTTGAAATCACCGTATTGCAAAAGTCACCTCTTATCAGTGTAACAAACATTTCAAAATAACTACACTGTGTGAATGAACTGGGCAGAAGAAGCTTGGAGTACGAAACTGTTAAATTGTTGTGAAAATGTCAGAATCACCAGATTCACACCATACTGCTGTTTCCATTACAGTTCAATCAGTCCAAACAGTTACACTGTCTGAAATCATTTCAATTCTAACACAGTCTTTTGCTTCTCATGTGCTGTCTCAATACACACTTGATTTAAGATGTCTCTGAAGAAGAAAAAACTATGTCCAGTTTATATATATTTTCACAGCAAAAGATGTTGTTTTCCTATGTCCTTGTGGTTTTCATGATTGATTTCTATTTCATGTCCTTCTTTGGTTATTTTCTTCCTTGCTGTACCTGAAGACTTTACAAAAAGTCCCTGTTGATCAACTTTCTTCTTTGTATGTTCCAAATATTATAACAGGATGTCATTTACCATTATGTCTAGCCCACAAAACAAGCTAACTAGACAAACATATTTACAGTACAGCTAACTAAGCATGTTTTAGAAATTATTTTCACAGGTGTCAAACACATAGCCATTATTACTTATCTATTCTTAACTGCGTTCATGCTTGCTTAAGCAAGTTGCCTTTTGTGGTTCAGCCTTGTAGTTTCTGCTATTACAGAGAAGCATTTATTTCAAAATCTTGTATCAAGTTAACCCTTGCTTTACCAGTCAAAACCTTGTATTAATAAGAAGCATATGTCATTTGCATTACAGCATGCATTTAATTGCTTTGGGGAAAAAATATTTAATCTCTATCAATTCCCCCTTTTTAAATTAAAATCAAGGAAAAATGCAAAAAAAAAGCAATTTACAGGAAAATGTGATCCTCTGTACTTAATAGCCTTTCTTCATTGTTAACAACAGTTACTCGTTTAATAGTTTTATTAACAGAAATTTTAACACATCTCCTTTGTTATATCTGATATAGCTCCATAAGTTGCATTTGCTAAAACTTTTATCAACTTTGTAACTTTCCATATTGCCTTAATAGCAACATACCAGTGAAAGATTTCAGCTCTTGAAATAACACCATTTCCTATATCCAGCTATTTTAAATATTTCCCTGTTTTGGAAAACTATTATGAACCTCCCTTTTTTTCTGCTGATTTTTTGCCATGTCCTCTGGTAATGTGTGAGTAATTTTCATCATGTAACTGCATACCCTATGTAACAAAATCTGTGCCAACCTATCAGTAGCCATTTGTAAGCATTCTTTTCACATATGAAAAAGAACCCTTCTTTCAGAATTGTAACATTTTAAAGAAGTCTTTCATCACTTCCTTAAAAGAAGTATTATGGGTTAACTCCCATACTGTTTTTATTTTATACTCAAGCTTTTTACGTGACCAGAGTTGGTGTAATAGCAACCCCGACTGTCCCTTTCTTTTGAAAACAGAGTATCCCTCTTTCTGTTTCCATCAACTGTAAATGTTCTTTTATGGCTGATTGTCTTACGACTCTATTTTTTTATAAGATTCTTTAAACATAAATACTGTGTGTGTAACCTCTAGAGGGACTGCAAGTAATGGCATTCCCCCTCAGTAAGGAATGTGTTTGCTGTTATACTCTACATAAGACATTCTTTTGAAAATGCGACATTACAGTCACTGTTTTCTAAGAAAATACAAAGCAAACTGGACGACCAGGAAAAGTAAAGTTTTATGGAGCACTTTCGTCAATTTTTAACTATGACTTCTTCAGAATAAAATCAAGTTACACGCTGAGTCTTATATAACCAGTCCAATAAATCAATTAAAAAAACTGTAAAAAGTGCATCCACTTTTAAAGGTACAGGCTCCCTTAATGCATTTTACTAGCAAGTCATGTAAATTTTGACCATAGGTGTTATATCTCTTTATAACTATATTTTCATAAACAAGAACAAAAAAATCAATAACATTCTTGTCATGGCTGTAAAAAACATGGAATATTTAAATGCAGAAGTCTGCTTTTAATTAAAAAAAACTGCTAAGTGAAACCATATCATTAAGCCATGGGCTACTGGTGGCATTGACCCTCAATTGCCATAATAGTTCTTTATACTCCAGTAAATGGTCAATAGGGCCACCCCTTTCATCTATGATGATCTGTTCAAGAACTATAAACTTGAAATAGTGACCAGGGTGAAGGTTGATATGTTTGGCTAATGCATTTGTAATGTTACATTTATCGATATCATAAATATGTTGATAAATGTGGGTTCTAAAAGCATTTTTGTTTTTTCCGATATAGCAGCACATACAAGTCTGACAAATGCTGGAATAAATGACTTTTTTACTACCACAATTGTATTTCTGAAATAATCTAACCCATCCATAATCTTTTGAGTAAAACCCTGTCTCCCTCTAATATGTGCTTACACTGCATGTACTGCCCACATTTAGTCATTTTTCACAGTCTACCGGTGGTACTACTAAATGGATTTCTTTCAAGGATATTCTTGATGCTGGTGTCCTTTCTGTAAACCACTATGGGGGCTTCACCAACCTTCTGACCTATGCTTTCATCACTGTTAAGGATGAACCAGTTTTTGAAAACAATGTCCCGAATCAGTGGGAACTGTGGAGTGTATGTGGGGATGAGCCCATTGTGAAAACGACCAGTATGGTTGTTACTATTCTCCAGCGGTGCACACAATCTGGTAATATCAATTCCTAATAAGGGATAGAAATGTCCCTCTAATCTCTTTTTAGTAACTTCTTCCAACAGAGGTGTAACAAATTCTTTTGGATATCCTCTTTTTAAAAGCATACTCAATAAAACATCCCTTTCCTTCTGGAAATCTTCCATCCTGCTAACCATGCAGGCTAGCCTGAAGATGAAAAAAAATTATTTGGGGAAGGGTACTAGCAGATTTCCCGTAATGAACTTAACATCGCATACAGACATATGGACATGGTTCTTATGGATCTACTTTTGAATGACCAGATATCAGAAGTAGAATTTCTGGTTGTTTCCACAATGTGCTCATCCTCACATACACTCCACAGTTCCCACTGATTCGGGACATTGTTTTCAAAAACTGGTTCATCCTTAACAGTGATGAAAGCATAGGTCAGAAGGTTGGTGAAGTCCCTGTAGTGGTTTACAGATAGGACACCAGCATCAAGAATATCCTTGAAAGAAATCCATTTAGTAGTACCACCAGTAGACTGAGAAAAATGACTAAATGCAGGCAGTGCATGCAGTGTAAGCACATATTAGAGGGAGACAGGGTTTTACTCAAAGGTTATGGATGGGTTAGATTATTTCAGAAATACAATTGTGGTAGTACAAAAGTCATTTATGCCAGCATTTGTCAGACTTGTATGTGCTTCTATATCGGAAAAAACAAAAATGCTTTTAGAACCCGCATTTATCAACATATTTATGATATAGGTAAATGTAACATTACAAATGCATTAGCCAAACATATAAACCTTCACCCAGGTCACTATTTCAAGTTTATAGTTCTTGAACAGATCATCATAGATGAAAGGGGTGGCCCTATTGACCATTTACTGGAGTATAAAGAACTATTATGGCAATTGAGGGTCAATGCCACCACTAGCCCAGGGCTTACTGATATGGTTTCACTTAGCAGTTTTTTTTAATTAAAAGCAGACTTCTGCATTTAAATACTCCATGTTTTTTACAATCATGACAAGAATGTTATTGATTTTATTTGTCCTTGGTTATGAAAATATAGTTATAAAGACATATAACACCTATAGTCAAAATTTACATGACTTGCTAGTAAAATGCATTAAGGGAGGCTGTGCCTTTAAAAGTAGATGTACTTTTTACAGTTTTTTTAATTGATTTATTGCACTGGTTATATAAGACTCAGTGTGTAACTTCATTCTATTCTGAAGAAGTCATAATTAAAAATTGACGAAAGCGCTCAATAAAATTTTACTTTTCCTGGTCGTCTAATTCGCTTTGTATTTTCTTAGTTTTGCTCCTTTTGGTTTACAATAGATTACAGTCACTGTTTTTTACCAATACTGATCCTGTTTGCTGTACGCATAAGCTGACGTACTTTTAATGCGTGAGGTTTTGATCATCTGTTGTTTTTTCATTTAGGATTTGTCATATGTACTGCCATAAATGGTACTGCTTTCCAGACGTAGATGTAGACTTAAATTTAATTGCATTGTTTAGTTTTATATATACCATTTGCATTACTGTAAATGTATTCACTGTATCTGTATTAACTTTACTCTGTGTTTGTATGTCTCTAGGTTATTTCTGTGTTTATTTATTTTGAATCTGTCCTGGTTAATGAAACCAGTAAAGTAATATTTATTTTTCATTTTTTTCCGGTCTCCTTTGTTTAATTAATTTACATTGAGTTCTGTGTACAAACATTGTCTTCAATTACTTTAAAAGATCCCTGTGCTTTGCTGCAAACTGATAACATGTGTTCTGTTAATTTATTGCTTTAATGCTATTTCCTGCCATGATCTGGGTTATAGGGAGGATTATCCCCATATCCTACTGGTCATAATTTACCATTTTCATTATACTGTTAGTGTTTGTAACTACTCCTTGCCTTATTGAAAACGATTTGTCTTTCCTTCTGTTTACTTCCCTCCTTTTTCTGTGTACCCTGATCTTCACAGGTTCTTTGCCTATGTGTCCTTTCTATTTATTACCTGTTTCAAAACAGTGTATTAACTGTCTGTGGCTGTCTCCTGTTTCCATCATTGCACTGCGGAATTGTCTGTAGTAGACAAGATTGTTTTACCTGGTAACAACTATGACATTTTCAGGCTTAATTCTATCTTTAGACTTTAAATCATCAAGCTGCTTCTTCTAGTCTACAAGCTGTTTCTGTACATTTTCTATTTGTATCTGCAATACTGTTTTTTTAAAACTGTCTAGCACTCTGGCTTTTTCTTGTTGGAGGTGGACTCTGAGATCTTTAATCTCTGAGTGTGTATCTGACTGTCTGGCAGAAACTAATTTCAAAACTGCATCTGCATTTTGCAGAATGCCATTAACTGTCTGACGGAATTGCTTTAACATACCATCACGCCTGATCAAAACATCTGTTGTTTTTTTTTTTTTTTTTTTCGTCATGTTATTTAGACTGTCTGATCATTTTTAGACATATTTTTAATTTTTTAAAGAGCGGAAACTGGCATTACCTTGTCTGTGTGTTTAAAACAGTTATGTGAGTCTAGGCACTCACCTGTTTTAGCTTCTTGCTTTGCTATGCCGTCTGCCAAAGCATTTCCTGTAGCCTCTTCTGTATTACATTTTTTTATGTGCTTTGATTTTGACAATACTAAACTTTCCCTGTAAATCATTCTGGGAATCAATGCCCATAACTCCCGTAGTACTGGAGCATGTTTTAGGGGTTTGCCAACACTGTCAACAAATCCCCTTCTGACCCAAACTGGCATGTGTAAGTGTAAAGAATTTACCACATAGGCACTGTCACTTTAAATACTGACAGGTTAAAAATGATGTAAAACATATTTTACTGCTTTTATACATGACTTTAAACATTTGGGAATATATGCAAAAAAAAAGCATTTAAATAAATCATCATTTCAGATAGACAACACAGTGTATGTCAACCATTGTTTAAATGCCAACAGATTGAAACAAAATTCCTTTTTTGTCTTGCCACTGAGGCAGAGTCTGCAATAAGCAAGACTATTGCTAAATATCAGCAGAAGAAATAACTGCCATTTTTGCTGAACCCAGTCCAATGTCAGTTGGTGTATTTTGTGCCCCTTGTAAATCTTGTTTGGCTTTTTCTAACTGTCTTGTCAAATTAACCTCTGTAGTTTGTGCCCTTAGTAAATGTTGTTAGGCTCTATCTGATTGTTGTGTTAAACCAGAAATTTCATTATGTAAAGTCTGATTGCTATGCTGAGTCTCTTCCTCTAGATGGCACTATTGTCCCTTATTACTGTCCCCAGGGAAATGTTGAAAAGCTGTGAAAACCTTTTCTTTAAAAGGTTACTATTAATAGCACACTCTACTATGTTAGAACTTCCTTTCTGTGCATTTGCAAGATTTATTATAAATAACATTTTCATGTAGTCTATTACATTACTGACAGTAATTGTCATATATTTGTATTTTATGAGATTTAGGTAAAGCCTTAAGACGTTAAAGAAAATATTGTACAGTTTGCATTATATCTGACAAAGGCATGACTGCAGAAGGTGCATTTTAACTGTTGTATATATGAATAACTAACAATGCTGGAATCAAAAAGATTCTTTGTTGTTAGGATATATCTTATGGTATGGCTTATATACTAGACTCCTGTGACAAGCTCGATATAAGTTTGGAAAGTTACTTCCACATAAAAAACAGTCTTTATGAATTGCTGTACATTTTGTTATGTATGGATTATAGACATTTATCAATTTACAAATACAACTTTTATCTAATTTCTGAACAGTAAAAATTTCTGATTTACATTTCATGTCTGACACACAAGATTGAAAACATACCTGTAAATAAGAACAGACCTTATCCTGTGTATTATGTAAATCTATATGTACAATATGTGGGCATTGTAAAGTCAAGTTTTTACTGGCATCCATGTTATAAACTGTGAAGAATTTACCATATTTTCCATAGATGACAAACAAGTGATCAGGCTGAAGTCACTTCGAGGAAACGGTGTCCTTCAACAGACGAATTGATGGTGGAACGTTGTTGGACAGATGAAACAACGTTATCTCATAATCCACCCAAGAGAAGCACTGGATCTGTCGACCTGTGGAATTCACGAAAAATTATGGTACCAAATGAACAATAACTGCTGGTAACAGAGATAAAAGGTCACATTCAAGCTGTCTTTGCCACTGTTAAATTGTTGTAGAAATGTCAGAATCACCAGACTCGCACCGTACTGCTGTTTCCATTATAGTTTAATCTGTCCTAACAGTTACACTGTCTGAGACCATTTCATTTCTAACACACAGTTTTTTGCTTCTCATGAACTGTCTCAATACACACTTGATTAAGGTGTCTTTGAAGAAGAGAAAACAATGTCCAGTTTATATATCTTTTCAAAGTAACAGATGTTGTTTTCCAATGTCCTTGTGGTTTGTATGATTGATTTCTGTTCCGTGTCCTTCTTTGGTTATTTTCTTCCTTGCTGTATCTGAAGACTTTACAAAAACTCCCTGTTGATCAACTTCCTTCTTTGTATGTTCCAAATATTAAAACAGGATGCCATTTACCGTTATGTCTAGCCCACAAAACAAGCTAAGTAGACAAACATATTGGCAATAAAGCTAACTAAGCATGTTTTACAAATTATTTTCACAGGTGTCAGACACATAGCCATTATTACTTATCTAGTCTTAACTGCTTTCATGCTTGCTTAAGCAAGTTGTCTTTTGTGGTTCAGCCTTGCAGTTTCTGCTACTACAGAGAAGCATTTATTTCAAAATCTTGTAGCAAGTTAACCCTTACTTTACCAGTCAAAACTTTGTATTAATAAGAAGCATACATCCTTTGCATTGAAGCATACATTTAATTGCTTTGGGGAAAGAATATTTAATCTCTATCAGAAACATTTCAAAGTAACTGCACTTTGAGAATAAACAGTACATGGCACACTGAAACTTCCCCAAAATGGTGGTACTTTGCTAGATAATTCTTTACAATGCAACAAACACTATGGGCAGGATTCACGAAGCCTCCGTGTAAGAGTTACAAGGCTTACATGGAGGCTGCAGTTAAACGGTGTGATGTCAGCATGTCATGCATATGCATGAGGGCATGCTGAATCACACCTAAGGCTTACACGGTCCATGGAAGACAGTAGGGGGCATGTCCGTAGGCTGAGCCATGCAAACGGACACGCCCCCAGAAGAGTAAAAGTCCCGAAAGTAAACCCCCACGACAGAGCCCGTGTAAATGTGAATAAATACAACACAACACAACACATGCCCCCACAGACTATGAACATAAAATGTACACATGAACATCTTATAAATTTTTTTTAAACTGTAAAGATGTTTGCCCGTGAGTGCGCTCGTTTGCGTGGGTGTGCCCGTAGCTTAGCCACAGTTAGCAGTCAGTGGAAAAGCATATAAGAACTAAATATGCAAAGTAAGCCAAGAAGCAATAGCGTAGCGGCAGAGACGTTGGCTGAAGAGCAGGCAGTCATGGTTCAAGCCCCCCCAACATTAATTTTTATTTTTAGTGAAATAAGCACGAAACAAGTTCCTGACATATATGTACACATATAAAATTATATTTTATGTAAAATGTAATGAAATGGGCCATATATTTTGAAGAAATGTGAGATAACAAAATAATAAAAAATGTCAGATGTGCCTATAGCTCAGCTACAGTTTAACAAGTTGAGTGCATCTGCCCGTAGGTGAGCAGTGGTTTAACAGGTGTAAAATGAGTGCCCGTAGGTGAGCAGTGGTTTAACAGGTGTAAAATGAGTGCCCGTAGGTGAGCAGTGGTTTAACACTCTGAAACTGTGTGCCCATGGCTGAGTTGAGCGTAATATGCATGCTGACAGCCAAATTACACGTAAACCAGCGTAACAAGTTTGCGCGGAGCTGCGCACCGCGCCAACAAGCTAACCGACAGGCAACGTTGAGCAAGCTGTAACAAAACTGCCTTTACACAGACACACCTCCTAGCCTGTGTAGACAGTCATAAAATATAAAAAGCAGTGGCCAGGTTCAAACCCAGGATACCATGCACCATAGTCAAGGTACTGAACCACTAAGCCATGACAGTTGCACTTAGAAATGCAGTAATAGCATATATATAGGAATGAATAGAAAGAGGAGCATGACAAAGCAGGTTTTGTGAAGCTGATACAATTCCAAAATGGCCAATCACAGATAAGTGCGGGAAAAACGGCATATATAAGCCCCATAGGCAGGAATACACAGCATAACCGATTGTAGAACCGACTTGCAGCCAGAATGTCAGGTGTAGGTGAGGGTAGTTGCTTTCGAGCACAGAGGTGGGGCATTGAGGAGTCCAAATATATGGTTTGGCTCCTTGTCCACAATCATGAGGCCCAACTCATGCAGCGCCAGGTCCTGTGGGGAGCATATAGGGCTGAGGCGTGGGACCGGTTGGCTCATGATCTCATCAGTGCCACAAGGATACCAAGGACTGGTGAGCAGGTCCGTCACCACCATGCGGACCTGAAGAGACGGAAGCAGGACCAACTGAACCGTTGGATCCAGGAGGCCCAGCAAATGCCCAACACCCCACTACTGAGTAAGTTACATATAATTATTTATGTAAGAAATTAACCTAGCTGATATTATGGAGATGTGTATTCCAATATTACTTTATTTATATTACAGTTGCAGGTGTCCGTTCTGCGAACCGTAGAGCCTATGGCGATAGGCTGGCATGGTTGCGCCACCAGGCAGGTCAGTAATCCTCTCCCTGTAACTGTAAATAAATATATAAGTATGACAGTTAGCAAAAGAGTGCAGTGTAGTCACTAATTAATAAAATGTGCAAGTAACAGTGTAAGAGGGTTTGCAAGTATTGCTTGATTACAAAAGTGTGATGCAGTCTGTAATCCAAACAGAAAAATTAAATAAGTCTGAAATAAAGATGTCCCATCTGTAATATAATAGTACATAACCTGCAGCAGGCTGAAAAGTACAGCTGCAGAAGCTGAGTAAAACACATGTGTGAAATATATCCCTGTTGAAATACAGAAACATGATAGAAGTGAGACAGTTGGAAACGATTGTTATAACTACAGGTAAAACATGTCAATAAAGCCTAGAATTTAGTACCATCCTGAATTGTAAAAATAAAACAAGTGAGAGAGTGTGAGAAAGAGATATGAATCCACCAATAAAGTAGTAATAACTCCTGAATAAAGTATACTGCAGTCAGTACAGAATTAAATGAATGTGACAAGCAGAACCAAACAGTAACATGTGTTGAAAATGTTACCGCAGCTGGAATGTGTATCCCAAAATCTGGATATGTTGCTCTCAGTCTGCAATATATAGATAGTATGGTTGTCTGAAATACCAAACATCCACAGTTGTCTATAGCTATATAAAGCAAATGTAGCAGGATGATGTAGCTGAACAGAGCCAGATATGAATGTGTATGAATAAAAATGAAAATGTATATTGATGTAGCAGTAACATTCCTATCACCAACTTGAAGTAGTTATCACATAGGAAACTGTAGGCAGAACTGTAGTGTGTATATATTTGCAGCTATTAGAAATGTACAGCATATGTATTGGTATTTGAAGTTGTTAATTAAATTTCCTTCACCCTACCCTATAACCACATTTAATCCATTCCACGTGAAATTGGTATGTGCAATCACAATTAACACCCCTGGACATTTGTCCTGTTGATTCATACATATTTGCATGTACGTTGATGCATCTGCCCTGTTCATACATCCAAACCTGATGGCCTGTTGCCATCAATCAACCCTGCATGTTGTTGGACTGTGTATTGCTGTTCAAAATATGCATGTGTTATGCTTGCTGTTCAATGGTTTGAATATCTGGGTGTTTGGTTAATGGGAATACTAATGCATGCTGTTACAACTAATTGTGAATGGTATTGTATTACTAACCCAAACTGTCATGACATAATGCAAAACATAGGACGACAGGGAAGGCGGGTTCCAGCGGACCCACCTCTCCCTCCTCAGCTGGCAAGTGCACCTGGCAGTAGTGCCCAGGCCGGACCCTCCTCCAGTGGCCCTGTGCCACCTGTGGGTGGAAGCACTGCAGGGGATGGGGCTCGATCCCCCTCTGCAAGTGTGGCTGGAGGAGAACATCCACTCACCCTCCATAGTGTCCAGACTGTGGTGCATAGGGAGATCCGGGAAGCTGTTCTTGGGCCCCTACGCCAGCTTGAGGCACAGGTGGCACAACTAATGGGCGTGCCTGCTGCCCGGCCTACACAGCCCCCAGCACAGCCCCGTCCTGGGCCATGAAGGCACAGTGGCAACTGCCCATGGGTGGGGATATCAGTTCCACTGTTGCCATCTGTGGGCTCATGGGCTCTAGATATCCAAACATCCGTCCCCGTCAATTGTGTAACCCCCCACATGTGTCATACACGCCCCTGTATGCGTCTTGTTTGTCTTGTCTGTTAACCTACCCAACCTACCTCCCCAGCTATACCGACTTCCCGTACCTGACATACCACTCTCAACTGAAAAAAAAAAAAAAAAGGGCACTCTGTACCCACAAAAAAATTATGCCCCATACATAGCTGCCCATTTCGCACACATGTCTGCTGGACATGGAAACTGTCAATTACAATTGGCTGTACAACAAGTATTATTGTTGTCTTTACACCTCTCTCAGGGATGGAAGGTTTCAAATGTCACACCAAATTACAAACATATGCACAGCTGTTGCTGATGAAGAAATGGGCAGCTATGGGCCTTACCTACATCCCTCCTGCAAAACCTAAGCTTGTTTCCCTACTGTCCTACCCTCTTTGTGACCCCTTTTTCACCACTTTCCTGTCTCCCCATTTCCATTTCTTTCAAAGAAAATAGTGCGGGTGTGCGCAAGAGTAAGCACTTTTAAGCAGTTGTAAGCGGGTGTGCGCAGAGCTGAATGCCAGTGCGCATGCGTGAGCTCCACGCAAACCAGCGCTAACCCAGTTATAACTGCTTAAAAGTGCCTTAGTCACTCTGAATGACAAGGCCTGTAGTCTGCTCAAAAGCAAAATAAAATCCCACTGTCAGTCCCGAACCCAGGACCTTGGAAATAGTAGTCTGCATGACTTACCACTAAGCCATGACTGTTATATAAGAACATTGTGCTACAATAAATATATCATGTAATAGTAGGAATGAATGTAAAGGGAATATAGGATGTGTAGTACACAAAGCATGTCATGTATATTTACTGTCAAATGTAGTGGATTTCTAGAATAGTAGTGTGTGAACAGAAACAGCCATGCTAGTTGGTAGCCAGTAGGTAATAATGTCACTGTAGCACCTTGCAAGCCACACACATACTCACAGCAGGATAATCACTGCCCATACCCCACAACCTCTTACAGGAACACATCCGGACTAAGTAATAAAAAATGTGGAGCAAAGGCCCAAAAACAGGGACACATTCCAAATAATGCTCCAACAAACTTAGACAGTTGAGAGAGTAACAGGTTCTGCATTTTGTTGGATGTTTGGAAGGGCATGAAGTCTGAAACTGAAATGTTTGTCACTATAGTCTGACTTGAGCCCAGAGTGATTTGCCAGAAAAAGCTGTTTATGAGATATGGACCAAAATATGAGGAAAAAATGTGGACAACCTGCAAATATCTGTACACTTGAGAGGTCTGACACTGCCATATTTGAATAGTTAAGTGCCTAGACATAGCAACAGTGACTGAGTTACAGGGATGCCCCACAGACTCCCTGTGAAATGTACAAACAGTAGGCAGAAAGGTGTTACAACACATGCAATGGTAACTATGAAGTACTGAAAGTATGCACCACTTGCATGTCGGAAATAGTGTAGTAATACATATGCTCATGCTAACCCACAGTCACAACTGCAGAATACCAGGCAATTTAATGGGTGTACCCCACTGATATGTACCATTCCATGAGGCAGATAAAAGATGCACCTGAGAGTCTCTGGGGCCTGCACAGCAGCATACTCAAATACCCTAATAGATGTCAAGGCCTACACCATGGCCAGACCACACTGCATTCAGTAACACCCTAGCAGATATAGCAAGCATTCCAAGGTGTGAATGTACATGGAAAATAGGAAAGCCACAGCAACACACTACAGTCAAGACACCTAGCAGGCATACAAGTAGTGAATGTAAAGGGCAAATATTGAAGCCATAGCAACAAGGTGCAAGAGCCACTGCTATATACCAGTTACACCACATGTCCCACAGGAAAGCACACACACCCACATTAACAGTAGTAGTAGTCTTAAGTGTCAGTGTACATACACACTTAGTACTGGAAACTTTTAGTTATGTACTTACCATAACTTTGGATGTATGGGATCCATCTCGCCTACATTCATAACTGATGGGTTCGGAGCCAATCTGTCGGCTCCGACTCGGCCACTATACACTAGAACGAAGTCTCTCATTGGCTGGGCTACCCCTTATCCCATAATGCACCACACCTGCTTCCCCAGATCTTGTTTGTTCGCTTTCATACATACATACAGGTACAGAACACATACCAATAACTGTAACCAACTAGAGCCCTTCCAAGAAGAGCTCAGCAAGACCAATGTTTCCTCCAAATCCAAAAGGTAGGGGGAAGGAGGGTGGGTATGTATGAATGTAGGCGAGATGGATCCCATACATCCAAAGTTATGCTAAGTACATAACTAAAAGATGTAATGGGATCCTATCTCGCCTACATTCATAACTGATGGGACAGCGTCCCTAGCACCTAAAACCCCGGGTGGCTCACTGGAACACACTCCTGAGAACTGCAGAACCAAATGAAGCTCTGCCTCGGGAAGCCACATCAAGCTTGTAATGAGAAATGAAGGTGTGCGGAGAAGACCAAGTAGCAGCCGCACAAATATCATCTATTGAAACTTTGGAATGAAAAGCTACAGAGGTGGCCATAGCCCTGGTAGAATGAGCTTTGACTGGGAAAGGCAACTCTCTGCCTAACTGGGAATAAATGAAAGAGTTGCAATCCTTAATCCATTTGGCAATGGTGGCTTTGGCAACTGGAAGACCTAACCTATTCTCCGCAAAAGACACAAACAGTTGGTCAGATTTTCGAGTCTGAGTGGTCCTATCCAAGTAAAAACGCAGTTGCCTGTGAACATCCAACTGGTGGAAGGTATATTCTGCTCCATTAGAAAAATTTGGAAAGAAAACTGGGAGCTCCAATGATTGCTGAATGCATAAAGGGGATGCTACCTTAGGCAAAAAGGATGGATTCAATCTAAGGGAAACTCTGTCTTTGTGAAAGATCAAATAAGGAGGGGAAGAACAGAGAGCCTGAAGCTCTGAAACATGCTTAGCAGAAGTTATTGCCACTAGAAAAGCAGTTTTCCACGACAGGAATTTTACATCACAAGTGGCTGCCGGCTCAAAGGGATGGGCAGTTAAGGAGGCCTGAATAAAATTTAAGTCCCAAGGGGGCACGGGATGAGCCATAGGAGGCCTGAGGAGCCAGGCTCCCTTAAGAAAGGACTTGCAAAGTCTGTTAGCCATTAAAGAAGGCTCTATAGCAACATGAAAATTAGATATAGCCACCAGTTGAACTTTAAGTGTGGAGACTGAAGAGCCAGAATGAAACAAAGAAGCTAGAAATTCCAAGACCTGTGGAACTGGGGCCGTAAGAGGATCAATGCCTTGCTGCTGGGCCCAACAAACAAACCTTTTCCATTTGCTGGAATACAGCTTAACGGTAGACGGCTTGTGGGAAGAAGACAAGATGTGCATCACTTCCGAAGAAAGAGAAAGATCTCTAACTAAGGATGGAAGTGGAGTAACCAAGCAGCCAGTCGCAGCGACCGGAGGGATGGATGAGAGTGTCCCGACGGATTGGATAACAGATCTGGCACTGGGTCCAGAATCCAGGGGCCCTGTACCGTATACTTCTGGAGAAATGGGAACCAAACCTGACGGGGCCAATGTGGGGCGACCAAAATCATGTGGCACCCAACAAGAAGAGCCTTCTGAATCACCCTTGGGAGAAGGGGAATCGGGGGGAAGGCATAAAGCAGACCGGGGGGCCAATTGTGGGCTAGAGCGTCCCTGGGAGACTGTCCCTGAGAGGGTGTCAGAGTGAAGAACTCTCTGCACTTCGCATTGTTGGGGCTGGCGAACAAGTCGCAACAAGGGAGGCCCCATTTGGCGAAGATCTGCGCAGCCACTCTGTTGTTGAAGGACCACTCGTGGGGCAACAGGAGAGTCCTGCTGAGCCTGTCTGCAATCACAATGGCTTTTCCCGGAATGTGCGTGGCTACTAAGAAACGTCGAGAGGCTATGGCCCAGCGCCATACTCTCATGGCCTCCCTGCAAAGGGGATAGGACCTGGTTCCGCCCTGCTTGTTTATGTGCCAAACTACTGACATGTTGTCGGATAGAATCGCAATAGTGCCTTGGGGGAGAGCATGATAAAGTGCTTGTAAAACCAGAAGCACCGCTCTCATTTCCAGGATATTGATGTGAAGGTGCGCTTCACAATCCTGCCAAGTGCCTTGGACAGACCTGTCCAGATAATGACCCCCCCCCACCCTATCTGGGAGGCATCCGTGGTCACTGTGGCAACAGGGGGCTGAAGGGCGAAAGGATGCCCCCGGTCCAGGTTGGACCGACATAGCCACCAACGGAGGTCCCGACGACAACTGTCCATAATCAGAACTAGGTGGTTCAGGGGAAGTTCTTGGTATGACCATTGAACCGATAATAGCCATTGCAGCACCCGCATGTGCAGCCTGGCTAATGGTACTAGGAGGATAGTTGCAGCCATCGAACCCAGTAACTGAAGAATCTGTCTGGCAGGAACTCGAGATTTGGGTAACAAATTTAGAACCTGTGATTGTAGAACCTGAATTCTCTCTGATGGCAAAAATGCCCGCATCCTTTTTGTGTCTAACTCTGCACCTATAAAGGTGATATGCTGAGATGGCCGCAGCACAGATTTTTTCCAATTGAAGGTGATTCCCAGTGAGAGACCCAAGGTTACTGTGGCCATCAGCGCTCGAATCAATAGATGCTTGGAGGTGGCAGTGAGGAGCCAGTCGTCGAGATAGGGAAACACTTGGAATCCGAGACTTTTCAAGTGAGCTGTCACCACTGCCAGACACTTGGTAAACACCCTGGGGGCTGTGGTGAGACCAAAGGGCAGTGCACGAAACTGGAAATGACTGGTTCCTAGGCGGAAGCGTAAATGACTCCTGGACTCCTGACGTATCAATATGTGATAGTAAGCGTCCTTGAGGTCTATGGAGCACACCCAGACATCCTTCTCCAATAACGGGAGAATGGACTGAAGGGTGACCATCCAGAACTTGGACTTCTTCACAAAATGATTCAAAAGGCTGAGGTCCAAAATGGGCCTTACGTCCCCTGTCTTTTTTGGCACCAGAAATAATCTTGAGTAAGTTCCTGATCCGATCTGGTCAGTGGGGACGGGCTGGATGACCCCTTTGCTTAGCAGCTTTGAAACTTCTTCGGCTGCCAGATCCCGGTGACTGGGTGGCACGTCCGGGATTCTCCTTGTAGGAGGAGGGGGCTTGAAAAAGGGGATGAGGTAACCTCCGGTTACAATGCGAAGCACCCACTGATCCTTGGTTATCGATTCCCAAGCCTGTGGGTGTTTCGCAAAATGACCCCCGACCGGCTCTGGAGAAGCACAGCTGGGCCACATCCTAGGGACGTTGAGGGTAGGAGGAACCATGAAAGGAGTCGCGGTCTCCAGAGTTACGGGGGCCTCTGCCACCTCTAGGGCGGCATCTTCCTGTATTCCCCCCCCCTGCCTCTGGAGGGGGGATCACTCAGCGGAGTAGAGAAGAACTTTTGGGATTTCCTGAACCACATTTTCCCTCCTCTCTGGGCCTTGGGATAAGGTCTAGAGGGAGCGGAAAAATGGGCCCCAACGGCAGTCAAGGTCTTGCCCTCCTGCTCGCATCGAGTAAGAGTGTCCTTCACCTTGGGTCCAAACAAAGAAGACCCATCAAAGGGGGCATCGGTGAAGGAAGACTTAAAGGTCTCCGCGAGTGGACACAAGCATAACCAGGCTTGTCTCCTAAGAGCCACTCCTGTACCCACTGCTCTACTCGCCCCTTCGGCTGCATAGGAAATGAGCCTCATGGACAAGTTGACAATTGAACTTAGGGTAGTCATCTGGGGGCCCACGGTCTGTGCTAATGCCTCAGGAAGGTTACCCACAAGGGACTCTCCTAACTCCTTGAGGAGGTCCCTTTGGAGCCTTGTAAAATGACAGAGATAGTTCAGCGACCGCATGGTAAAGGTCGCTGAAGAAAGGGTACGCTTCCTGTACCTATTCATGCTCCTAGAATCCTTATTAGGAGGATGAATAGACGTTGAAGCCTCTGCCACGTCCTGCTGAGTGGCAGATGTCACCACCATAGCATCAACCGCAACACTCTTAGTGAGGAATTCCTTCTGGGGAGGGGCTGAAGGAAACTTATTGGGCCTGGCAGGCACCGGTTCCACCGTATCAGGATGTTCCCACACCCTCCGAGAGATTAGGTCCAATAACTCGTCAAAGGGTGGAGACACCCAGGAGGAGGAGGGCTGGGCCCCGAAGACTTTGAGGAAAACTGACTCCTCAGCGGTAGGGGCTTTGGATTGCCAATCGCCTCTCTGTCTCAAGATCTCAAGGATATCCGAGAAAGAGACGTCATCCGAGGACGATTTAGGGGACCCCTCCGCATCATCGAGGTCAGTATCTGAAGTGACGGATTCATCTTGGGAATCAACGTGCTTCCTCTTACACAGTTTCTTCCTTGGGGGTTCATCCGAAGCAGATTCAGAAGGACCCCTCGGAAGAAGGGAACCTCCCAAGGGGGTATCCTCAGGCCCTGGGGCCCCACTGTCGTTGGAAAGAATGTCTCCAGAGGCACCAGTACCCAAAACTTGGGACGGTGAGGTAGAAACCTGCTGAATCAGCAAGGTCATGGCCAGTGCACTCCTCATGGCCTCAAAAGCAGGACCTCCAGACTCTGCAGAGGGCACTTGCTGAGAGACCACTGCGGTACCGGGAATACCTGCGGCCGATGCTCCGAGGGGAAGACTGGGCATCGAAGAGGCGAGCTCCACAGTGTTGCCCACGGCCCCGAGAAGACCGGTACCAAACCCTGACACCGAGGACAGGGTAGAAATGAAAGTCGGAGCAGAGAAACTCCGAGGGGGTCCCTGCTCTGACTGGGCGATTCCGCTCCGTTCTACCTGCACCGACTCCAATGGCTCCAAGGGGGTAGGAGGAGGAATCAAATGCATGGGATGTGGAATCGGCTCCGAAGCCGCGTGGGCTGGAGCCGAGATCATTTTAGTAAAAGCTGGGGACTGGAACAGCCTCTGGATAACCCTATCCAAATCCGAATCCGATAACCTAGAGGATTTGGAGGAAACAGATTGGGGCCAAGAAGACTTCTGCCTCGGCTCCGACGAAGCAGGGGATTGGCTCCGAAAGGGTTCCAGCAGCATCGGACCCGAGACCGGGACCGTTTGCAACAGTGTCGGCGCTGAAGGAGGCTCTGGACCCGAGGGGGAAGAGTCTGAGCTGCACACCTCCAACGGCTCCGAGACCAAGGGAGCCGAGGTAGGTGATTGGCCTCTCGATGCACTGACCTGCGGCTCCGACACCAATGGAGCCGAGGAAAGAAGCACTGAGGCAGACCCTTCAGCCATCGGCTCCGAAGCCATTGGGGCCGAGGAAGAAGAAGTCGACCCTTGTTTCTTAGCTGTCGGGTTCGACGGACTGGTCGGAGCCGACGATCTATGCTTCTTGGGTGTCGGGCCCGACGGACTGGTCGGAGCCGACAATCTCTTCTTTTTTGAAGCTGGAGATGAAGCCAAAGCTTCTTCAAATGAAGGCTTAATCAAACCCCTAAGTATCAATTTGTTTTTTCTCTCCTGGAGAACCCTGGAGGAAAAAGCGTGACACACACTGCAAGTATCCTGTAAATGTTTAGGCCCTAAACAGTACATGCAGACAGCATGGCTGTCTGTAATAGACATTTTGTAATTACATTTTGTACACTTTTTGAGCCCTGACTTTTGCTCCTTAGACATTTTCAGAAGAAAAAACAGGTAACTGACAACAAGGAAAAAACAAGTAACAAATGTATGGGCTAAAGCCCTCTAACTTAAACGGGCTTAGCCCGACACAACAGGTCAAACACACAGAGAAGGAACTACGTGGGCTAAAGCCCTCTAACTTAAATGGGCTTAGCCCGAAAACTATTTCAGTCACACTACAAGAAAAATTAGAAAATACACAATAAGGGCAAAGGCCCTCTAACTTAAACGGGCTTTGCCTAGCCCACTAGTAGCACGAAAATGAATAAAATTAAATTTTACACCAAACTGACCACAAACGCTCACAAAGCTGTTAAAACAACAAACTTTTAAAAAACAAAAACGACCAAGTTCACACAACGCTCCACCTCACTCAGACAGCAATGCCAGGACCAAATAGCAATAGCAGTACTCCAAATCAAACTGTTCAGTACGATGCTGGAAAGTTTACAGACACGATTTATTTCACATATAAGCTTTAAGTGTAAAGTAAACACACACAACAGTTTTTTTAAAATATGCATGGTTCACATTGAGGTAGATTGTTTTGTGTATATGTTCATTTAAACTATCCTATACTATTGGTTTTAGTTTAAGAATTTTAGATAAGATTAATTGATTAATTGCATTGATGACGTTGGGAGGGGTCATATATAAAAGTGTATTGTAAATGTTAGTTGCTGTTTCTGAAGAAGTTGGGGCAGGAGCCCTGACGAAAAGTGTATGATTATTGTGCACACTTAAAGCTTATATGTGAAATAAATCGTGTCTGTAAACTTTCCAGCATCGTACTGAACAGTTTGATTTGGAGTACTGCTATTGCTATTTGGTCCTGGCTTTGCTGTCTGAGTGAGGTGGAGCATTGTGTAAGCTGTTAAAACAGCTGTTTGTTCAAATTCTGACAGAAACCCTAGTCAAAAAAGACCAAAAGTTCAAGAAAAAAACACTTAGCTCCAGCCAAGTCGAGACCACGTCCGGCTTGAAAAGCGGCAAATGAGATCTGGGGAAGCAGGTGTGGTGCATTATGGGATAAGGGGTAGCCCAGCCAATGAGATACTTCGTTCTAGTGTATAGTGGCCGAGTCGGAGCCGACGGATCGGCTCCGAACCCATCAGTTATGAATGCAGGCGAGATAGGATCCCATTACATCTGGAGAAATGAATGGAGAAATGTTAATCTACAACACAGCCAGAAATATGAGAGAGATACTAACCTTTACACTCACAGAACAGTGTCCACAGCATACCAGCATGGTCCCTGCCCTTAAACTCTGAAAGGGCTACGCCTATCTCACATACCTTTTTATAGCACTGTCCTGGAATCACAGTGAGAACTGCAATCAGTACACAACTGGCTGCATGCAATTAGCAAATGCTGGCTAACAATTGGTGCAGAGGCCATCACATGGACATATGCAGATACCTACAAAAGCATGCTGTACTCCCAGTCCACACATGCAATACTTTCATTGCACCCTGTGGAGGTAGGGAGAGACAGAGAGAGAGAGAGAGAGAAAACATACACAAACCAAACCAGTCATCAAAACCCACTCGAAAGCTGACAACTGACAACTGGAGCAGCAGGACACCAAACCAAATGGCAACGCAAGCAGCTGTGACAAACACAGGTAATGTAAAGTAATACTTTAAAAGTCTACATACTGTGAACCCTCCATATGTGTCATTGGTCTGCATCCATATGTGTATGAAGATGTGCATAGGGCAGGGGACATACAGCAACTATCAGTGAAGGCTATACATACATATGTATGTGAGGGCATCTATGTGCACATATCAATGTAGGTTGAATGTAGGTTGCAGTGCAATGTACAAAGTAGGTTTCACAGTTATGTATGTTTAGCAGTATGTTAGTGTGTGTATACAGTTTTGTAAACAAACATGTTGATATACCTATCTATCATATGGATACGTATGTATGTCAATGTATGTATGTATGTATATATATATATATATATATATATAATATGCATATATGTATACATACATATAGAGGGATGTAGGAATACATAGATGTAGATAGATAGAATATGTAGAAACATATATATGTAATACACACATACAGATATAGATATATGTAGATACATATACATAGACAGACAGATCTGACTATCTACAGATATGACTGTATATGATGATCTCACACTCCCCCTGTCCCACCCCCTCTGTCACTCTCACCCCCTCTCTGTCACATCCCCCCTCTCTCCATATCTATAGCAATATATGTACATCGATATATATATATATATATATATATATATATATATATATATATATATATGTGTATATGTATACAGACATATATATATATATATATAGAGAGAGAGAGAGATGTATATATATTCTGAGTGAGGCACATGTGTACAGATGTATTGCAACAGGTGCCTGGTGACAAAGGCATGGAGTGAACACCAGTGTCGAAACTGGAGTACCATACCCCATTTCAAATCACCTACACCAGTAAAAAGAAGTTATGTCCTTACCATAACATTCCATGTGGAGTGTTTATCTCGCCTTTTATTCTTACAAATGGGTGTCGGAGCCGATCCTCGGCTCCAAGTCGGCCGCTTAGCAAAGCTCTCTATCTAGGAGAAGCTCGAGACCAACCTACCTCCCACAATTCCCTCTGCCTCTACCTCAGATCTAGTTTGCAAAACAAGACCAGATCCAGCAATAACAAAGGTAATCAAGCATAAAAGGGATACATAAGTATACATAAGGAGCAGTAACTAGCTCAAGCCAGTAGGAACAACAGAGAGACCACTAGTGGGAGACAAACAGACCAGACTTCTAAATCCGTACGTTCTTCCAGACCTGATGGTGGGAGGGTGGGGATGTAAGAACAAAGGCGAGATGAACACTCCACATGGAATGTTATGGTAAGGACATAACGTCTTTATGTGAGAGTGTTCAATCTCGCCGTTTGTTCTTACAAATGGGTAGCGTCCCTAGCTCCGTTACCCTGAGTGACTCACGGAAGAACGTTCCTGAGCACAGTGGAACCAAAAGATGCTCTATCCCTGGAAGTCCTAGCAACTTTATAATGAGTGATGAATGTATGCGGTTTAGACCAAGTGGCGGCTGCACAAATAGTGTCCAATGGCAGGCAGGCATGAGCCAGAGATGTGGAAACTGACCTAGTAGAATGTCTCTTTGGTTTGGTGGGCAAATTCTGGTTTGAAGCAGAATACACGAAGGTTATACAATCAGTTAGCCATTTAGAAAGTGTGCGCTTCGTCACTGCCATGCCCTTTTTGTTGTCCGCAAAGGCTATAAAGAGTTGGTCCGCTTTCCTATGGTCCTTAGTTCTATCCAGGTAGAATCTGAGTTGTCTGTGAACATCCAATTTGTGTAACATATATTCCAGCTTGTTGGAGTGGTTCTTGAAAAATGTAGGAAGCTCAATGGACTGATTAATGTTGGCAACCGAACAAACCTTAGGGAGAAAGGAAATGTTGGTGCATAATGATACCCTGTCAGGGTGAAAAATTAAATATGGCTGCTTGATGGAAAGTGCCTGAAGTTCTGATACTCGTCTGGCTGAAGTGATAGCTACTAGGAAAAGAGTCTTTCAGGACAAGAACTTTAAGGAACAGGAAGAAGCTGGTTCAAAGGGTGGTAAAATTAACTGGGATAAGAGTAAATTTAGATTCCAAGGAGCTGTAGGTAACCTAACTGTTGGTCTGAGATGAAAGGACCCTTTCATGAAGGCTTTACAAAGCCTATGAGCCATAATGGGAGCCCCGTTTTCTCCTATGTGAAAGTTGGAAATAGCGGCCAACTGAACTTTTAAAGTGGCAGTAGAGGCTCCTTGGTGAAACAGAATGGACAGGAATTCCAAAATCTTGTTTAGGGGGGCTACTAAAGGATCCAAATGCTGTGTAGTTGCCCAGTGGATGAAACGTTTCCACTTACTGGCATAGATTTTAGTAGTGGAAGCCTTATGGGAGGCGACCAGAATGTTCTGGACCACCGGAGAGAGAAGGTCAGACCTGGCTAAGTAGGGAAGCGGAGCAGCCAGGCTGCTAACTTGAGGGATAGGAGCGACGGGTGACGAATGAGTCAGCAGATCTGGCACTGGGTCCAGAATCCAGGGCTCCTGCATTTGGTGGGCTTGAAGAAAGGGGAACCAGATCTGTCGAGGCCAGAATGGGGCAATGAGAATTATAGTCCTCTCCTGGTCCTTGGCTTTCTGAAGAAATTTCAGGATCAGTGGTATAGGAGGGAAAGCATACAGGAGACCCGGGGGCCAATCGTGAATCAGAGCGTCCCTGGGGACATCCCCTGGAGGGGGTAAAAGGGCAAAGTAGCTTCTGCATTTGGTGTTCATTGGAGATGCAAACAGATCGCAGCAAGGCTGGCCCCATTTGTGGAAAATCCTTTCCGCCACTTTCTGATTGAGGGACCACTCGTGAGGTAACAGGATGGCTCTGCTCAACCTGTCCGCTATGACGTTGGATAACCCCGGGATGTGTGTTGCTATTAGAAAGCGACCCGTGGACTCTGCCCATTGCCAAATTCTCATGGCCTCTCTGCACAACTGGTAAGACCTGGTTTCTCCCTGTTTGTTTATGTACTAGACTACGGACATGTTGTCCATCTGTACTGCAATAGCCCCTAGAGGTAAAAGGGGGGAGAAGTGTTGCAACGCTAGAAACACTGCCCTCATCTCTAGAACATTTATGTGCAGGTTGTACTCTAAGCTGGACCATTCGCCTTGGACTGTCTTTCCCTGAAAGATGCCCCCCACCCTATCAGGGAAACGTCCGTGGTCACCGTGGCCGTTGGGTTGGGTAACACAAACTGTCGGCCGCTTATGAGGTTGTGATCCTGTAACCCCCAAGACAGGTGTGCTTTGCAGGAATCTGTTATGTGAATCTCGTGTGTCAGCGGTAACTGCTGGAACGACCATTGTGTGAACAGCAGCAATTGGAGAATTCTCATGTGTAACCTCCCCATGGGAACTGCAATGAGGGAAGCTGACATGAGCCCTAAGACTTTTAGGACTAGTTTGGCTGGGGACTTCTTGGATAATAGTAGGAGAGATATGTGTTGTTGTAGGGAAGCTATTCTTGCGGAGGGTAGTTTTACTAGCAAAGAACGGGTATCTAGATCTGCGCCTATAAATGAAATATGCTGTGAGGGCTGTAACGCAGATTTTTCGAAATTTATCAAAATCCCTAACAGAGCACAAAGGCTGATTGTGTAATCCCTGGCCTGCATCAGTTGACGCTCGGTGGTGGCGATAAGGAGCCAGTCGTCTAGATATGGAAACACCCGGAATCCTAGGCGTCTCAAGTGAGACGGTACCACTGCCATGCATTTGGTGAAAACCCTGGGGGCTGAGGTTAGACCAAAGGGCAGGGCCCAAAACTGAAAGTGACTGGCTCCCAGCCAGAAGCGCAGGTGATCTCTGGACACTCTGGCCATCTTGATGTGGTAATAGGCGTCCCTGAGATCTATTGAGCACATCCAGTCGTCCTTCTGTAAAAACGGAAGGATCGATTGAAGCGTGACCATCCGGAACTTTTCGTTCTTCACAAATATATTGAGATTGCTTAGGTCCAGAATTGGCCTCCAGTCCCCTGTCTTTTTTGGAACTAAAAAGAACCTTGAGTAAGTTCTGGATCCTCTTTGGTCCACCGGAACTGGTTGGATGACTCTTTTTTCTAGCAGCTTTGAGATTTCTATTGCTGCTGGTTTTCGCAGATGGGGTGGTACATCTGAGAACCATCTTTGTGGTAACGGGGGAAATACAAAGGGGATTTTGTAACCTCTGGTGATAATGCTTTTTACCCAATTGTCTGAAGTAAGGCTTTGCCAGGCCTGAGGGTATAAAGCTAGCGACCCGACTGCCTCCAGAGCAGGACAGTCGGGCCTCCTCTCAGGAGTGCTGGAAAGGCTTCCCAGGGATAGTATCCCTGTCACCTTGGTTCTGCGGACCCCCTCTGCCGCCAGAGTGGCGTCTTCCATTTCTGCCCACTCCTCTACCTCTGGGGGGGGGGCATCACCCTGTGTGCCTGGGAAAGAACCCTGGGGTTTACGAAACCACATCTTTCCACCTTGTTGCCCTTTGGGGTACGGTCTGGATGGGGTGGAAAAACGGACTCCGACAGCAGACAGAGTCTTTCCTTCCTGCTCACACCGGGTTAGGGTCTCCTTTACTTTGGGGCCAAAAAGAGTGGCACCATCAAAGGGGGCGTTAGTAAAGGAAGACTTGAAGGCTTCCGCAAAGGAGCACAGCCGCATCCAGGATTGTCTACGAAGAGCAATCGCTGAAGCTGCAGCCCTACTCGACCCTTCGGCCGCATACAAGATGAGCCTCATGGACGAGTTCACTATGGATGTAAGGGTGTTGAGCTGTGCTGTAACTTTGTCCGAGACAGCAGCATCTGTATTACCCTGGAGGGTATCCCCCAACTCCTTGACTAGATCCCTCTCTAATCGTGTGAAGTGTGTCAAGTAGTTCAGCGATCACATGGAAAAAGTCGCTGAACTGAAAATGCACTTCCCATATCTGTCCATGGTCCTAGAGTCTCTGTTAGGGGGATGGACAGACGAGGAAGATTCGGACATCTCCTTTTTAGTGGCTGCGGCCAGCACCATAGCGTCCACTGGAATTCCCTTAGTAAGGTATGACTTGTCCTGAGGGGCAGTTATGCATTTGTTAGGTTTCCTGGGAACTGGCTCCACTGTGTCAGGTGCCTCCCACGCCCTTCGAGCAATTAACTCCATTAACTCGTCGAAGGGCGGAGTGACCCAGGAGGAGGAAGGGCGAGCACCAAATGCCTTCAGCAGAACCAACTCATCCTCAGAAGGGGGTAGGGCCTGCCAATCACCTCTCTGCTTCAGGATCTCCAGGATGTCAGCAAAGGAGACATCCTCTGAGGGTGATTTTGGGGACCCTTCTGACTCATCTAAGTCAGTATCCGAGTGCCTCCTCTTGCACAACTTTTTCCTCGGAACGTCATCGGAAGGGGCTTCCGGTGAGGCCTCCGGGGAAGAAGGGGCTCCCTCTGGGAGTGGCTGAGACACTGGTGCTCTACGCTTATGGGTAGTCATGGGTGCAGAAGTAGACAATGGACCTTTATGGGAGAGAGAAGTTGCTTCCATTGATGTGGTTGTCTGAGAAGACAATACTTTCCTCATGAGGTCAAAGGCCCCCGGACCCCGAGTCGAGGAGTCCTCCGGTTCCGAAGAACGCGGAAGTGTCTCCGACACGGAGGCCAAGAGCATCGACCCAGAGGACGGAGCCAAAGTGATCCGTGCCGAGGCACCGAGGGGGAGAGTCGGCACCGAAAGATCGGTTCGACTCTCGGTCCCGGAGCCAAGGAGAGATCGTCGGTTCCACAAGTCCGCTAACGGTTCCAACGGAGTCGAGGTCAACGGTGCCGACCGAGGAAGGGACGGTTCCGGCACCAAGGGCTCCACTATCATCAGATCAACATCTCCTGGCTCCGAAAGCTGTGTAGGCCTCGGAGGAGGACCAGATGGAGATAAGGGAAGGCCTTCGAGTCTCGACACCAATTGGGAGGAGACTGAAATGAGCTTGGACAGGGCCGTGTTCTCCATTAACTTCTGCACCACACGATCTACGTCGGTGTCAGAGAGGGGCCTGGAAGAACGGGTCGAAGGAACCGAGGACGGTACCGACCTCAATATAGCAGGAGGTGGAAGCTCCGACACCGGTTCCAAGACTCGAGGCTCGGTCACAGTAAGAAGCTCGACACTCGGCCCCGAAGCCTGTGGAACCGGTGAATGAACTTTAAGCAAAGAACTCAGAGCCGATGACGTAGGCTCTAATGTCTTCGACCCCTTCGAGGACTTAGAAGCCTGGTCCGACTTGTCAAGCGCCTCTTGGAAGGCAGGCTTCAAAAGACCCCTATCAATAAGCTTCCTGCGTCTATCTGTCATGACCCTTCCACTAAAAGAATGACAGATAGAACAGTCTTCTTGTAGATGGAGAGGGCCAAGACAGTAGACACAGGAGCTATGGTTGTCAGTGATAGACATCTTTTGCCCACACTGACACCTCTTGAAACCAGACTTGGCTTTTTCAGACATATCCTGTAGAACAAGACCTGCACAAAAAACTGAAACAACACTTCTGTCAAGAAAAGTGGTTATAGGTACACAAACACAGCAGTAATAATGCAGGTATCCAATCCTATATCAAGTAACAAAGGTGGGGTAGGCCCCAAGGAAACTATATGAATATATAAAGTTATATATATATCAGAGTACCAAAAAAAAGATGATCTATACTCACACACACACACACACACACACACACACACACACACACACACACACTAATTTTAGAAGTTTACAAAAATTGAGAAGAAATTCACAAGAAAAATCGGAAGAAAATAGCTTATCTTCCCAAAAGTTGGTCAGAGCTCAAAAACTCGATGCGATCGGTTGCAGCGGCAAACTAGATCTGAGGTAGAGGCAGAGGGAATTGTGGGAGGTAGGTTGGTCTCGAGCTTCTCCTAGATGCAGAGCTTTGCTAAGCGGCCAACTCGGAGCCGAGGATCGGCTCCGACACCCATTTGTAAGAACAAACGGCGAGATTGAACACTCTCACATCCACCAGATATGTGATTGGCTGCCCACCACTGCATGTGTCAGGGGTGAACAGGGTCATAAATGTGTACAATAGTCCCCCCAATGAAAGTCACAGTGGCACACTATTCCTGGAATACCTGCACATGGTATGTGTCAGCAGACATGGTGTGTCAGCTATGGACATGTAGGTCAGTGTACCCCTCTACACCACACAATGGCTGCCATGGTATGTACCTCACATGACAGCTACAGATATGGAGAAGGACACAGTGACATGTACAACACCGTGACAATGCACTCAAACACATTACCAATGCACAGTGACTGACAACACCACAGAGTACACACATACTACCCACATAGAGGTTACCACTCCTGGATTTACATACTTAAGTCACACCCATGACAGATGTCCAACAACCATAGTAACACCTCACACCATCCACAACCTAAATGACTGCTGTGTGTCATCCGTGACACTGCAGTAGAGAGCACATGGCGGAGGTACAGGTTCTTACCCACAGATAAGACATACCCTGCAATAAACCACACAGCATTAAGAAGCAAGACTCCCCATGAGTACATGTCACACATACCCCTGCTGAATGTTAGTCAGATAGATAATATGCCATATGAGTCACCCTGTGTAACTGTTTGACAGGAGCAGGTACCATCACATGTGTCACAATGGTCAGGGTAGCAGAACACTATGCTGCTGTAGTCCCAGGGGCAATAGCATATTGTATTGTATTGTATTGTAATGTATTGTATTGTGTTGTATTGTATTGGTATGTAGAGGTGCCTCCTTCGTGGAGTGGAACCGCTGCTGCTGTACGCCAATGTACAGGTACATATCCTGTAGTCAGGCTAGTGTTACATAGCACTTCTATATGTGTCTTTAGCTCCTCTTGGAGTTCATGTAGCATGCAACCGGGGATACCATCAGGTCCCATTGATGCTGTGTTTTCTGCTTTTCTGAGGGCGGCTCTCACCTGGACATCTATGATGACAGGGAGGTTACAGTCAGCTGGGATAAGTATGTCTTAGTTTGGGGGAGATGGAGGGGGGAAACTTGCACTGAACCTGTCTGCCACAATGTTGCCAATATCTGTGGGTTCAGTGAATTATTTGTTGTTGTGTACTAACTATGAGCATATTGGAGGATTTCTGACCAGGTTTCTAACATAACTGAAGAAGGCCTTGTGGTTATCTGTAGTGTCCCCGTTGATTTCCCTCTCAAAGTTGCCCATGGATGTTTGTATGAGAGAAAATAGCTCCTTACTAGTGCTGATCAGACATGCCTTCCTTTTATGGAATTATGCTCTGTCTTGCAGTAGCTTCCATCTTTTGTTATACAATCTGTGTATGGCTGGGGTCCACCAGACAGGCTGCTTTCCCTTTGTGGAGAGTGTCTTGGTCTTATATGGGATTGCATGATCCATGCATTCTCAGAGATGTCCGTAGAAATCATTTGTGAAGGGGTCAGCATTGTGGGTTGTGTCTTCCACTGCTGGCCCAGTGGGCTTAAAGGATACCATGTCAGTGTTACGAAGTGTAAGGTTTGCATTTGAAATGTTATTCACTGTAGTCATTTGTGCTGGTGGTGGAGGTGGGATATGTATATCCAGGGCAATTAGTTTGTGGTCAGCTCACAGTAGTTGATGATGTACCCCATAAAGTACCGCGATACAAACCCCCAGAGTGAGGAGGTGCTTTGGACCTGAATCAGTGTTCTGACTGCTGAGGTTTGGTAGTATGTCGTATGGAGTGTGCCAGGTACTGTTGCACAGTTTTTGGCTGAGTACTGATACCTGGCCATTTACATGTGTATCTACCAATAGACAGACAGATGCTATATATGTGAGATATGTTATATCACAACAGTCAAGTAGCATGTGTAGTATGTGTGCCAAATTCTGCTGACATATTTTGCTGATATCATGTTATTTCCTTTTTCAGGACCATGGCTCACCAGCACAATCCAGCGTGCTCTGCAGCTGAGGATGAGGTAATACACCAGAGCCTGGTGCAGGATTATGCAATACTCTTTTCCCGCACCAGCCAGAATCAGCAGGAGAGGGCTGCACTGTGGCAAGACCTGGTCCTTTGGGTAAATGACATAGGCATGCATAATAGGACATATGAGCAGGTACGACATCACTGCAGTGATTTAATCAGAAATGTCCATCAGCGTGCATCGGATATCCACAGGCAACAGGTTGCCACAGGTGATGGGGTGGCTACACATCCCCCACTCACCAGACTGGAGGGACTACTCATAAGTGTTGTGGCTCCAGCCCGCCAACAACAACAACAGCAGCAGACCTGCATTATGATGGAGGCTGGAGCCACACAGCAGCAAGACTACGAGCGTGCAGGTAATATGCCATATGTATAGTTGACTGTTGTGTACACTGGTAGTTAATGCATGTGTGAGGCGTGTCCTTGGTTTGTAGCTGTCATCATAGTATTTAATGTGCAAGTGTGATATTCTCAATATCAGCAGCTGACCTGTGAAAGGCAACTGTTATACTACTGACCTGTATCATACTCAGTAACAATGGCACAGTTGTGCCCACTGACATTAATTTCCTCACTTCTGCAGGTCCCTCCGGTGTAACAGCAATGCAGCCTATCCATGCTGGTGAGTGTGTATTAACAATACCTTTAATAGTCTTGATAGTAATAGTAATATTAGGCTCACTTAGTAGTGCTCTGTGTATGCATGCAGGTGTGTCTGTGTCTATGTGTTGATATCTCGCATACTGAGTAGTGTGCAAGTGTGCAACTGTGTGCAAGTGTGCAACTGTGTGCAAGTGTGCATGTGTGCAACTGTGTGCATGTGTGCATGTGTGCACCTGTGCATGTGTGCATGTGTGCACATGTGCACGTGTGCATGTGTGCAGGTGTGCACGTGTGCATGTGTGCATCACTGGTAACATTGTGTAGACATTGTAAACTGTGTTTCCTGTTTCCCTCCCACAGGTTCTGGTGCTGCTCTGGTGTCATGCAGCAGGGAACCTGAATCAGGTGCCACGGGTACTGATAATGATGACATCGGTGTAATGGCACAGGAATGTATGCCAGGGTCCGTCATTGGTCAGCCAATTGACAGTACACAGCTGTCAACCCCATCAATGCGCACAGTCATCCTGCCAATACACCCTTTGTCACCAATGTCCCTAGGTGATGGACAGGATACAGTGGGCATTGACCAGGGTAATGTGGTATCTGTGGCACATGCTTCCCCACACAGCAGCCATGGGCATGGCCCTGAGATGGTACCACACAGACAGATGTCCAGGGGTTCTCGTGGGAACATCCATGGGCGTACTGCCCCTGTCAGACGTGCCCACAGAGGTCTTACAACCTCAGCTATGTTTTGGGCTGTCATGCAGGCACAGTCACGTATGGAATGGTACACCATACAGGGTCTGAGGGAGCTGACAGCATGTCGCACAGCCATGACTGACAGTATGCGTGACATTGCGGCTGCCATCCGTAATTTCACCGATGTCATAGACAGACGTTGTGGGGACATATTAGATTGATTCCACAACTACATGTCCATGAGCCAGGGCAATGGTGGACGGTTGAGGCATCGACGTGGGCGTATGCCAGCAACAGCAGCAGCTGGCAGTCGTCATGGACAACAACAGGGCCGCGGCTGCCCCATAGTGCCAGCAGCAGCCCCAGCAATGCTGGGTCTGTGCTGTCATCAGACCGCCCCAGGAGACCATGTGCACGTGGCTCTGGACAGGCCCGAAAGGGATCTGTGTCCAGTCAACGAACACCTGCTTCTGATGACAGTATAGTACCAGATACGGTCCGTAGCACCCCTGCAAGGCACAGGTACCATGTCTGTGGCCAGAGACACTGATCTGTATGACCTGGCAGGTACAGTCTGGGCTGTCCACAAACACCAGTATATGGTAGCCATGAGGTGGAACTGTGTGCATCCATACACACATGCAAATTGACAATGCCTAGGGCTACCGCATACATGCACACACTGCATCAACATTGCCCCACCTTGTACTGCTGTCCCTCACCAACACACATACACATACATGTCAATTGGTGGTATCAGTGGCAGACTCAGGCATACCAAGTTCACACCCTGTGCATATGATGAAACTGTGCCACCTCCTGCAATCTGTAACATCAGTGCAGGTACAGGTTAACATGTTGCTGATGCACAGTGTGACTACATAGACTTGTAGTAATAGTATCATGTTGTTAACAGTACTGTGTGCTGATATAATTGTGGGTATATCCCAGCATGCCTGATGCAGTAAGGGTATGATTGTCTTGTACTGTTGTCTACACCCATGGTAAGTACCATAGTGTATCATCTGCACATGTTTGCATACTGGTGGTAAGGATGTCAACAGAAGGCTACATACATAGGTAGCACAGGGGATAAGGTAATGAAAGTATTGATACGCAATGATGGACATGTAAACTGCAAGTGGCATGTTGCCCACACTGGACTCTGCAATGCGGATGTTTGAGGATATTGATATGTGTGCAGTACTACACGACTGGTACAGGACACACAGGAGCACCCTAGCACTGCAAGCTCACATCTCATACCATGCTAGACAGCCACAACACACAAAACTAACTTTCACAGGAGGTATAGTCCCCATAAATGTCAGGGATACTGTGGTGGCAGGACAGGCAGCATACATCCTACTAAGTATGGAACCACTGAGTGAAGGCTCAGTGTCTGTTATTTGACATGTGTATTACTGCAGGTATGAGTACCTGGGTTTCCATCCAGTTATTGTACATCCTGACGGTACATGGTCTGTACACATGTGTGTGCTGAGACTGGACCCTAGCCATCTGACCTGTGTATTTCCATGTACATGTGTATAGTGCCTGCATATTTGCACTGTTACCTACTGGAAGTGGTACAGCTTGTTTGTTGTACAATGGACTACATGCAGCCTTGCTTACTGTAGCTTTGTTTGCATGCATGTTTGCTTGCAGTTACCCTGGAACACTGATCCCACCTGCAATGCAGAGTTACAGAGCTTCTGTGGACTCCTAGTGACATCTGCATAGCTTACTATATGTATGCCCATGTCTCACTTGACAGAACGTCACTGTTTGTCCTGTTCACATGTACGTTGCCTGTGACACATTGCATATGACTTACCTGGCATTTGTCCACGTGAGCAGTCATATATGCCAGTGCTAACTAATCACAGGCACTACACCCTCACATACTCACCTTCTGTACCTTGTTCCCCATTGGCCCTATGTGCTGTTAATCACCATGGCAATCACAATACTATGGTAGCATGTGCAAAGGTCACTTGTCAGTCACCTCTGTGGTACAGTTGTGGAATATGTGGGTCATGTGGCAATGTCACAGCTGCCACATGTACACAGTCAACCCTCTCCCCTACACATGGATGTACAACACATGTATGAGATGCAACCACATAGCCAAACTGGGGACTAAGCACTCTGAACCCAGTACTGGCATAACCTGTCAGGTGGCATGAAATACTACAGTGACTACAATACCAGTCTGATGTAGACCTACACTGACAGGAATCCAAACACATGAACACACTGGGCCATTCGTGGAGCCTCAGAATAGCATCCTGCCTGAGCAGCAGACACCTCTGCAGCTGGCACAAAGGCATACGTTAAGCCGGAACACAGCACATGCAACACATAGCACACAAATCCTGTGTGCCAAACAGTCACAGCCTGTACGGCTAGACAACACACCTGCTACAGTTGTGTTAGGTACCTTTATTGTCTGGTACAGTGAGGTCCCGCTCACCAGGCTGGACAAGGTGAAGGTCACAGTGATATGCCCGTGGGGCACTATGGTCCACCACATAACACAAGCATACAGGTCAGTCAGAGGCATGGACACATATGACTCAGTCATTGTCCATGCCACTATGGCTGACCTGTGATGTACCTCCCTGGACTACATGATAGGGAACATAGAAGGGCTCTCTGAGCATGTAGCACAGGCTGGTATGACCCTGACCTTGGTTGGCATCATACCCTCACCAGGAATGCTGAAGTATTACTGAATGCTGATGAATTACTGTAGCTACAACACCCTAGCTAAAAGGTTCCTAGCATGTAGTCACTGCATTGCTATGGAACAACTTGTTACCACTCCCACAACAGGTGAAAACATGCAGCACCTGTTCATCAACAACATGTAGACTATATGCCCCAGACCAGATGTGTATCCCTCGCTGCTAGGATGATACCATATGCAACTCACACTGTATATACACATACCACATGCAGCACCTGCACAGAAGACCACAGTCATAATGTTATCCAGTGCAAATACCATGTATTCACATGTGGCATACGTCAGACATGGGAACTATTGAAGGTCACAGGTACATATGTGTATTTGGCACACACATACATCATCTGTGTACATTGCCATTACTGGTTTAATCGATGTCATGCATTATTGTGAACAACAACCCACACACATGGGCATTCTGTGTGACAAAAACACATGTGGCATGTGTGGAATTCAAAGCCATAACTAACTGTGCTATGACAGTAGTGAGAGACGTAGTAGCACAGCGTGCTATTTTCATTACTGGGAGATTTTCCCTCTTCTGCTGTACTTGTAGGGTGCTGACATCATCTCTGTGTAGAGATTGGAATATGCACCAGCTGGTGTGTTGTACTGGTTGCCAAAAGGGTCAGTTCTCTCACACATGTAATTGCACACTGTTCCACACCAGAGGTAGACCACCATTGTTGATATCTGACCATACCCACCTTTCCCTGGACATCAATATCCCATCCCCATCCCCAGGCAAGGTTGTCACTGCAAACAAAGTGTATTTATCAAAAGCAGACTTTACACTTGTGAAGACTGGGGTGGAAGACTTCAAAGGACCCTTGCTGGGGGAGTATACAGGCCACTCTGCATAATCCTTGACAATTGCATTCTATGAGCATGTGGAAGGTTTGCATTGATCATGCTATCCCAAATATAACCATGACTCCTCCACAACAGGACACCTGTCAGGTGTACACCAGCCATATATGAGCTGTCCAACAGACAGAGTGAGCTAATACATTACAGAGCAGTAGCCCACAGAGGGAGGACATCTCTGAACAGTACTGGCACGACACTTCAATCCCTCATAATCATCACGACAAAGTGTTGACAGTGAAATTGTCCAGACAATGCAGATAAGGCTCCCCTCAGTCTGTTATTGACGCCCACTTACTGTTAGAGGTCCTCACCAACCCTCTTCCAGCACACACCATCAACATGGATGTGGCTTAGCAAATTCAACCCCTGGGATCTCCACTGTGTCCCTGCTTGATGGAGGCACAGCACACTAGCCTCACACGGTGCCTTATTTGACCTACTTTACAGTGGCACAGTAGCCTACTGTACTGGGGAGGCAGATGCCAAGCACACTCTGGCTAAGCTGTCATTCCCTAGGGCAAACAGCCTAGTGTTGACCTCTACACCCATATGTTTAATTGTCAGATGCACAATATTTGTTGCTGATAGACTGTTTGCAGGTCTTTATTGCCATAGCATTCCCTGTTTCTATGAACAACTTGTGTATCTGTGGAAGATGTTTGAATATGAGAGGGATCCACTATATCACTTATGTCTCTGTAGTCATTTAACTGTGTGCACTGGGCAGATTGCTGTAATGTGGTTGGTTCATGGAATAACACGTACAAATACCAGATATGTGTGGCCAACTGCTAAACTGAGATTTGGCCTAAGTGTGTGAGCATGCCCAGTTCAGGCTTTCCATGGCATGTTGTCTGACATATGTCTCATTTATCAAAGTGTGCGAGCATGCCCAGTGTGAGCTTTCTATATGTTGAACTCTGCAGCCCACCACATTTGTGGATGAGTGTGAACTTCAACAATATCTCACGTTTATGGTTGTGTGTTGTGTCATGTTGTGTACTTACTGTCCAACTGCTTTGTGTCTGAACACAACAGGGATTATACTGTGCCTGCAGGGTTTGCATGGGATACTTTGCATACAGTTGTCAATATCCTTTCATACTGACCTAACACTGTAGTACTGTATAGTGTACTGGTTCAGTACTTTCACTGTGGTGGACAGTATCCTGGGCTTTAGTCCTATCACTGCTTTACATTTTCATAGTGAGCACAACAGACTGGTTAGGGGCCAGTTGTGCACATCTGACCATGTTGCATTATGTTCAGATATGAACTACTTAAACCAGGCTTGTCCAACATTGGTAGTGTATTCCACAATATAGGTGTACACTGGCGAACACTAGCAATGTGCCCTAGGCCATTTCTAATACTAGTCAGAGAGTGTGTTTGTCCTTCGACACACATTGTAACTGGAGTTTGCCATGACATATGTCATGGTTAGTATACTGTGCCTCCGTCTACCCGTGACATAACAGTGATACCCAGGGTAAATCTACCATCTCCCATCCACTCATCAAGATTCCTCTTGAGGAGAGTCGATGAGTGACTCTCTGGCTAACCTGTACTGGGAGTTTACTCAAGAATGGGGGTGGCTTCTGTGTTATGGATTATTCAGTACAGCTTGTCCTATGTATGTCGGTGCTGGGGTTCAGGTCTCTCATGTGCATAGCTCACTGCCATTCAGATTGTACAAGGTGCAGCATGTTCATTGATTCCAGCTTGGACATGGCTTTATACATCAGGCACAGCTTGCCTCTGGGTGGGCAGTATGGCAGTGTGTGGAGCTGCAGTTTGTTTAATCAGGCAACGCATGGCATCTGTTCAAGCTCTTTGATACTCCTGGTGAGGTACTTTTGGGGACTTTACAGTTGATGGAGGTGTCTGCTGAGGTACATCCCACAGGGGCTATTGTAGTCAATTGTAACGCTGATGAAGGATGACTGCAGAGCCACAATGACCTCCCCTGATCTAGATCTGACAACCTTTATGATTAGGTGGGTATATGGTATGTTTCTGTAACCACTACAGCCACATGCTTGTCCAATGCAGGATATCTATCAACTTGTGTCCCCAGGTCTCTTATTACATGTTAAGTACTTAATGGGTTAACACCTATGTGGCAATTGGTGGGCACTTACTGTATATCCACAGGGGTTGACTATACACTTTTCTGCAATTAGCTTGCTAACATGGCTATGGCACCAGTTGTCTGTTTCTAAGTGGCCCTTTTGTGGGATGCTTGTGTCAGCTGGAGGGTCAGATATGGTGGCCAGTTTGTAGTCCTCTGCAAACTTGTTCAGACACAGTCCTTCCATGTTGGCCTGTACCTATGGGACATATATACCAAACAAGGGAGGTCCCAGAACCAAGCCTTGGATGCCAGTTATATCTGGTTTGTAGTCTGACATGGCTGCAGCATTTCTGACCATGTCAGTTCTGTCCTTCATCTGGTTTGCAACCCCTCTACTGACATAGGGGTTT
The DNA here is from genome assembly GCF_019279795.1 of Protopterus annectens. Taxonomy (NCBI): domain Eukaryota; kingdom Metazoa; phylum Chordata; order Ceratodontiformes; family Protopteridae; genus Protopterus; species Protopterus annectens. The sequence continues at coordinate 1,042,347,128 of NC_056739.1, read as the reverse complement.
ATATTTAAGCTGGTGAGCTTATCTATAATGAACACGTGGGGTATTGTATGGAAGCCTTTGCAAGGTCCAGCTACGCTGTGTGGATCACATTCCCCTCATCAATGACCTTAATGACTGTTTCAAATTAGTCAAACATGTTTAAGGGGCAGTATCTGCACTTAAGAAAGTCACACTGGGTAGGGTCCGGTGTCAGTAGGTCCCCACTATCTTTATGTCTGTGGTACATGCTGATCCTTTCCATAGCTTTGCAGACCAAGCTTGTCAGGATTCTGGGGTGGTAGTTTGCAGTATCCATTCAGGCAACACCTTTGTTGAGAAGGACCACTGTTGTTGTACACTGCTCTTTGGGTACATATCCTGTGGTAAGGCTGACATTGAGCAGTAGTGTTATTTGGCATTCCATTCTTTTTGGAGTCCATGTAGGACTCAGCCCAGGACACCATCTCATACCATTGATGCTGTGTGTTTTGCTTTGTAGATGCTAGCTGTTACCTCAGCATCTGCAATGTCAGGGGGCCAGCACTCTGCTGGGATAGATATTTTGCATTTTGGGGGGGGGGGTTGCACTGCACCTTTCAGGTTGGATGTTGGCAATATGTGTGTGTGTGTTTGGTATGTTGTTTGTAATATTTGAGTGATTCAGAGCATATCTGTGAATTCCCAACAAGGTTCCTACCATCAGTTAAGAAAGCCTTGTGATTATCCTTAGTGTCCTGTACAATTTGTATCTTCATAGGTTCATAGGTTCATACTAGGCTATCCGCCCTAGGGCATTTATAAGCCTAGCCAGAGTGTGTGTGGCTTTCGCCACCCCTTGCTATGTGAATATTATGGCCATTTATGATTTACTTTACTGTGCCTCTGTCTGGACGTGACACAGTGAAGAACCCCAGTGTACATCTACGATCATCCATCCACTTGGCAAGATTCCTGTTGAAGAGAGTCAGTGAGGGGCTCTGCCTAACATGGAGTGGGATTCTGTTCCAGAGTGTAGGGAGCCTCTGGGTTATGTATCTGTCCCTCCAGCACATCCTATTTCATTATGTGTTGAGGCTGACATCTCTCACTCTCACAGCTCCGATGGATTTGGGTTTTCTGGGGTGGAGCATGGCCATTACTCCTGTGTTGGACATGGCCTTGTACAACAGGCATACAACGCCTCTGTGTAGACAGTATGTGACTGCATTCAGCTGGGGTGTCTACAGCCAGGCAGCATATGACATATATTTGAGACCCTTTATCCTCTTGGTGAGGTACCTTTGAGGTCTTTCTAACTGCTGCAGGTGTCGGGTAAGGTACATCCCAAATGAGGCATTGTACTAGATTATGGGTCTGATAAGAGAACAGTATAGGGGCACAATGACCTCTGTTGACGTAGATGTGAATCCTTTCATGATACGGTGTCCAATATAGACAGTCTTCCTAGCCACGTTGGCAATGTGAGTGTCACATAACAGGTTACTGTCCACTTGTGTCTCTAGGTCCCTGATTACTCCTTCCATACATAATGGATTACCACCTATGTGGTAATTTGTGAGTACCTTGTTTGGTATTTGGTGAGGCATTCATACTGTCCAGTGTCTTCAGGATGGCTGGGTGGGGTTCCTGTGTGTGAGAGTGTGGTCTGTAGCATGCTACAGACTGTACAGCAGTTTTGCCTACGGTTAGTTGCACATGGGTGGTCTCCGATGCTTCGTGCATTGTCAGTTACCTGGTCGTGTGGGTGTCTGTGCTGAATATGGATACCCCCCCCTTTTATGTTTTGGTCCAGGTTTTGGGGCCATAACGCATGATATGAGGTATAACCTGGTAGTGCTGGTGTGCTGTCAGGAGCCTTGCTGCAGGTTTTTGTCACTGCACGGACATCAATGTTCTCCATACTGGGGAGGGCCTCGGGAGCATGCATATTGAGGTTTACACGTCTGGCATTGGTCAGCATTACCCTTATGTTTCTTTCCATTTATGTTTTCTAGGGTGGTGGGTTAGTCTTTTCAGCCTTGCCTATGAAAGACTCTATGGAGGTGGCAAGAGCCTTATCCAATATCCAGATGCCCAGGGGTAACAGGTGCAAGCCATCCCTGGAACAGCAGCGTGGCTTGTCAAGCATGACATCCCAAGCAGACAAACATTGGATCCCCTTGGAATGACACCAGTAATTGTGCCACTTGTTAAAGCTGATCATTCTGTGTTTGTACTGTGGCATCATTCTTGGTGAGGGTAGGATGCTGCAAACGGTCAGTGTCATACTGGCCTGGACTACATAATCGGAGAACTCATCTATGTCTCTTTTCATGTAGTCCAGGGAGGTACATCTCAGGTCATTCATGCCAGCATGGACAATGACTGCATCATATTTCTACTTGCTTTGGGGTGACCTGCGTACTTCTGTTATGTGGCATATTGTAGCAGCCTATAGGCAGCTTACTGTACCCTATCCCTTGTTCAGTCTGGTGAGCGGGACAGCAGTGTGTCTGACTATGGAGTCACCTATTACAACTGTATCAGGCATGTTGTTTCTCCTTCTGGCCGGTGACTGTTTGGCACACCAGCTTTGTGTACTATGTGTTGCATGTGCTATGTTTAGAGGTAGTGGTTGCTTGGGTGTCTGCTTTGGAGGCCTCTGTTGATGTGGTGTGTTTGTAATTAGGGCCTCCGGGAATGTTTTTCTGTGTTTATGTCTTTGGTTTGCAGTTGTGATAGGTCTATGTGAGACTGGGTTTGTGGTGTGTGTGGTTACCTTCTCCTCCTGACTAGTTTTGACAGTACTGAGTTGAGGGAGCTCAGCCTCTGGTTTGGATAAATGGTTGCATCTCTCACATATATTTCTATTTCTTGGGGGGAGGTGAGGGTTGTCTGTGTACTTGGGGCAGGTGTAACATTGCCTCAAGATTCACAGATTCAACTTGTTGTAGCTGGCCTTAGTGGATTGTATGTGTGGACATATTTTATTGCCATACTACTGATCAGTGATTACTTCCCTTTTTATGTTTGCTCTATCATGTAGTAGCTTCCTCATTCTCTTGCATGGTTTGGTAATGGCTGGAGTCCACCATGCCAGATGCCTGCGTGTATGGCATTGTGTCTTGGTTTTATTTGGGATTGCATAATCCAAGCATTCTTGGCAGTGTTTGTGGAATGCCTGTATAACAGGTTCTGAGGTGTGGCCCATATTTTGCACCTGCACAGTGCCATTAATGGATTCCACATCAGTTTGGAGGAGTGCAACTTTTGCTTTACACATGTTTTTCACTGTGGTTTTCTGGCCAGGGACTGTGGTCAGGATGTGTATATCCGGTGTGATTACTCTATGATCTGGTCTTACCAGTGAGGGATACACTTCTCATCTTGCCATCCAGTACCCATGTTGCTGATTATCACATCCAGTATGCTTACCCCTCTTGTGGGAGTGGTACGTTGTTCCTGGGCATTTTGGTTTATGGATTCTAGGAACTTTCATCCTACAGTGTTGGAGCTAGTATAATGCTCCCAGTCTATGTTTGGGTATTTTCAGTCACCCAATATAATGTGGTTTGGAGGGCTTGATATGTATTCCAACATAGGTCAAGTGCAGTTCCTGGTGTTAGGACGGTAGTCTGTAGCAGGCTATAAACTGGGAGGCAGTTTTAGCCACTGTTACTTGACCATGGCTAGTCCATGCTGCTTCTTGTTGTGGTACCAACATGGGGGTGTGGTTATCCTTGACAATTATTGCTAGTCACCCTCCTTTTGTAGCTTGTTCCATGTTTTGAGGCTGTACAGCACAGTATGAGGTGTAACCTGGTAGTGTTAGGGTGCTGTTGTGAGCCTTGACCCAGTTTTCTGTTACAGGACAGATATCAACATTCTCCATACTGGGGGAGTTTGGACTGCATGCATCTTGCTGTTTAGACTTCTGGCATTGGGTAGCATTACATCTAGGTTCTTATCCATTGTGATACCTATGGAGGTGGGTTTGTGTTTTGAGCCTTACCTATTCAAGGCACGCTGTGGGTAACAACAGCCTTTGCCAGTATCCATAAGGCCTGGACTGATAGGTGCATGACACCCCTAGCAGGTGGAGCATCATGTCATGCTAAGCATGTCATCCTAGGCTGGCACACATTGGATCCCCTTTGACTAACTGCAATACTTCAGCCAATTATTGCAATTGATCATCTCATCGTCATATTGTGGCATCATGCTTGCTGAGGGTAGGATGTTAGTCAGGGTCATCAAGATTGCATATACTACATGGTGTTACATTGCTTAACACATGGCATTCATGCCTCAGGTGGTGCTGCAGGGCTGCCTCTGTCGGATGCACATAATACACTCCCTGTACATGTTTGAGAGCAGGTTATATCATTTTAGGCATCCATGTTATTATATGAGTGAGTCAGAGAGGGGTATCATTCCCAGGGTTCCTACTGAGCCAGTGTATGTGCTATGCATTGCCTCTTTGCCAAGGCCAGGGCATACTGGGCACGCCTCCTTCTGCCTACTGGGGCAGGCTCAGGTTGTTCCTCCTCCGAGTCACGCTCTGCCTGTGATGGCCTTGGCAATGGTGGGGGGGAGTTGTTTTGCCCGGCCCTATGCTGGTCCTGCTGCAGCTTTTTTCACAAGATCATATTATGTAGCATAGCACATACCATGACAATTTGGGTACATGTAGTTGGTGAGTACAGCAAGGCTCCACCAGATGTGTCCAGACACCGGAACCGTGACTTGAGCAGCCCAAACACACGCTCTATTAGATTACGTGTTTGTGCGTGTGCCTCATTATGGCATTCCTGTTCAGGTGTGTGTGCGTTTCTGATGGGTTTCATCAGCCACGGCTCTAGTGCATAACCTGCATCCCCCACTAGCTGTCCATGTGGGATGTCCCCATTGGCAAATGTCTGGTAGAGCTGCATCAAATGCCAGATATGGGAATCATGGTAGCTCCCAGGGCAGCCAGCAAACACATTCATTATTATGCCCTGGGCATCACACATGACCTGGCAGTTGATGGAGGGGAAGCCCTTGCAGTTAATGTAGGCCCTACCCCGCTCACCAGCTGGTGCTTTGATGCGTATGTGCGTGCAGTCTATTGCACCCACTACCTCAGGGTATTCCGCTATTTGCTGGAAGAGACACATATTACTGGCCAATACCTCACGGGCATTGGGGAAATATACATGATCACCGACATGTGCTGACATGGCATCCAGGAACTGGTGCAGTACCCTGGAGGCTGATGCCTGTGATATCCCCATCATATCACCAGTTGGTCTCTGGAAGGTACCTGTTGCTAGTATTCTTAGGCCAACACATACCTTGGTTTCCACTGGGATGGGGTCCCCTCTGTTGGTTCTGTGTGTGAGGCATGGCCTGCACAGCTCAACAATTTGCTGCAGGAGGTCTCTGTCCACTCTATAGCGCTCCACTATCTCCAGCTCATGTAACCCATGGTAGGTGACCCTGGGCCTGTACACTCTTCTCCGTCTCCTCACTGTGGGTTGTCTGGCACCATTTGCATTGTCACCACCCTCAGCAAGTAGCCTATGTCTCCTTATGACAGCTATGGCATCCCCTAGCATTTCTGCTCTGAGTTCAGCTTTTTCAGTTTTCACTTCTAATAGCTTACTCCTGTCTTGCAGTGTCTCTTGAGAGAAACATCCTGCACTGCTGTTTGCAGAGTTTTAAGTGCTTGGCTGGGCTACTATTCTGCCTGTGTAATTGCCTGCTTCTAATTGTTTTCACCTGCTAGCTCCAGCAGTATTCCCTGCTAGCTTCCTACTAATTCTGTTGCTTCCTGTTTCCTTTCTGTTTCCTCAGGGGGGAGCAACGCGCATACCAGCAGAAACATGCTCACAGTGGCTTACACGCGCGCACACATGCTTACACGGTTTAGAATTGTCTTATTCAGGTTAAAATGCGCGCGCACCAGCGCAAACAGTCTTACAAGTCTGCCAACAGGCTCCCACATCCTCAGTCTGCCTTACACGCATGCACACTGCCCTACTTGCGCCTCATGGCGCGCACACGTGCGCATGCACAGCCAGCAAGAAACTTTGGTGTAAGCAACAGTGTACACCTTCCATTTCTTGACTTTCCCATGCTTATCTTGTGGCACTCCTCTTTCCATGATATGTGTCTGACATCTGTCATGTAACACTGACCTCCAATGAATTGCATTTCTTTCTGCCATTCCCCCCTGTGATGTCACCTATCTCCTACTCTATTCCTCCCCCTTATGTATCTCTTACACTACTCAGAATGTGCTCATTTGCTATGTGACAGTTGAATTCAGTATCCTAACACTCATTTACATCAGATTGCCTACTAATGCTTAGTTACATGTCTTAGACTCAGCTTCCCCCCTTAGCAACCACTAAACGGTGGCCATGTTGTTTTTGGTCTGCTGGTCCCTGCATTGTAAATCCATGTATTGCATAAAACCCACATTTGTGGGTTTATAACCTTCATTTTTATGTTTTATATAGCGCAGCCCGTTTGCGTGGGGCTTGCCAATGGCCACATATTTGGCCATTGGCATGCTGCCTGACACATATGCACCCTTTATTTGGAGCTGACATGGCTCCATTGTGTTATTTGCAGAAACGTACTCAGTTGTCAACTGAGTACATTTCTGCAGCTAAAACGGCTCTTACACGGGCTGCTTTGGGCTTCCTGGATCACTAAGCTACCTCATTTGCATGCCTTTCGGCTGCAAGTGAGGTGATTAGCATATCCACGCCCACTCCGTGTAAGAGACATTTTAGCTGGTCTCTTACACGGAATTCCGGGCTGTTCCTGGATCGCGAGGGCTGCATGGAGTCTTACACTACTCTTAGACTCCGTGCAAGCAAGCCTTCGTGAATCCTGCCCTTTGTAATGGCAGGACTTTGCAAATAGATACACTCAGCACAATAAACTTTTCAAAATGGCTGTACTTTGACTGTACATCACAAAATAGTTACACTTTACACACAAATAAACTCTTTGGAATACATGCACAATACTAAGCGCACACTGTAAGCACTTTTACACACTTTGAGATACTTTGAATAACTCTAGTTATGCCTTGAATACAATGTGAAGTAGTAGTTATGCCACAACACAGCACTTTGCCAAAAAACATGCAGTCGCCTTGCTTTATTTATGCTTAATGTGCACTTTTTGCCCTTATAATATTAATTTTGCTTGTTTAATGTCTTTTCAGGCCCATTGTACTTTTCTTGTGCTCATTTTACTCTAAGCATGCCCATTTTGCTTTAAACATAGTCGTTTTGCCTTAAACATGCCTGGTTTATTTTAAAGATACTCATTTTGCTTTTCTGAAAATCGTTTTATCAAATACCTTAATTTTAAACATTTGTTTAATTAATAAACCTTTTGTGCCTCTCACTTGTTCAATATTGCAATTTGTGCCCTTGTAATGCTTTGTTTTATCTTTTTTATAAAATAAACTGTTCGTGCAAGTTTTCATTACCTTTGGTTCTTTTCTGGCCCTTTTTTTGTGCTCTTTTCTCTTAGTTTCCTTCATATTTATCTCTGCACCTTGTAGCTCTGAATATTAATCTCTAGAATCCAGGTTCTGACACCATGACGCTTGTCTAGTCAGGATGTAATAGACCAGACTTTGTGGGTTCTGTTCAAGCTGCTTTATTATGTACAAACACATCACAATTGAAGCTTATTAACTTTAACTTAGGTAAATTATATACAAGTAAAAGCAGATAACCACTGAAAACCACAAGAAACATGTCTCCTTTAATGTACAAGACAAGCTTTTACCAAGAGGCTTCTTCAGGCAACAGACAGAACATTAAGACACACCCTGGGATTCATGAAGCTTGCGCTAGGCACAGGCGGTATAACGCCAAATATGGCTGTCGAGTGATTCAGGTACGATCCAATTCCACGTGCACTACCGGCGTACACCAGAACTGCGCAGCCCTCAGCTTAGGTATGCTAATCACCCCATGCGCAGTGCTGCATCATGCAAATGAATGTATATAGTGATTCATGAAGTGGTGCAGGCATAGCGTAAGCCCATGGAAATGTAAACCAAAAAACATGGTTTACATATTCCAAAACATAACATCGGCGCTATGGAAGCGGCCCAGACCCATGTATTAAAAAGTTAACATATGCCAATGGCTAAATACACAGCCAATGGCATAAGAAAAGATGCGCAACACCTAAAAAACAACATTTAATGTCATGTCCACAGTAACGCAAAGTATGTGTGCGCAAACTGGAACACAAAGAAAATATAGACAAATGTCATAAAATTGCAATGTAATACAAATCAGGATTTCACCATAATATGCAATGGTATGTATGGTACACCACAACCAAGCTGCAAGGGTTGCTAAGGGTCTGTGACAGTGTTCAGTGCAGTAACTATGAATTAGTAGTCAATGCCATGCAAATGAGGCAGGTAATACTGAATCGCAAACGTCCCGCCGGATTAAAGATGTACCATACGGCGCAGCGCTATAACACCAAGAAGTGGCTCAGAGGTATACATGGCATCAGCAGTGGGGTGTGCCACCGTAGCTGTAAGCACATTGGAGTAATGCAAATCTAGCCTGGCTGTTGCTAAGCAAAGCTGCAGGACAGGGATGGGGAGGTTGGTATAGAATCGTTTAGCTGAGAGCACATATGGTGCCCGAAAGTGCATGTGTACGGGGATGAAAATGTGCCCGAAACCCAGTTAGCAGATGCACGCGCCTCAAACCATAGCACAAACAGGTAGGTCAGGGGAAGAAAAGATGGAAATGCCACAGTAGGGTAAATGGAGTACAACTGAGCAATTAACACATATTAACTCACAGCGGGCAATCGACGGCAGCTGACAAGTCTGCTCACAGAAACCTGCAAAACAGGATAGGGGAGGCGTCGGATTGCAAAGAAAGGAGAACTGTCATAGCAGAGCAAAGCAAACCTACAGTAGACCGGCAATAGAACACATTACGCAAGATAAGCCAGGTCTAGGAAAGTACAAATGAAAGCAGGCTGCTGGATGCATGCCAGAAAATGGTAGGTGAAACATGAAGAAATGTAATGGGAAGGGCAAGAGGTAATCCACGGCAGCCAAATGTAATTCAACACCAAAGGCACCCCAATAGTAGTTCCTGTAGTAAAACACATAAGATACCCTGTAGCTATGATTGTACATACACACCCTATGACATCATCGGTGTTCACAGCACAATAGTATAAAGTGTGAAAGCACCCTACACACACCTGTGTATTCCCAAACACTGCACCATAGGTGTAAACACACAGGGAACTTTTAAAATGTACATGTTGGGAGCTGCCATAGCTGTGATTCATCACCATGTGTTAGAGACTGACGGTGTTGTGGAGGATGATGCTGACAACCACCGCAGGCCCCGGAGGAGGAGAAGAGTGTTCAGACCAAGGGTAACCTACCAGGAGCTACATGATCTGGAGATAGTAGAATGTTACAGGGTGGACAGGGACATCTTACAGCAAATAGTTGAGCTGTGCCGGCCATGCCTGAGAACCAGAAACAACAGAGGGGAACCCATCCCAGTGGACACGAAGGTATGTGTAAGCTTGCGAATACTAGCCACAGGTACCTTTCAAAGGCCAACTGGAGATATAATGGGGATCTCACAGGCATCAGCATCCAGGGTACTACACCAGTTCCTGGATGCCATGTTACCACATGCCAATGAGCATATATACTTCCCCCGAACTCAGGAGGAGTTGGCCAGCAATATGCGTCACTTCCACCATGGTGCACACTACCCAGAGGTACTGGGTGCGATAGACTGCACGCACATACATATCAAGTCACCACCCGGTGAGCATGGAAGGCGCTACACAAACCGCAAGGGATTCCACTCCATCAACTGCCAGGTCGTGTGCAATGCCCAGGGCATTATCATGGATGTGTGTGCTGGCAGCCCTGGAAGCTACCATGACTCCCATATCTGGCATGCTTCACAGCTGTATCAGGTATTTATCAGGGGGGACATCCCACATGGCCACCTTGTGGGGGATGCTGGCTATGCACTGGAGCCGTGGATGATAACTCCCATCAGAAATGCACACACACCCATGCAAGAACGCCATAATGAGGCACACGCACAAACCAGAATCATCATTGAGCATGTGTTCGGGATGCTGAAATCACGGTTCCGTTGCTTGGACACATCTGGTGGAGCCTTGCAGTACTCTCCAGGCACATGTGCCCACATATTCATAGTATGTGCCATGCTACATAATATGATCCTGCGGAAACAGCTGCAGCAGGGACAAATTGGTGAAGGCCTTCATAGCCCACTGCAATTGCCAAGGCCATCACAGGCACAGAGGGATTCAGACAACGAACACCCAGTGCCAGCCCCAGTAGGCAGACGGAGGTGTGCCCATTATGCCTATGCCTTGGCAAAGAGGGAACGTATAGCACATACTCTGACAGTGTAGGCCCCTATGGACTGACACACCTCTCCACCTGCACACACAGTAAAATGGATGGCACACACACACACACGACCACCTGTAAATTGTAATGTATAGGTGGCCTACTGTGTGAATCCTACATAGGCAGCCCTCAAACATTGTACACACAACAGCTATTGGAATAAGGAATGTCAACACCTGAACAGTACATGTGCCTATCAGCATATGTTGGTGCTGTGTGTATAGGTTCCTAGGTACATCGGTAGGTACATGCCCGATTGTCAGAGGCCATACACCAAACGAGGCAAACAGTGTCTGCTGTCGCCACAACATCGAGTAACCAACTGTTGCTCAGTGGAGCAGAGGCAAATGCGGGATCACATGTGTGTAAGCACTGTTCTCCACACACTCTGCACAGATTCCCTGCTGTGTTAATGAGGGGCTCCACATAATGTAATCATGGATGTTGTGTCAAGGCATGGGGTGTACCCATGACAGGTATTCATCACCCCAGCATGCTCCACCTATGGTCGTTTGAAGGTGTAGCACATTATCGTGTGTGGCTCACTGTGATATACATACCCAATGCTGGAGCACATCCAGTAAACATCACATGGACATACCATTAATTGGACTCATCCATATGTAAACTAAATGAGTTACCCATGTGAGTGCAGTATGGAGTAACAGCCATAGTATACTCCACATACAAAATGCCATAACACGTGTACAAATCCCAGATGGCCAAGTGGTAAATGCAGTGACCATCGTGCATGTTCCCGGTCCCACTTCCTGCAAGAGATGTAACGCATGTCAGATGCAGGTCATCAGATCATGTTTAGCACACATTAGCAGGAATATGCGTTGCCCAGTGCTGGTAAGCGTTGTTTAAATATGACTATAGGATATGCGTGAAACAGGGCTAAGCTTCTCTGAATATCACGCAGATCACGGTCAATGATGTCCAGAACAGGTGAAACCAGCGTTATTCACCCCTGTACTAATAGCGCCTGCTCTGAAGGGTAAAACGACCACTGCCAGGAGTAGAACATGCAATCATGTATACAATCACCTAACACTATGGTAGCCAAGATGTACCTATGGCAGGTGTGTAATGTGACAGGTTCAGACACAAACATGCGGAGTCCAGGAAACAGTATACACCGAAAAGTACACAATGAAAGGTGTATTTTGCCTGTCACTTTCTCTGTCAGATATGTATATATATATATATATATATATATATATATATATATATATATATATATATATATATATATATATAAATAATACAGATAGAAAGGGTGACAGAGAGATATATGTTGAGATATACGGATTCACCGATATCTGCAAATATATAGATAGGTCAACGACATTCATAAAACCTTGGAGGTACAAATAAATAGGACACCGCCAACTATGGAATGTGTCACATACCGACACGCATAACCACGAGGCTGAAAGACCGAAAGAACACAGTACCGGAACACTAGAACCGCGAGTAATATTATCACGATATGAAGGGACATTTAGTTACCGCTGCCGGTGTTGTGGTCCACGTAGGTACTGTGTTCAACTTTGTTTGTGATTGCCACAGTCTGTGTTGAGGGTGCCGTGTGTGTTTCCGTGTGACTGTAATGTGTGTGTGTGTGTCTGCATCGTGTGTCTGTTAGTGCCAACTCAGAGGTAGATCATTACGGTAGGTGTGGTTATAGCTAGCCGTAGGCATACGGTTACCACCTGTCCCACATTAGGAGGGACAGCCCCTCCCTGGGCAGTTGTGTCCTGACATGAAACATTATAAAGGGCAACTGTCCAAGATTGTAGGACATTATTATGTCCCATATATTATGTAATAGTTGCATTAAATAGTTATGCCTGTATGTAAGAAACGTAAATGTTACATGCAATATGATAAGTAGCCAAAGTCCTACAACAATAAGTATGTATTGAGGATAAAAGTATGTGCTATCCTGTGTACTGACCATGGGTATGTGTAAGCCTGTAAACACTGATGTGTGTCCGCACGTGTCCCACAATGGCCATTTGAAAAGGTGACAAGAAATGCCAAAGAGGTTCAGTTACCAACACAACTGCAATGACTGCAAATATCTGGGACAGAAATACACAGGACAGCTGTCATTTAGTAACATTCCTTTACATATCACTGTAATTCCGGAGGTATGGAAGTATCAACCTAACCTGCATACTATACAGAAACCAATTAACAACGGCCCAATGTATATGCCCGTAACAAAAGTCTACTAACTGATAGCTCTTTAATTAGGGAAGGAGCCCACACACATATATGGAATATGTAGAAATGCAAGCCCCACAAACCTGTATATGCTACGTACACCCACCTACATCCCCCACACACAAAACTATAGCAATACAGACTGTAATTACAACACAAACATCCAGTCAGTCAATTACATCTGCAGAAGCGTTAACATACCCTGTGAGAGACACATTTAAAGGCGCCATGTGAAATCGTAGCCGTTGTATAATGGAACAAATGGCGATGTTACAGGTTTTGTTTGCAATATTCCCTTATCAGATGGTGGGGATAACAGGTACACTCACATGTAGAACCACATACTCTAGTTTCACACACAATCCACTGGGAACATGAATCCAAATTATCCGTGTCTCTACACATAGCAGTTGCAATTACTCACAACAAAACACAATACAGGCCGTCTCCCCGATGGTAGGGCAAATGGGCAACGCCCAAGTGGAGAATTTAATTATACCCCACTGTTGCCACGTAATTGGTGAATGGAGCAGCTGCACAGCTGATGTGTAAGTAATAAGTCACTCAGGAACACCAATTGGCAGCAGGAAACCACATGTTACAGGTATCGACGTATATAAGGATGACTTGCCAGACATTCAAACCATATGCTCATACCATAGAACTGTTTAAACAGTGTAAGAGAGATAGTCACGAAAGTCCGGAATGATAACAAGGTATGTAGAACACTCGGTATGTAAGTGTATGTATAACCTGTTTTGTATTAATTATGTTAGTGTATGTATAGCCTGTTTTGTATTAATTAAAAGTGTCCACAATGCATGAAGTGGGAAAAGGTATTATGTAGTGATGTTTTGCTGAGCATAGTAATGCTTGCAGAAATTGTGTGTCCTGCAGTGGGCCACAAGGTAAACATCACAGACACCACAAGGGATGCTACATGAGGGTTTTAAACAGAACAATTCCATACCACACGCCTTCAGTGGTAGGGTATGTCCAACAAGTACGTGCCATAGCAGGGGATAGTATATGTTGATATACTGTCACAGTAGGCATGTGTATGGGCATATAACAACAATGACATGTCTAAGGTGGTCCCGCTGTGCAAGTATGCTTTGCATTATGGGATACTACGTAAAATATGTGTAATGTACAGTATTGTAGGTAGATATGTCAGATATTCTATACAGCATAACAGGCATATCATGCATACCAAAGGTATTGTCTATTGGCATGTACAATATACAATAACAGGATACATATGGCTTGTATTCACGGGACACTGTAATAGCATGATAGCTAATCTAAATGGAAGAGCTACTCAATTAACCATGCACAAAGGACATGTAATAGCTTCAAGGTTCATAGTAGGGTATATGCAGTCTGGCAAGTCTATGTGTAAGCTCAACTACAGTGTTCACACCAGCGGCACCTCTCTAGGGTAGTGTCCTGTCTGTGAACAGCAGAGCCATGTGTTACCTGCACCTCTGCACAGTACAGCCACTGCAGTGATCCCTGGCATACATGTGTCTCCCATCCACCAAGTGAGGTATCACATGAACAGTGCTACTGAGTGTCCCTGCGTGATGTACATAGGAATCATGTTCCAAAGCATGGTGGGTGTCTGGTTTGGGTATGTAACCCTCAAGCACATCCCACTCATCGTTGCGTGTGTGCACATATCCATGAGCATGTTGCTGACAGTGGCTTTTGCTTATGTCGCTTATGTGGAGTATATCCATGAATATTGTTGTGGACATGGGCCCTGTCTATTCAGCGGAGGTCACCCCTGAGTATATAGTATGCAAATGTGTACAGACCTGATGTCCGTCATTCTGCCGCATATGTCAACCGTCATAATTAATGTTGTGGTATGTAAATCTGTAGCTGTTGTGTAAGGTACACCCTAAATGGGGTGTTGTAACCTTGAATGTGTGTATACGTCTGGAGTTCAGAGATACAATGGGTGCCTATGTTCCAGCTACAAACCCAGTACAGATAAGTGTGGCCACGTAGAAGGATATCCATGCCACAGTGGCAATATGGTTATCAAAGGAGTGGGTGCGACATATGCGTGTACTACGATCACGTACAATGTTACATGTATGTAGGGGACTACCACCTATGTGATAGTCAGTGGGTGAATGGTGTAATGCAAAGGGGATGTTCATGCACCGTGTGTCATGCAGCTTGAGACCATGATATTGATATCAGGTATCCGTCACAGTGACACCCTTATGGAGGGAGTCAGTATCAGCTGGTGGATCAATCATGGCACTTTGTATGCAGTTGCCTGTAAAGCTAGGCAGGGAAAGTCCCTCTGTGCTAGCCTGTACCTCAGGGAAGCATATACCGAACATGAGGGGCCCTATGACTGAGGACTGTGGTACGCCAAGTGTAACTGAAATACAGTAGGTACTATGGTATGCTACCCTCATTGTGTGTGTCCTGTCCGTGAGCCACTTTGCATAACATCCTGAGACATAGGGGTCGATGTGCAGGTGGATGTGTATGTTGTCAATACCAGAATGGAGAATGGTGCTGAAAGGCAATGAGAGGACAATGTAGGATGTGTGGACCCCCTTACCATCATCAACTACCCTGGTAACTATATCAAAGGAGTCCACCAGCTGTAGGAGCCATGCTCTGGCCCTAACAAGTCTAACCTGGGTGGAATCAAAGGACCGGAGCCCACCAATATCTCTGTGAATGACTTCCATGATGATGTGCCCCATAGCCTTGCAAAACAGTCCAGTCAGGTGTATAGGGCAATAGTCCCCCTTGTGCATTGTGGCACCACCTGTGTGGAGTATGATAACTGCTGCTGTGTGCCATTCAGGGGCCACAATGTCTGATACAAGGCTATTACTGAATATGGTGGCCAAGTGGGGAGACATGTCATTCAGAGGTTTGTGTAAATCACAGCCTGGGATGTTGGACGGTCACATGGGGCCAGTGTTCCAGGCCATATAGAGTGCAGGTTAGTACCGCAATGTTCCTGCATGGATTGTGGCCCTGTAGGGAGTGAGAGGGTGTAATGTTAGCATTGAACCCATCCGCCAGCATGTTGCCAACATCACCTGGTTCTGTAATGTTCCTGAGTAACTGTCATATGTCAGAGAAGATGTGGGCA
Organism: Protopterus annectens; assembly: GCF_019279795.1. Lineage (NCBI taxonomy): Eukaryota > Metazoa > Chordata > Ceratodontiformes > Protopteridae > Protopterus > Protopterus annectens. The sequence goes on along the minus strand of NC_056739.1, from coordinate 1,042,331,334 downwards.
TTGCCACTGACTACTGACATACCTCCATAATGCCTTGTGGTACACCCTGGAATGTGTCGCAGTAATGTTTACGTATCTAGTTTCGGAGTATGTGATGAGGGATCCTGTAGCCCTACTGAGGCTGACCAGTGAGCTACCCCACCCATGGGATTGTACTCCACTTTGCAACAGCCTCCACCTGTTGTTGTAAATTATGTCCATGGAACTGGACCCCCAGAGTGGCGTCCGTTATCTGGTGGGTACCATCATGGCTCTGTGTGGAATAGCATAATCCATGCAGTTGTGTAAGTGCTAATAAAGTGCACTGGGGTATGTTTCAGCGTTTGTATGTGCATTATCCATCTGCACGGGTGTCATGATGTTAACTACTGCTGTCATAAGACGTCTGTAGTAGGCGTTGTAGTACTCTTGTACTGTGTATGCCATGATGGGTGTGGTGCCGGGATGTGGATAACAAGGGTGAGTAGCATATGTTCGGAATCCACCAATGAGGGGATAACCCCAGGTGTGGAACAGCATTCACATGTTGGTAGTGTCCATGTCAAGGATATTGTTGGTCTTGGAGGTGGTGTGTATGGGTTGATCCAGCCGAGTGGAGGTTATGAATCCCGGACAGCGTTGGCCTAAAGTGTCGGTACATGAGTGGCTATCCCAGTTAAGTGTGGGGTAGTGTCAGTCTCACATCAGTAGTACCTGTTTGAGCCCTACGGTCCGGTACACCAAGAAATGAGGTCTGGTAACCGTGGGGTATGTTGTTGAAGCCGTAGCTTGTTACAATGTGTATAGCAGTTCTGGCCATGGTTAGTTGCACGTGGAGCACCTCTGATGCATTGTGCTAAGTAACTAGCCAGGATGTGTGTACAACATAGTGGAATATGGGAACACCTCAGCCGTGGGTGTGCCGGTCCAGGTTACATGACTGAAAGGTATGGTCTGTGTATAACCTGTCATTGCAGGTGTGCTCTGCAGAGCCTAGAGGCAGGTCCCAGTCATTGCAGAGATATTGAAGTGGTCCATTATAAGGAGTGCCTTGCCTGCGTGCGTCAGAGATGAAGATGTCAAGCATTGCGTCACATGACCCAATGTTTTTCTTTCCTGTTCCCGTTCTGGTGGTAAATGTTATTGGAAACTGTGCAAGACAGGCAGTATAGAAGCAGCAAGAGCCTTACATATAATCTTTACTCCCAGGGCTGACAGGTGCAGGTTATCTGTGCCAAAGCATCATGTTTTGTTGACCATGTCAGTCAAAGCGGACAGATACCAGATGCCTGTGGAATGACAGCAGAAGCATAGGCAACTGTTGAAGTGACACAGTCAGTCGTTGTACAGTGGTAACACGCCCGGATGAATGCATAATGCTCCCCAGGGTTTGGCCCATACCTTCAGGGCTACAAGACCGGTGAACTATTGCATGTCCCTGCACACGTAGTCTGTGAAGTTGCATCTCAGGGCAGTCACACTAACATGGAGAATGATGGTCAAATTGTACCTGGTGAGGTGTGGCATGGGTGCATAGGTTATGTTGCAGAACCAGTTACCCGACAGCAAGATGTAAGCGACTATCGCCTTGTGTAGCCTGCTGAGTGGAACATCAGTGTGACCGCCTACAGAGTCACCTATGACAGGTGTGTTGTGTATGTTATAACACCCTATTGGCTGTATGTGATGGGCACACATGAGTCTGTGGGCTATAAGTTATTGTTGTTGTGTTTGGTGATGGGGGCTGCCTTTGGTGCCTACACAGAGTATGGAGAGGCACTGCACAAGTTGTACTAGTATGTGTGGCCTGTGATGGTGGAGATCTTGTGAGACTATGTGATGAGTGGGGTGTGTTGCAAATGTTACACATCCCCACATGATTGTCAGGTTCAGTCAGGGTTGGTGACAGCATTACCCCCAGCAGGGCTGCATATGTGCATCTCCCACAGGCTGTAGTGTCGTATGTTGGGAGGTGAGCATTGACTGTGTACATGAGACAATTGCTCTATTGCCACATGTATGAAATATTCATCATATAGACAGGCAATAGCACTGGTACGTGACAGTTGAACATGCCTGTATATACAACCATGTCTCACAACATATGTGAGTTACATGTGTACAACAGCTGTTGTACTGTAAGCAAGCTGGAAATGTAAGGACAGACAGTGTACTTGTGAGAAATGGTGTGGAATGGGTGCTATATTAATCAGTAGCTCATGAAGTGCTCACAAGTTCTGAACAAGTGCTGAGCATGAAAATACAATACAGATAGGGTGTTGGATAATATCAACCCACAAGTGGTGACGACAGTCATAATTGGTGGCACTGGACTATTACCCTGCTGAGTATGGTATGCAAGTCCATGAACCATTATCAATGTAGATGTTAGCAGTACAGATGTACATGACAGTACAGATGTTTGACTACATATACCTTCTTATGTCACAGGAGTGTTCTACCAGTGGCCTGTTGACAGAATTAACACTGCAAAAGGTGCCAGAGTGACATGTGCATATCACACCAGTGCCAGCTACAGTAAAACAAGGTTAATGTGTTTTACTCCACCCTCATTGTAGCCCATACCACACAGACAAATGTGAGGCATCTGTGTATATAAGGATGCGAATGGCCATGACCTATGAGCAATAGCTGTTTCAGTGTTGTGAACAACATACAGAATGGGCTTTGTGGGTGAGGTGTGTGACATATGTGCACATTCTGACAGATGATATCAGCATTGTCACTGCTAGGTGAAGATCCCTGTACCCATTAACTACCACTTAGGCTGCGGTCAACATTATGGACACTGTGTAAGGGATGGTGCTGTGCAGTTAACCTCCCTGAGTTGGTGACGTCTCCAGGCCCCTTAGGTAGTCATATGAGGCACCCATGTCATGACAGGGTGCCATCCATGAGCATGGAGATCATTGGACAGGCATACACAGCACTCGGGTGACCAATATTGGATCACATATCACCTTTAAGGGGTATTAGCCATGCATGGATGGGCGTTACCAGCCTTCACAATCCTCACCTCCATTATGCAGCATGCTGTCTACCTTGCATAAAGACATGTGCTACACTATGATGTTGGACATGCTACATGTCCATATCCTGATCTGAAAGACATACGTCATGGACAGCCACCATCCTTCTACTAGGATCGTCACATGCTGGACAGATTCCTGTGCCATACATGTGACATACTCCTGCCATACCATGCAACCCTGTCCATCAAAGCTGCACATGTCATCTCTGTCATACATGGTGTGATGACCGCATGGTAGATGTAGTATCAACTGTCTGGATCAGTAATGTGGCACTGATGCACCTCGCGGTGGGAAAATGGCTGTCGGATACAGCTAGGAAACCTTGCCCATACATGCTATAGTTGATAACCATCCTTGCGAATGACGTCCGACTAGCCATTGTCCCATGTCTATCACATGTGCAACACAGGCGATTCGTGGCAGGATGTTGAGCAGCTGTACAGTGCCGTGTAGATGTATATGGCAAAACACATGCATGTAAAGGTTTCCATGCGTATGTGTGCATTGTCACTGCTCAAGTCCATTAAGGCAGTGTATGTGTTGATATGCGACATATACACAGCATCAAGGTCAACAGCATTACCGTGGACACATCCAGGCATGTGCTGATAGGTAAGAACACCAGTGCAGGCAAACAGACATGCCCACATCAAGACAGCATTCACATGGAGTATGAACAATGTAATGAGGTGACACACATATATGGTGATGATATCCAATGCATAACGGGTGTTACATGTGTGTGACATAAACATGTCAATTGTGTCAGTGTCATGATGATCTGCAAAGATAACTGTGCAGATGTACTAGATTTAGTAGAAATGTATGTGCAGCAGTATCTCTGTACATCTCTGATACTGTGACATGTCACCATCATTATGTCTTACAGATAATGCCTTGTACACGCCTGCCAGTGTACAGCCGCCAGGAGGATGATGTCCTCATCCCGTATCTCCATGAGAACTATGAAGTGTTGTTCAGCCATGTGCCACAGCATGCCCAGCAGCATGACAACCTGTGGCAGGATCTTCACAGGAGGGTGACTGATATGGGTGGCCATAACCATACCTACCAGCAGGTGCGCAGACAGTGCATGGACTTGATACGACATGCAAAACAGCGTGCCACTGCAATCACCAGGGAACATGGTGGAACAGGTGGTGGGCCACCAACCCACCCCCCACTCACACACACCGAGGAGCTACTGGCCAGTCTGGGGACACCCTCAGAACAGCATCCACAAACACTAGCTGCCATCGTGGAGGTGGGTGTCTCCCAACCAATGAGCCTGGAGCTGCCTGGTAAGTCAGTACTGCACATATGACTATGATATCCCATTTAGTTGCATGTGTCACTGTACATTATGTAATGTAACATCATACGCAAGGTATGTTGACACACATGCTGCATACTACAGTATGCTACCCTGTGTATGCACACATGTGTATACTATATGCTATTGTACAGGCGAATGTGTTAACATGCACAGTGCACCCTGTGGCTGTCATACAGTCATGGATAATGTTCAAACTGCTGTGTCACCCCTATACAGGTACCTCTGGCATGCCGCACAAACATCAGTCCATTGTAGGTGAGACTGTCATCAGTATCAGGCATGTTAAAGCATAGATATATTCACTATGTGGCCAGCTAACACCTGTACACTTGATGTTCGGTCCAGTCATGATATACAGGTTGCATCACCCATCATTCACACTGGCTACCCATGTGCAATATATACAAATGAAATGATACACCGACATGAAACCACAGTATTTGTCATTGCTACATGTGTGGACATAGGTACTATACATTGGAACAACACATGTGGTACGCAAACAGTACCACACAGTGAGCTGTGATATGGGCAGCCCACAGGAGTCACCATTGTGTTATATGCCCCTGCAATGGGTGCACACATTGTGATGTGCCATCTGACATGTCCCAGACACGTAGTGTTCTGGAGGCAATATTGTCACACTATCCCATAACCCATACCCCACATACCAAACATACAACCCGTTGTCTGCATAGCCCTGTGGATGGTGACATATTTGACATCTATGGGTGTATGTCATATGGGACAACACAGGCATGTGAGATAGATGGCCATCACACACATTTGGCCAACACATGTGCACACATGGCCATGGGGGATGGCCAGAGACACGTAGCCACACAGTAGATGTGATGTGTATGCACCCTGTTGCACATTGTCCACACATGGTCCAATTATAGCCTTAGTTGACTGATTATACAGTTGATGTGGTACACTGGACATCCTAAAAGCCTGTGCACAGCTAGTGGAGGTGTCACTGAAGTTTACCATATAAGATGCGTTGAACATCACGACTGTGTCATAGCATGACAGTGGTCACCTGTACAGCTTCCACAGACATTGACACCACATCAGGCCACAGATACTGTACATTTCCCTTGCTGCTGTAGAACATCACCGTTAGCTGTGCACCTCGTGTGTGTGGTACATCAATGTCATGTGGGACATTGTGAATTGACAAGTCTGCTATGTGTGGACATGGTTTGCAGGCAGCTAAGACTCTGTAGTAGTTGTGCAGGGGTGTCATCTGTAGGTCCTCCACTGACCTGTCACATGACACAGCATGGTTTGGAGTGTATACACCTCAGCATCATGGGTCACAATCCACAGTTATGTCATGGGTATGCATGCAGTTATGGCTATGCAATGTGTACATATTATGCACTGTATAGCAATATAGACGCCTCATGATGCCATGCAATGGCACAGTGTCTGTACTTCACACTGTATAGCAATGTAGACGGCTCACACTACCCTTCCTTGCTCATGCACATTTGCGAAACATGCATTCTATCTGTGGGGCATACAGACAACACCACAATGTGGTGCCCATTACGACGCTGTACATGTGTCAGGACACCATTGTGTCAGACATGTATGCATGTTAATGCACACATCAGCAGATTACATGTCAAGGTCACGTCAGCCATGTTTACCGTTATCCTGTTCTGGTCCACATGGTGTATCATGGGGATGCATGCATACTACCATGATTGTGTGAACTGCATGGCTACTGATATGACACCTGCTTGCTATAGTGTGCACCCCAGGGAGTTATGCTAACTAACACTATTAATGTCTGAGCTGCATGCCATCTGCTGTATCACATGCATGCTGCATGCCGTCTGTCAAATCACATGCATGGTGTGTCTGTGTGTGTCTGTGTGTGTGTGTGTGTCTGTGTGCGTGTGTGTCTGTGTGTGTGTGTCTGTGTGTGTGTGTGTGTGTGTGTGTGTGTGTGTGTGTGTGTGTGTCTGTGTCTGTGTGTGTGTGTGTGTGTGTGTGTGTGTGTCTATTGTAATTTAGAGTTTTTCTTTGCATTCACAGGTGATGTAGGTGCATTACCCTCCTGTGGTCCATCTGATGTTAGTGTCCCCACAGATACTAGCAGTGATGAACATATGCATGAGGTACAGGCAGGGTTGTTAGGGGCTGAATCTGTGCCAATGGTTGCCATCCCAACTATGTCCCTCTCTTCCCCGCACACAGGTCTGCTGCCAACACATACCGCATCACCAGTGGCCATAGAGGAAGGACAGTCAGCATCTATTAGCGTGGTACAGGAACGTGTGGTGGCTACCGAAGGTGTGTCTCCACACCATGGTGTCAGTGTAATAACTACAGATGTGCCACACAGGCATGTGGCCGGTGCTGCTCATAGGAGGACCTATGGCAAACATGCACCTGCAGGACAGAGCGCAGCAGCTGGTATCACCAGACGTATGTTCCAGACTGTAATGGCGGCACAGGCACGTGCTGAACGGTAGAACAGAGAAAGGTAGAGGCTGCAGAGGGCTGCTATCCGTACCCTAAATGACAACATCCAGGCATTGGCAAATGCTCAACAGCAGATTGCTAATGTTCTGGACAGGCAATTGGGTGACCTGGTCAGAATCCTTGACCGTGGCATGGCAATCCGCGAGCATGAGCTGTCTGTGCTGGAACATCTGGTAGGAGTGAGGCATAGGCCATGTGGATGTAGGCCAGCTACACCACCTAGTGCAGGTCAACGTGAGCGGGCCACCTCACATGCCCGCTCCCATAGTGCCGGTAGCAGTAGCAGTGCAGCTGGTGCTGCGCTGTCCACACCAGGACACAGCAGGCCATGTGGATGTGGCCCTGGACATTCCCAGCGGGGACACGGTTCCAGTGGACATGTGTCGTCGGACAGTAGCCAATCTGTACCTCTGCCTGGTAGTGCCCGTGCAACTCCTGGCAGGTACAGGTCACGCGGCCATGGCCGGACACAGTGAGCTGTACAACCTGGTCTGTACAATCTGGAGCTGTCAATAATACCCCTGTGTAGGCCTCACAAAAGGCAGAACTGTGTGCACACATACACACACACAGCAAACACATCTGTAGGGCACCACAACACTCACATGCATACTGAACAGACATGTCCAATCATATCACCGGCCCTTACCCACACATATGATGTCATCCATTGGTGCAGCCTATGCCCCTGGCAAACATTATCACCCTGTGCATATGATGAAGCCTGTGCCGCATCCCTGTCATCCACACCATCGGTGCAGGGACATGCTCAAATGGTCTGATGCACAGGGTGAACAGAACAGAGAGAGAAGTGTATATTACATTAGTTGTGTAAGAATAGTGAGAGAAGTGTATATTACATTAGTTGTGCAAGAATAGTGAGAGATGTGTATATTACATTAGTTGTGTACTGTTGACATGCACCAGACATACCATGTAGTACAGGTTTAACATGCATTGTTATATGTTCACAGTATGTGTCTCTGTAACAACAGTAACAACATGTTGGTAATGATGCCCTGGTTCCCTCCTTATGGTCTACTTGCATGTGCCTACAGGTAGCAGTGTTTGCAGGCTCCCATGTGTAACTGTGGAGTACTCACAGGCACGTATGTCAATATCAGCATGCTATACGTATCCTCAACCTGACTGTTGGAAAGGCTAACATACCACAGATGTCCACACATATACTGATCCAGAAGCATGTGGGCAGTTCAATTCGCTACAGTGGCTAGAGACGTGACATCCATACCAGGTCATATCACAGGTATGTTGACATGGTACAGGGATTGTACACAGCGGTCCGGCCGATGATAACGTTAGAGGCCACTTGATAGCATGAGGCCTCACTGTGTAGCAGTAATACCCTGTCCCATTACAGGAAGATGCCCGCACTCACGGGGTCAACAACACTATAACGCACACCCCATAGTGTTGAGGTGAGGACCCCTGCCTATCTGGTCATCACCCTCAAAGTACTGTGCACCCACATGACGCGACACAGAGAAAGAATACGTACAGATAGCCAGTATGGCTGAGACCGATGGCATCAACAGGGTAGTAGACTGCATCACCATGAGGGGTTAGGGATCCTGTGTGTTCTGTATGGTAGCATACACCCTCACTCCATGCACCAGACAGCCATACATACGTACACACACTGTGGAGACCACGAATGTCATTCACATACGGATAGCTGATATGTGTGTGATACACACACCACCCCTGCCTACGTCATGCTTTCCACACTGCAGTATGTAGAGATCTCTACAACAGTGTACAGGGGTGTGTAACAATTGGGATGTATTCCCCACCATATTTGGCATATATGGTCACACAAGCAAACACCCATGGCAGTACTGTGAATGATACACCTGCTAAATGATGATACGTCTGACAGACATGCAGCAGTATCGGCCGCATTATGTGTACCAACGCTACGTCCGGCAATTGTGCTGCTATATGCACATGGGAGGATGTAAGTGTTACAGGTGTCAAGTGACTTACAGTCAGTAACACCTGACCGCTGTGTAGGTTTTATGTCTTCACCGTCAAGTAACAGTAACATAGCGTACTGTTTGCACATGTAATGGTAGGATGGCGTGTGACACACCTGTGAGCCGTCCCCAGAAAACATCCATCTGCACAGGTGGATCACCACTTTATGTACATACATCCATCCATACCTGATGTACATCCTACTGTACTGTCAGTATGTCATCATATACAGGTGTCAATGATGGGGCTGCATTGCAACTGCATGTTGTAGTTGGGCACAGATGAGTAACATACATCAGCTACTGCACATGCATGGTAGCTGCATGCACACTACAAATTGTACATGTGTGTTGGTCCTATATGCCTGTCATGTAGCCATGTTTGTATGCATTGCAATTGGTGGACATGTGTGATGACATACATAACACATGGACTGTTGTATGATATGATGGGTGTCATGGGTAACTAGTAGAGAGGGAATGTGTCCTCAGTCAACATTGCTACCTCATGTGCTGTTAGCATTCAACAGCCATGAACCCACCTTCCATTTGCATGCATGTGATTTCTGTAGCCACTTGTCTGCACAGAGGACAGCAAAAGCTATGCTATGTACATATGTGTTGTGTGTGTGGTCCATGCACATATCCACTGCGATTACATGTATGTCATATCCAAACATGTGCGTTCTTTGGTGTACAGCGACAGTCATCTGTCACAGCTGTGTAATACCCAGGGCCCCTGGTATGTGTAGAGCCAACCTGGTTATGTACAGTAGTATCATTGCAATGCATAACACATGATAGAACCCTGTCAGTACATGTGTAGTCTGCACAGTTGCTGTAGACCTATGTACAGTCCACTGGTCATGAGTCACACGGTGTTGTGGTAATGTATGGCTGTGTATTGCTGGTCCAACAACATGGTGATGTCTGAGGGCTACATTGTAGACTGTGGTGTGTACCTCTGTGATCTGCACCTGAGACATCTGTGAAGGCTCCTGAGTGTGTACTGGTCAGTACATGTGAGTGGCCTTCATGTACGTGGGGATAGTAACATCATACTGTGCCCTTCTGTGTTTAGAATCCGTGTGCATGCAAGATGGCCCTTTGCAACTGCTAAGTGTGTGAGCATGCCCAGTACACCGTTGTGTAGATGGACACACAGTACATTTCAAACTGCGCCCTTCCGTGTTTAGAATCCGTGTGCATGCAAGACGGCCCTTTTCAACTACTAAGTGTGTGAGCATGCCCAGTACGCCATTGTGTAGATGGACACAAGGTACATTCTAAATGGACATGTGATACTAAGTGTGTGGGCATGCCCAGTGACTCCTTGTGTCGGTGATGTGCCTCTGTGTATGGGCATGGCCACTGACATCCTGTATAGTGATGGTGGTCATCCAGGCAACAGATCTCCATTTACAACGTCACGATGGATGCCTACATTGAACACACTGGTTGACTGTCTTGAAGGGTGTACTGTCTGTGGCACGTCCCGTATCTATGTAGTGTTGTTGTAGTGCTCCGTAGATATTTAGTTGCCCCGATCACACCACTGCCGTGTGTTTGTCTACGTCTACCTTGGGACAGTAATATGCCTTCAGACTGCTCACTCTCTATACAGTCCCTATCGGCGTCCTTGCCTTTGCGGATGATGTCATCAACCTAGAAGTATGCCTCTGGGAGTGCTGTGTTCAGCGTTCTGTAACTGCGTAATGCTGTAGTGTGATAAGGTAGTTAGGTGTATGTTCGACTCCCAGCCCTGCCAAGTGTGTGTGTGTGTGTGTGTGTGTGTGTGTGTGTGTGTGTGTGTGTGTGTGTGTGTGTGTGTGTGTGTGTGTGTGTGTGTGTGTGTTTCCAGCTGCCTGGAGCACAGTAATGCTTTTAGATGCCTCACACCACATACATTCCCTATCGGCGTCTTTGCCTTTGCGTATGATGTCATCCACCTAGAAGTATGCCTCTGGGAGTGCTGTGTTCAGTAATCTCGGTAGCGTGTTCTGTAAATGCGTAATGCTGTAGTGTGATAAGGTAGTTAGGTGTATGATCGACTCCCAGCCCTGCGAAGTGAGTGTGTGTGTGTGTGTGTGTGTGTGTGTGTGTGTGTGTGTGTGTGTGTGTGTGTGTTTCCAGCTGCCTGGGGAAACAGTAATGCTTTTAGACGCCTCACACCACATACATTCCCTATCGGCGTCTTTGCCTTTGCGGATGATGTCATCCACCTAGAAGTATGCCTCTGGGAGTGCTGTGTTCAGTAATCTCGGTAGCGCGTTCTGTAACTGCGTAATGCTGTAGTGTAATAAGGTAGTTAGGTGCATGTTCGACTCCCAGCCCTGCCAAGTATCTGCCTCTGTATGTGTGTGTGTGTGTGTGTGTGTGTGTGTGTGTGTGTGTGTTTCCAGCTGCCTAGGGACAGAGTAATGCTTTTAGATGACTCACACCACATACATTCCCTATCGGCGTCTTTGCCTTTGTGGATGATGTCATCCACCTAGAAGTATGCCTGTGGGAGTGCGGTGATGCCGGAACTCGGTAGCGTGTTCTGTTACTGCATAATGCTGTAGTGTGGTAAGACTAGACAAGTAGATGCTCGATTCCTGGGCATGGCAGGTGTGTGTTTGGCAGTTATAGTGTATGTGTTGGTATCTGTGGGTGGCTAGCTGCAGGATGTGTCCAGTTTGTTTTGTTGCTGACCTATTTAGTGTCCTCAGCCCACATATTCTGCCAAGACACTGGGTTGTCAACACATACAGTCGCCAATAGGTCTGGTGAGTAACTGTCAGCAGCCCTACTCTTACCCTTGCTATGGTCTGACCCATGTGACACAACATAACACACGTGCCTTGATATTAACAGCACTACATGATGCAGGTGGCACATGTAGTTTCCTTTCCATTCCTGTCTAATGCATTGCTGTCATGTGGTTTGCTGTTGTGATATAAATGCCATATCTACATATGTGTGTACATGTATATGTGTGTATGTATATATACATATATATATGTCCATGTATATATGTCTACAAATAATATATGTGATATATGTAGATGTAGAGGTGGACATAGATGTGAACATATGTCTTGGGACATCAGCACTATTGACTATTTGTGCAGGATGATCTGTACATGATAACCTGGGATCTATGTATATCTGCCATGGCGTGGTGTTAATGCACATCGTCTGTGGTGTGCAGGGCCACAGGTTGTAGTCGTGTAGATACCGGTTATTTTGTTTCTGGGAAGACCATGGGACATTGAATATGGTGATGGTAAGGCACCTGTTGCCAGTTGTGTGTGGATCTGAGCGACACTGAGCAGTGGTTAATATGTTGGAGGTTCGGTATGGGTCATATAACTATTCATTAGAAGACTATACTATGCAGATGAGGTTGACTATGGTGTATCACATTTATCACCAGGGTGTGCTGCTGGTCCCTGGAGTGTATGTGTGTAGTCATCCAGGTGCAGGTCTCGCATATAGTTGACAGCATGACAGGAGGGTCAGGCATACTGCACGTACATTGCAGAACTGTGCCTCGGGACTGCTCCTGCCTTAGCAAACCTAAGCTAGGGGTGTGTCTATACCTGCCTGGTGACATTGGGAGGGATGACAGCAGTGGTGGGGTAGTCAAGGTGTATAGGCTGCACAAACAGGTGTTGATCAGCACAATCAGCTGATGACATGGCCAGCCCGCACATGAACAGCACATTAATGCGAGCAAGCAGCATACACACATGTTTCGTCCACACTCTACACCACCGGTGTATACCTGCAGGGACATTTCACGACACAGTCCAACCAAATGACACAGGCTGCAGTAAGCAACATATACCAACATGTGCAGGAGGCTGGGGCAGTGTGGATGTGTATGCTGCCGAGCAACCCTTACTGGGGTGACATAAGACTTTATAGACCGAGGGTGACTTACCAGGGTCTACATGGGCTGGGGATGTTGGAGCACTATGGGGTGGACAGAGACCTCCTACAGCAGCTTGTTGACATGTGCCTAATACATCAAACAGGCCAAGGGGAACGCATCACAGTGGATACCATGGGATGTGTTGGCCTAGGTGTACTAGCCACAGGTACCTCACACAGCACAACTGGGGATATCATGGGTATCTCACAGGCATCTGCATCCAGAGTATTGCACCAGTTCACAGATGCCATGTCAACACATGCTAGTGAGCATGTACAGGTCCTCCACACACGTGATTAGTGGACCAGCAATATGAATCTGTTCATCCACATAGATGAGTACCCTGGGGTACTGGGTGCTATAGCCTGCACACGTAGCACCACCTGGGGAACAGGGTAGGGCCTACAGTCAGTGCAGGGCATACCCTCCAACAGCTAGGCCCTATGCGATGGCCAGGGCATGAGATTGAATGTGTGTGCTGTCTGCCCTGGAAGCTGTGATGTGTCTGATATATGGCGTCTGACATAGTTGTAGCACACCAGTGCCTATGTGGACATCCCCTACAGTCTCCTAGTGGGGGATGCTAGGTATACACTGGTGTAGTGGCTTGTAACACCCATCAGCAATGCACACACACCTGAACACTCACACCATACTGAGGCGGATGCACAGGCAAGACATATACATGTGCAAGTGTTTGGGATGCTCGGTTCACAGTTCTGGTATCCAGACACATCTGTTGGGGCTCTGCAGTATTCACAAGCTACATGCATACATGTTGTTATGTTATTTGCTATGCTACACAATGTTATCCTGCAGTTACAGTTGCAGCAGGAACAGCATGGGGCAGGGCCACACAGCCCAACACCACTGCCAAGGCCTGTACAGGCACAGTGTGACTTGGTGAAGGAACTACCTGAGTAGGGCAAAGTTGGCAACAGCCCGTGCACAGTATGACATGCCCTTGGCAAAGAGGCAACACAAGGCATATGCACTGACACAGTAGGTACCCATGGATTTCCCCTCTCTGACCAGCACACAGTACAATGGATGCCAAACATGACAGTACCTGTGCTCGGCCATGTATGGGAGGTGCACTGTGTGCATCTGACATAGGCAGCACTTCAGCACCATCCTCCAGTCCGTAACACAACCAGGGTATGTCTATTGAACTAACAAGTGGCAGTTGTATTAGAATGTGTACTTAACCATTGCTCTGGTATGTATGTGAGCATACAAGTGACTGTGGTGGCCAAATGTTAGGGCAGCAGACAGTACACATCCATAGTGGCACCATGACCTCTGTAGCACATACGGGGGTCACAATGGTAGGCTGTAGTACACAGGATGTCCTAACCCACTGCAGATTATGGGCTGACCATCATGTGTGTCCGTACAGCTCACACACGTTCCAAGCAGCTGGACAGATGTGGACCAATACAGACAAATGATATACGATGGCCTATGGATATGCCCAATGACTGACCCCAACCCCCTATGACACACACAGATGACAGCAGGCCAGGTTGTTTGATATAGGATGTGTAATAGGATGTCCAACACCACTGTGCTGGTAATTAATGCTGGGAACTGACATACCCTGGTATCCCTCCAACCAGCAATTGAGGTAGGTCCACACACTGACATGGAGTACCCGGCAGATGAGTACAGTAGCAGCAGATGTGTACAACTGTTGGCTGTGCCCCCCATCACACCTACACATTTGAGAGTCATGTGCACCACCCACGGTGCTGTGTAGGACTGTGGTTGTGGTTGCATGTCCCCCCACGCTATACAGACATGTAGCAACTGTCAATACCACATGACCATTAGCTACCCTGCAGATACAGCATGTCACCTGTCTGTGTAGAACAGAGTGGTCAGCAACACAGTACTAACTATCTGGACATGTGACACATGCAATACAGTTGACCATACTTTGCATGCTCACACACATGATGGTATTGTCAGTCTACAACATGCGTAACAGTCATACTGGGCATGCTCACACACTGAAACACAGGATGGCCAGGCATGCACACACCAGTGTTCCGGACATATCTGTCAGTACATTGCTATACTGTTGGATGTCTGTGCTGTATGGTGTTTGCGGTCTATTGTCTGTACATATGCCATGGTCTATTGTTAATTCACATGAGCTATGTGCACAGGGTACTTCTACCATCACGTGTATAGGGCGGTCTTTGTTTGCAGACAGGCCGACGCCTTTGGATACAAACTGGGTAAGGCACAGTCCAGCAGGTGGGAGCTGTTGTGCATGGGTTTGCACAGTGTTAAGCACTGCTGACCTCTGGTCGCAGCACCTTATACACGTTTACACTCCACATTTCTTTGACAGGGCACTACTGGCATACTGGTAGACAAACACGCTTACAGCCACTCGCTCTCCGACATTTCCGCTTACATTTGTCATTCATGCTGGGTGTGTGCGATCCCTTCTGATGTGTATTACATCGAACTACATGACTACAATATCGGGTATGTGTAACCATTTTGAGACAGCAGCCGTTCGACTGTATGGACTCAGCGGCCTGTCCAGTGACGTAATCATATTATATGAGTGTTCCTCATACGATCTGCTCCCATCTGCCTGATACATGGGAACCGATACTCTGCAATGCTGACATGTGACTTGAGTTTGTTAACGCAGCTGTCTGCTGAGTCATGCTACCGCATACCAACTGCACGTAGACCACCTTTCAGATTGCACGACGGGAGACTGTAGGAGTGACACCTTTCCCACTTTGCATGGGACAGTCCCTCATCACACATCACATGTGACAATACCAGAACTCTCCACCAATCGGGGACACATTTCTGCAGAATCAGGGACAGGTCATGAAAAACAGGGACACTTTTACAAAAGTAGTGCTATTAACCTGACACATTGACAGAATCAGAGCATATGACATAATACACATATTCTGAAGTAACAGTTGTTTATAACTCTTACTTATTGTCATTAATCAGTAAGTGTAATTCACCACCTTTCCTTCAACAGCCACTACATTTAGGAGGGATTAAGAAGGACACAGTTAGACTTTCAGTCAAACTCAGGGACGTACCTGACATTCAGGGACAGTTGAGTGGTATGGACAATACTCTAGCCATTGCAACTGTCCTGTTTAGGGGACCTTTTCATGTTGTAGGTGTCTGTACTGGTTGCTTGTTACAGGTCTTGTATACCTGACACGTCGATATGTCATATGTAGTAGCATAAGCAACTATACTGCTGCTAGACTACGCTTTGATTTGCTCCGATATGTACATTTCTGTACTATGCATGGCTGTAAGTATGTTCTGCCCTGGTACATCTGACAGTTCTACAGAGCAGGTTCCAGTTTGGCTGTTCAGACTGGTGGCAGCCCTATAGACCCTATATGTAGAGCTATCACATGTGTCGAGGCAACACATACCTACAGCATACCTCTCAACTGTCCCTGATTTTCAGGGCCGTCCCTGATTTTGACTCAAATTTTAACTCTGTCCCTCTTAATCCCTCCTAAAACTAGTGACATTTGGAGGAAAGGTGGTGCATTACACTTCATGAATAATGACAATAAGTAAGAGTTACAAACTTCTTTTACTTCAGAAAATGTGTATCAATTCATATGCTCTGATTCTGTCAATGTTTCCAGTTAATAGCTGTAATATTTTAAATGTGTCCATGATTGTCCTTGTGTTTTCTTGACTTGTCCGTGATTCTGTTGAAATTTGTCCCCAATTGGTTGAGAGGTCTGACCCACAGCCAGTAGTACACGGACGACCTCCACGGTTTGCATACGTTAAGGTTATTCATGTAGCATTATAATTGATAATACTGTTTCCTATTACATGTAGCTGTTACTGATACAACAAATTGATGTCTGAGACCACTACACACACTATATAGCCTCCATTTCCGAACTCACAGGCCCAGACCTCTCAACCAATTGGGGACAAATTTCAACAGAATCAGGGACAAGTCAAGAAAAAATCAGGGACAATCAGGGACACTTTTAAAATATTAGCGCTATTAACTTGAAACATTGACAGAATCAGAGCATATGAATTAATACACATTTTCTGAAGTAAAAGAAGTTTATAACTCTTAATTATTGCCATTATTCATTAAGTGTAATTCACCACCTTTCCTCCAAAAGTCACTAGTTTTAGGAGGGATTAAGAGGGACAGAGTTAAAATTTTAGTCAAAATCAGGGACAGTTGAGAGGTATGCAGGCCATGTGCCATAACTGTCATTTTGCAAGACACAACTGCCCAGACGGGTGTGTCCCTCGCAGGCGTACGGGTGTTTAACCTCTTCTATTATGATATCATCTACCTGAGGTGGTCAGCAACTTATGCACTTTCCGTCAGTAGCAGAACTCACATACCAATGGCTGTGACTGAACACCGTATCAGGAACAATGCATAACACCCTGCGGGACACATTTAGACGATTGGTTCTATTAACCAGACACATTCACAGTTACAGAACATATGTATTCATTCACGTTTGTCGAGGTACATGCCGCTTATGACTCATACATGTTGTCATCTGTCATTACCTGTATTCCGCCACCTGTTCACCTAATATCAGTAGTTCTGGCAGTGTTTAGTTGGACTTTGTTACATTCTGATACATAACTATGGACGTCCATGCTAATCGGGTACACTGCACTGTGTAGGTCTCTATGTATTCCCCGATGGTTTACAAACTATCCGGTAGATGTGCTCTTCAGGTTTGGGAGGTGTAGGCGTATGCTATGCCCACATAGGAATATTAATGACTTCCACTGGGCGGGCCTACTACATCTCTGCCAACCAGCACCTGCACACTTAAGCCCATTAATGCATACCCATGGTCCACCTACCTGGCACCCCTCTACAGCAGTCATGACAAATACTTACTACGAGCGCAGCTGGGGTATGAGCACACCCCTACACATTGCCCACTCTCCCCATCTCGGGGCACATGTCGTACGTTTTGTCAACCCATGTATTATCACACTTGCACAACCTACTGTTCCATGTACACCTACATCCTGCTCATATTAGTGTCAGCAGATTCTTTAATAACCTAAACTTTTGGGGTCCCGCAAGGGACACCGTTATCCATGTTTAAAGTGTAGACCTTGCAGAACTCTCCCACTGGTCCTTTCCTACCGGTGTTTTGGACAGCGGCAGTGTATTGATCTGTATTGCCTGTCTGTATGTCTGTCCAGCCTAGCTGGGTGATGTGGGGGGTACAACATTTCTTTATTGGACCTCCCAGTCACAAATGCCTGGGCTGTTAATATGTTACCCCTAATTGCTGTGAAGTAACCTATTTATGTGAATGTGTATATCTATACTGACATATATAGTTCGTTTTGTGTGTATGTGTATATATCACTACCTGTTGTTTGAGTATATATATATCTATCTATATATATCCGTAGTATATCCTTGTGTGTGTGTGTGTGTGTGTGTGTGTATATATATATATATATATATATATATATATATATATATATATATCTATATCTATATGTATATATATATATATATATATATATATATATATATATATATATATATATATCCGTATGGATATATATGTGTATGTAAATTAATATAGCTGTGAGTATATATACGTTTTTATCTATATATACATCTGTGTGTCCGTTAACCTATACATTTCCCGGACATGGACACTTACACATGCATATTGGTTTTATCCCTGCTTCAACAGCATACTATTGCCTTAGTCATTCTGACACCGACACTTCACTCTGGTGAACTTGTGCTCAGTATATTGCACATTATGCAGCGGACAGATGTCGCAAGTTTTTCATGTCTAGGGTGCCGCTGCTAACTGGGTTGTGATAGTGTCATTCGACCTATTCCTCGCATGTGCAGCCTATTCCTGCTACTGTGTTTGTTTCTGTACACATTCATATTATTACTGTTGATAGGATGTGTGTTTGTGTTACTGTGACTGTATGGTGACAAATTGTTGTCTTCATGTAGTTGTGTCTTTCTGCTTTTCCCGGTTTGGGGGTGTCACAGCAGACTTCCGTTCCGCTCATGGGTGGCATATAAGTTTTATGTGCCGGGCTGCCAGACCTGACGCACAACATCCGACAACGATACGCCCATTCACGCATGTCTCCATGCAAATGATGTTCTATCTGGGAATCGCAACTACGTACTAGCTGACCTCCACGGGCCGCTCCATTGCACCCTGCGCAACATACCCTATCACTCCTGTGTCCATACTCGCATATCCATGGTTTCTCCTGCACATCCGTGTTGAGTTTCCCCACATAACAGCCATTATACACCTGATATCGCAGCCATGACACACCATTACACATTGCCCTCTCATGAGTGTTGGGGCCCTACACACATTTTGTACCACCTCGTGTATTCACAGGCTCACCATCCATTCATATTTGCACATACATGCCTTTCCTGGTGTTATGGATTACGAACGATTTGCGGGTTACAAGGGTAGGTGGTCGCAACATGTCCTACATTCCGTCTGTTTTCAATGTTGACGTAGCACTTCGACGATGTTATGGCCACTGGTATAGCCCTGCCTCTGGTGTGGAGAGTGGTGCTCTACCCACACTTGTGCGGCTTTATGTGACATATGCTGCGAGCACTTCATAATTCCTAACTTGCTCTGGATTCCCTTCACAACCCTTAGGTTTGCTTTTGTCTTTCAGCGTTCCTAACATATATATATATATATATATATATATATATATATATATATATATATATATATATATATATATATATATATATATGTGTATATATAGATAGATATGTAGCTATATAATTGCATATTTCTGTTATGTCTGTGGATATTTATCTATACACACATCTATCTAACTATCTATATATATGAAAGTTACAGCTGTAGAAGACAACATACATTTGCTATGCTAATAGCTGCGTACACCCGCGCAGGCCCACTTGCATCTACTTATTCTGAGTTACATATGTTTACAGGCACATCTTTAGGATTACATGTGCCTTATTCCTTATGACAGTACCACTTTGATGGAATCCGGTTAAAGGACCCATGCGAACGCGGTCACCTTTACATGTATAAATGTTGGCTTTACAGCACAGAGGCATTCATTACACAGTTAATATGTGCTATAGTCATACTTACACCGGGAATGCCTTTACGTTGGGTGGATGCTGTAACCACTACACTATTGGTGTTCTGGCTCATTTATATATATACCCATGGTTCATAGATGGTCTGACATACGCCTCACCGCTTCCCTTACACAGCAGGCATCCATTCTCCTGCTGGGAAAACCGCAGTACTACAATTAGGACATTCCCTGTTTCCTACTGCTCTGGACCCATGCTGCAAGTCTACTCACTCCAAGGATATTCATAACTCCTACGCTTATAGTCCTCGCACATATGCGTGTTTGATTGTCAGGGTGTTCATGCGCTGGTCTGGGTTTAGGCTTGGCCAACTGTTGACTAGCACTGCCCTGGCACTGTTCAAAGATCAGATGTAGCACATTGACAGAGTTAGTCCAGAATTTAACATTCTACCTGTGTTTACGGACGCAGGTATTTGGGCACCTCTGACCACATTATTGGGTCGGCGCTACATAATTTAGGGCGGGGAGTGGTTCCACTACATAATGCAGGTTGGGGGGGTGGTTTCCCTTCCCATTTGACTATTTCATTCATTTATACATACAAATGAATATTATTCTGGACATCTGTTAATGAAATCACTACAGGTATGCAATAGTCTTGTCAACAGCTGGGACAGTTGGTTGGTGTACTTCTGTGTACAGACCTCTCTGATACTCGGGGACTCGTGTCTACAGTGACAGGGACAAGGCTATGACAACTCAGGGACAATCATGGACACTTCTACCATATTAGTACTATTAACTTGGAACATGTTGACAGATTCGTAATACTACTAATTGTCTGCAGTTAAATGCGTCTATTACTCTTCATTGTTGTAAGTAGTCATTCTCATTCAACACCTTTCTCCCAAAGCGCACTGGCTTTGTGAGTTTTTAAGGGTCTGGCCAGTTATTGCGCGAATGCTCTTACCATTGGTATCGTTGACATTGTCATATGTATGGGTTGTGCTGTATTCCGGTGACTAGGGTTGGCACCTTTTCGAATGGCCAAGACCGGACATTTTCGGAACACACCAGGTTCTACAAGCCGACACATACCCATGGTCAGTACAACCGAAAGAACTTTACTTATTTGCCGACATAAAAGCCTATTGTTGAAGCAGTTTATTTGCTTATTCTGCTTCTTGTAACATTTAGGTATTGTAGATACTGCAATAATTATTTTCTGCTACTATTACATAACATATGGGACATAATTATGTCCTACAATCCCAGGAAATTTGCCATTTGCAATGTCTTTTGTCAGGACACAACTGTCCAATGATGGACTGTCCCTCGCAAAGCGGGACAGATGTGAACACTACTGCGGACACCAGATTGTTTGGGCCAACACATAGCCACGGTCACTGCAGGTTTAGAACAGTCATTTGTTTCCTATACCTTTGGCACTTTTGTTGTTTGCCTGTTTCTTGTACGAATTACGTTTATTCTAACCTGACGTGACTGCTTTAGGCAACTGTTACATGCAGTATGGTGCATAGTTATTTCCTACGGTCACAAGACATTTGGCATTGTACCATTGTTGGTCAGGTCACACCTACACACACATTAATTGTCCCTCACACAGTGGATCAGGGGTATCCTGTTTACATCAGTGCCTTCATCACCCTTATACCATGTGCCACTATGCGAATGTGTGCAATATATTCTCTCGCTTATTCGTGTCGGGACACGTGCGTCACTGTCAGGTGTTTGATTCTGGGTAGTAGGTTATGCATGACCATTTAGGGCTGGACAGTGTCGTGCACCTCTAATGTATATTCCAACTTGTGTCCAGATATCTACAGGACTGGACTTAGTGTCTTCCATTCTAATGTTTACACAGATTACATATCCCATGGGGGATATCCCAAAAATTGGACTGGTCCACAACAAGACGAATACTGACCATTTTTCTGGTGTTATGAAAATGTGCTGGGGGTTTTACATGCAAGGGATACATAGTGTGCAATCCTGCAACTGCCTAGGGTGACACTACCTGCTACATATGCACAGTGGTCACTATGTGTAGCTGTGGCTGCACCAAACCAGTAGGCCAAGTATGGCTGGATTTGGCGGACTTTCAGGTAAGGGAGCGGGTTGTGTGATGTGGAGGGGATGCTGGGTAGTCCATTATGCATCCAGGTGTGTTGCATTTGTTATGGCCAGTTCCATCAGGACCAATCTGTGGGTATGTGCCGGTGACATGTTTATACATTTGTATCGCACATTTCAGTATTCATATGTTTGTGGGATTGTGTTCTACAGTATGGCCTGTCTGGTTGTATTGCAGCTGTTTAGACATGTGTTTGTGTTTCTTTCAGCTTCACCCGCTGCTCCCTCATACACCTCCGGTTCACCTATTCTGCATACGACACAGTATCGCCTTGGAGGATTGTACCATTACCCATTCCCCCACACACACATATTCCTCACACCCCATACATCACTGCTTTGGTTGTTGGCCCATGACACGGCCAGAGTAACACATTGAATACCCTACATATGTCAGGTACCTGTATGGTTGTGTGGACTACCCTGCCATGTTTGCTTTCCACATGCTATACCTCACGCACATAGGTACACGCCCATACTTAACTTTCATTACATGGTTGGTATACCCGGGTACTACCCGTTCAACTGTGACACATCCTGACAGGTTCAGCTTGTACCACTGATTTGTGGATTTTGGCAGACTGTTCTACTCATTGGTCGGATGCCACCTTTTCCTATCCCCAGGATGGGATATATTCCGTACACATATCCAACTGTACTGGAAAGCACGTCCCCACAGTTGATGGTATGGATAATACTGTTCCTTTCAGCCTACATGTTTCCTTATTGTTGTAGCTGTTTATATGCTCCTTCTGTTTCGTTTACATGCTTATTCTATTTGCTATCACATTTGGTATGTGAAATACGGACATACCTTTTGTATGTGACTATTACATGCCTTGTGGGATATGATTCGGACATACGGTCGCTAGATATGTACATTTATCGTGTATTTTGTTATGGACACATCTGCCCAGCTGTGTACCCTCCCTCACATTATGGGTCAGCTGGTGACCCTAACCATTGGGCTGGACGTACCTACTGGCGGCTCGCTAACATATGATGCGTTTCACTTCCACTTGGTATAGCTATCAACACTGCATTGGACTACGGCCACACGGTCTTCCATGTCATTTGTTTGCGGGATAGGGACCCGTTATTCCCTACCGTGCATTTGTATTTGCTTCTTCATTTTGTGTTCGCAGGAACTTTTTTGCATGCCTTGCATAAGTTTCAGTATGCACGGACACTGACAGATGTGATTACTTTCTTGCAACTTGTTATATGCAAGCATTTTAGGTTGCACGTCAACAGCTGGCATTTCCACGCCTCTGTGCGGCACTTCGACATGCCCTATGCACTCGCGCTCATTTCCTATGCACGTGGCTGTGGTGACAGCATGCCTTCATTAATATGCATTTGGCGCTACTGCACCATCTACATGCCGCACGGTCGGCGCAAGCCTAATGCCGGCCTTGCGCCGAGCTTCATGAATCCCGGGGACAGAGTATATTTAAAGCCAGTTCATAGACCACGACAGGAAATTAAATCATTAATAATTAAAACAATTAAATTTGTTCATGTAAACACTTTAACAATGGTTTTAAATATACTCTGTGTCTTAATGTTCTATCTGTTGCCTGAAGAAGCCTCTTGGTGAAAGCTTGTCTTGCACATTAAAGGAAACGTGTTTTTTGTGTTTTTCAGTGGTTATCTGCTTTTACTTGGTTCTTTAGCTGAACTGCTGATTTTTACAACCATCCACTGTTGTGGTTTCTTGTTGTATTAACTTATATACAAACTAGCTATTACATTCATACATGCTCACTCTCTGGCTGCACTCTCAAAATGGCACTGGGTATAGCACATGGCTGCTATTTATACATGCATGTTCATCACTGGTTATGTTTCTTAAAGAAACATCACACACTCTGCTCTACAAGCTCTTTCTCAACACCAAATAGAATGGCCAAAATAAATAAAAACAGCACCATTAAATGTTGGAAGTGTACCAAGATTTGTAATGCAGATTGGAAACATATATTTTTTCACTGTCCTTCTTTGAAACCTTTTTAATATTCCATATAAGACTTCATGAAAGTTTTATGGTCCGATTCTTTTTAACTAGCTTTTAGTTCAGTTTCATATAAATGGCAATCACAAGTTGTATATAATGAGAATATCTTCCTGCTCTGGACCATTTTCGCAGTGGCAAGAAAAATTAGCACTAAATGTTAGAGATCAATTTCACTGGCATCCTTTGAAGAATTTTTATTTTCTTTAAAAGAAGTAGCCTTAACTGAGACTAAAATAAAGGAAAGTATGTTATTTCCTAAGACACTTGTCAAGAATCCTTAGACAAAAGTGTTATTTTTAATTGATTTATTTCAGTAGAACTCTGTTGCCTGAATTTATTTCAGAAATGTTTATACTACATACATTACTACTAAACTTTATTCTCCTTGGGTACCAGAATTTGTTTTAGTTATTATCTCATAGGCATGTTGTATATTGTATATAGTTGTTTTCTCGTTGTTTTCTCCTTGGGGAAAAAGGCTATTTTCTTTTCTTTACAATTGTATTGTTGCTATACACAGCTGTATTAAATGTACTTCTGTTTATACGTTAAAAAAAAAGTAAACTTTTTTTGGAAGAAAAAAAAATTGGACTGGAATCTAAATTGCACTTCCTGAATCAAAGTCTTGACTACTGGACAATGTTTCTCTCCCTGCATGCTGGCATATGCTTTTCCAAGAAGAGTGAAAAGAGTGATGTCTCTATAACTGGTAACACGTATCCTCTCATCCTCTTCTTAAACTGACATGGGCTGGATACCTCTGCCATCATTATTTGAATGTGCAACAGCACCAAAAATAAGGGGTTTGCCTCACATTACTGGCACCCATTACAATGGGTGTCTGGCCTTGTGGCTATATGGTAAATGTGCACTGCTGCTTCAGGTAGTAGTTCAGCCTTGTCATACTCAGATGAGTTCCACAATGCACACTTTAAGATGAGAGATAAAATTAATGGCTCTGGATTTTACCCATATCAGACTGAGTCCAGTGGCTTTCAGTGCAACCTTGCCAAGCTTATTTGAAGTTTTCTCAAATTTATTCTGCATATTCACATATTCACATAATATTTTCAGACTGGGAGGATAAATTGCGACTTTCTAGCACAAGATCCATCCTTCCAAAACTTTAAGCTACGCTGCCACCAGATAGTCAAAGTAACTAAACAGCCTCACACCTTACTGTTATCCCATAAAATAAGCTACCCTTTAAGTATGCGAATGGCAGCAACAGCTAAAGTAGAATCACTTTGCAATGGAAGGATATCCCATAGTTAGCCTTACACTAATCTGTATAAATCCTTAACCAGTACATAAACCATCATCTACAAGAATTTTAAAGTTTATTAGTAAAATTATTTTTTTTAATGAATACATTAAAACATTATTTTTTCAAATATATATGCAAACAGTGAAAGGCTTGTACAATACATTAAAAAAATATTCAAAAGCATAGTTAATGCTCAGAAATATATCATTTAAACAAACCCCTGTCAACTTCTGGCTAAAATGCTCTTTGCTCTCTCTATTTCTGTCTCTTTAAGAACAAAGCAGAATGTTTAGAATCCTTACAGGCTGTAGCTCTGTCCTAAGGGAATGTTCCAAGAACTGACCTGAATTAACAGTTTCTCTCTATACATATATGCCCCCAAAAGGATTTCCTGTATCGTTAGTATGAATTTTAGAAGATGCCCTTTCCTCTTTCACAGTTGCATGTCTAAAGGGGGAAAAAACATATACTTGTTTCCCACCTTTCTAAGCTAGTATAGTCCAGTTTTCAGGTTAGTGCTGAATTCAGAGCTGTGTTACAAATCTCTGTGTTTGCCCATAGCTTACTTGGATAGAAGGAAGTTTCTCTGTTCACCTGTGAGAGAGGGGAGCTTTGAGCAGCCTGTCTGTCACTGGAGGAGTGGTTTCAGCCCAGAAATTAGTAGTTTATTGCCCATTTTGGGCTAATTTCTATCTCTTTCATTTCCCTGCTATAAATACCACATTTTGCCCAGTTTTACTCGCTGGGCAGTGCCGGTTAGCTAGGTTATAACTATTCCCGGCTCCACAAAGTCTCCTTTTCAATTTTTCCCTTGGAACTAGACAAACTTTCAACTTAAGCACTCAAGCCATTCATTTCTCAGCCAGCACTTGCTCAAAACTCATTGCAAGCACTTATAAACCCTAGCACTAGACCCTCCTGTACTGTACAGACGGACAAGGCTCTCTATTCGACCTTACCAGCTATCCAGTAAAACAGTTCACTGTACCTATCCAGGCATGTCCAAAGGGCAGTTTCAGGTGTACACTCCAGTCCAACTGGTGAATCTACAACTGCCTCATGTACGCAGACAACCCTCTCCTCCTACCACCAAACACTAATACATGCGAGAGATGCAATTATACAGCTGAACTGGAGGCTAAGCTCTCTCAACCCAAGACTTGATCAGACAGTCAAGAGGAGAAGGAAAATACTTGCATCACACCAACAGTCTCACATAGACCCATTAAACCAGCACCGACAAAAAACACACATAAATACATGAAAACATACTCGGAGGCTCTAAATAAAAATCTGCAAAAGCAACAGAGACCTCCAAAGCAAACAACCAAGCAACCTCCACCCCCCAACACAAACCATGAAACACATACTTCACAAAGCCAGTGTGCCATGCAATCACAGCCCTTAAGGCAAAATAACATACCCAACATACTAGTAATAGATGACTCTATAGTCAGGCACACTGACGTCCCACTCACTAGGCTGAATAAGGAGAAGGTTACTGTTAGCTGCCTGTAGGGTGCCAGGATCCACCACATAACACAAACACTCAGGTCACTCCAGAACAAGTACAAATATGACTCTGTCATTGTCTATGTTGGTGTGAATGACCTGAGCCGTACCTCCCTGGACTACATAAAAAGAGACATGGTACAGCTCTCTGATCACATAGCCCAGGCTGGTATGACCCTGACCCTGAGTAGCATCCTGCCCTCACCAAGAATGATACCACGGAATAAAGAAAAAAATCTCGATTTCAACAATTGGCTAAGTTTCTGGTGTCATTCAAAGGGGATCCAGTATCTGTCTGCCTGGGATGACATGCTCGACAAGCCATGCTGCTTCACTAGAGATGGCTTGCACCTGTCACCCTTAGGCTTTCGAATACTGGCCAAGGCTCTTGCCAGCCCCATAGTGCCTTTTTTAGGCAAGACTCAAAAGACAAACCCACCACCGTAAATAGCACAAGTAACAAAAAACTGAGGGTAATGCTACTCAGTGCCAGAAGCTTAAACCTCAAAATGCATGCACTCGAGGCACTCCTCAGTATGGAGAAAATTGATATATGTGCAGTAACAGAAACCTGGTTTAAGGCTCCAGAAAGCACCCCAGCACTGCCAGGCTACAACTCACACCATACATTTTGACCACAGAATCCGAACCGAAATACAAAAGGCGGGGGCATATCCATATTTATCAAGGATACCCACACCTCCAGGTTAGTGGCACAGCATGATGTTTCAGAGATCATCCACGTGCAACTAACAATGGGAAAAACTGCAATTCAAATTGTAGCTTGCTACAGATCACCCATGATGTCCCAGGACCCCCATTCCGCATTTCTGGAAACACTGGGAAACATAAAGGTCCTACCAAACACCCTAATATTGGATGATTTCAATTACCCAAACATTAACTGGGAGAACTACTCAAGTACTAACTCCCTTGCCCAACATTTTCTAGACTTTATAAACTCAAACGCCCTAGTTCAACTGGTCAACACTCCCACCAGAGGTGACAACATATTGGACCTGGTCATCACCAACATGGGCGACCGGTGTTCCACACCGGAGATCAACCCCTCGCTGGTTTGATCTGACCATAAAGAAATCACTTTGGATATCCACATTCCACCCCCACCCCCGGACAAGGAAACTACCATGAAAAACTTTTCAAAAACAAACTTCACTTTACTTAAGACCGAGGTGGAAAGTTTCAAAGCCCCCATGCTAAAGGATAACGCTGTCCAAGCTGCAAAATCCTTTACTAATGCATTCTACGGGCACCTACAAAAATGCATGGATCGTGCTATCCCAAGCAAAACCAAGGCTCACTCCTCCAAGAAAAGGAAACTTGTCTGGTGGATTCCTGCCATAAACAAGCTATACAACAGAAGGAGGAAACTAGTACAGAAAAGAGTAAAATCCCAAGAAGGGAAGACATCCCTGATCAGTATCAGCAAGAAACTACAATCCCTCATAAAATCATCCAAGGCGAGCTTCGAAACAAAAATGGCCAAGAACTCCAAAGATAACCACAAGGCATTCTTTAGCTACGTCAAGAATCTAAGTGGCAATGCTCAGATCTGCTCGGAGTTAGTGCAGAATGGCACAAAATACACTTATCACACTTATACATGATATCACCAACATCCTGGCAGACAGGTACAGGCCCATAACCATACCAGAAGAATGTAGAGTCCCTGAAATCACAGACATTCAGGTTAAAACAGCCCTCTCCAAAGCCAAAAACACAGCATCAATGGGACCGGACGGTGTGTCAGGCTGTGTCCTACACAAACTCAAAGACGAACTAACCCCTCACCTAAACACACTGTTCAAACTCAGCCTCTCACAGGTTATGTACCCATAGAGTGGTGCACAGCAATGGTTATTCCACTCTACAAAGGTGAAGTCACAACAGACCCCGGGAACTATCGCCCTATAAGCCTGACTAGCTTGGTCTGCAAAGCTATGGAGCACATCATCATGGAACTCATTAACAGAGACATTGGGAACCTCCAAACACTGGACCCTACCCAGTTCGACTTTGTTAAGGGCAGATCATGTCTCCTAAACCTGATGGACTTCTTTGAGACAGTTACCAAGGCTATAGATGAGGGAAAGGTGGTACACACAGCCTACCTAGACCTCGCAAAGGCCTTCAACACCATTCCCCATTCTGGTATTATAGACAAGTTCACCAGCCTGAACATAAACCCCTACATCACAAGATGGGTTGCTAACTGGCTCACAGACAGAACCCACATGGTGAGAGCTGCGGGAGCTAGGTCCAACTCTAAACCAGTTACAAGTGGCATTCCCCAGGGCTCAGTCCTAGGACCCCTCCTGTTCGGCATATACTTCTCAGAGGTACAGGCAAGCACAGGAGGACTATGGCTGACCAACTTCGCAAACAACTGTAAACTAGGGACTATAATTGACTCTCCGGCTGACACAGACATCCTCCAAAAGGGTCTCACTGAGATGGATACCTAGTGTCAAAATCATGGCCTCAAGCTAAATGCCAAAAAATGCATAGTCATCCTCTTTGGAAAAAACAAAGTACCCACAAACTGCCACATAGGTGGTAGTCCCCTAAATACAGAAGATGTAATAAGGGATCTGAGGACCCAAGTAAACAAGTAATCTCACCTTTGATAATAACATTGCCAAAGTGGTTAGAAAATCCTTCTACGTGGCCCACCTAATCACAAAAGGGTTCGCATCCAGATCAAAAGAGGTCATTGTGCCCCTCTACTCATCACTCATCAGACCCATCATAGAGTACAGCGCCCCATTTGGGATGTACCTTACAAGACACCTGCAACAGCTGAAAAGACCACAGAAGTACCTCACCAAGAGGATCACTGGCCTCAAACAGATGCCCTATGCAGCTCGACTGAAGAAACTCCAGCTGTACTTGGTTGCATACCGCCTACTCAGAGGTGATCTCTGCTGACATACAAGGCCATGTCCAACCCAGAATTGATGGAGATGCTCCACCTAAAGAAAACCTTATCCCCTTGAGCCACACACTCTAGGGATCGAAACCTCACCACAACAATAAACAGGGCGTGCTGGAGGGCTAGATTCCTGTCTCAGAGACTTCCCATGCTTTGGAACAAGATTCTAGTCTACATTAGGCAGAGCTCCTCGCTAACACTCTTCAAAAGAAATCTTGACGAGTGGATGGGAAACAGAAAGTTTACCCCGGGATCACTTCAGTGGCTCTGTTGGACAGAGGCACAGGGAACTAATCTAAGGGGGTGGCGAAAGCCAACAAATTCTGGCTAGGCTTATAAATGCCTTTGGGCAGATAGCCTAGTACCTACCTATGACCCTAAAAGTAAAATTCAGCAATCCAGAATACAAATAAGGAAATTACCATATGCCCTAGTGCAACAACTTCTAAGCAGGAGACTCTGCATATCACCTACATTTAAACAGTTAAGAAAGAAGCAAGACTTAATTAAATTGAAATATTTCCACATTAGCAAATGCTGTAATGTTCTACTTTTTATATGTGTCTTAAACAGTACACACTTTATATATCTCTTTTAAACATTGTACATTTAATGAAAAGGGAAACCAATACAACATCTTTAACTTGTGTCTAA
The DNA here is from genome assembly GCF_019279795.1 of Protopterus annectens. Lineage (NCBI taxonomy): Eukaryota > Metazoa > Chordata > Ceratodontiformes > Protopteridae > Protopterus > Protopterus annectens. The sequence goes on along the minus strand of NC_056739.1, from coordinate 1,042,300,875 downwards.
GTATTCATATACATTTTAAATCTAACAGTGCTCCAATACAGCTAATTTACTATTTATAGTTTCCTTCTGAAAGACATGTAACTTTTTCTTAAGGTATTACAAACATCTTCACAGGGGCCATTACCTCAGTATTTCAACTCAGAGGTACTGCCTCAACTTTTTATTCTGTATTGAAATGGCATGTTAACAATAACACTTAAAAATGTGCAGTGCCTTCAGTATTTCTAGCCAGATCATCTCCACTGTCATAAAGTTGCCATACAAGATTTGCTGAAATTAATCCAATATCTGTTTATGACACTGTCTCCTCACTAGATCTTTCTACTAGGATCATAACTATATCATGGTGGAGAAATGTTTGTGCTTTTGTGATCCTTCAGCCATGCTGTACAAAGTGTTGCCCACCTAGTAGGATCACCCTTGGAAAACTTGTAAGGGAAGAGAGAGTCAGACCAACAGCAATTCACAATGGTATCAAATGGAAAAGGACTGCCTAGCTCCTCCAATAGAACTAGACATGTGAGTGGAATTCACTGGTGAGGACCTTGTGGCTGGGTGATCCACACAGCCCAGCTGAATTCAACCCCAAATAACTGTGTGGAGTTACTGTGCAGAATCACCAACTGAGAGGTAAATGATGAGGTGCAGGATTAATGTCAACTAAGTGACAGGAAGAGAACAGCAGATTAAGATAAACAAGGCTCTGGCAATGAATACTGACTTTTGGAATACAGAATATCATCTCACTGCTGAGGAAGAAGCTGGACCTTATGCTGTAGGTTGAAGAATACCAAATAGACTTACTTGGCCTTAGCATTATATATGGCATTTATTCTACAACCAGAACTTGAATTGGGATGATTTCTTTACTAGTATGGAGATGTCACAGGCAGGTGTGGGGATACTCCAAAAAAAAAGTATGGGTATCATTTGGGTGGCATTTTACCAGCAAATGACAGAGTCACCTCAACGTAACTAGTTAGTGAAAATGAAATTTGATCCTGTTTGTGCGTATGCACCTAATAGCTATTTAGAGTATCAGCTTTGTTACATACCATGTGTGAGCTGTCTGATAGAACACTATTTATTGGTTTTACAGGGACATCAACACTCATCTGGAGAATGATGGAGGAACCTGGTGGAGATGTGTTTGAGTGGAACAGATTACCTGATCTAAACCCAAGGGCTTGGGAAGGTCCAAGCAATGCTTCTGTGTGGGATAAGTTTAACTCCAACCCCCAGAAGAGCTTCTACTTTACACATGGATAGGTCAGTTATGTGAAGCCTATATGGCAACTTATCTTGTTATTTAGGAGAGGGAGGAAGGATACTGTTAAAGCTATTGTAACAAGGATGGAGAAATGCTGACCTTGACTGGAGATACTATCAAAAACTGGAAGGAAACTCTCAAGAGCTCCTGAATCTGAGAGGCAGTGCCAGAAGGGCATGGTCAAACTGGATCTTTTTATCTGCGTATCTTCCGATACCAGATTTTACATGGTGTATGAAAGTTGTTTCATATTTTATTTAAGAAAAGATGCAGTCACAAGGAAACTTCTAGCTCCAGGGTAACATATCCCAAAAACTGGAGAATATAGACTCAGAAATTCTATTTCTTTTTCACCTGCGAGCAGTATGAAAGGAGAGTGCAAAGGTACAGCATACTACATTTTGGCATGTTGTTAGTGAAGAAGCCTGAATATGTACAATGCATTTCAGTTTTGAGAGGGAGGGGAGAAATTTTTTACAATGTTCTACCAATTAGTCATTAATAAAACCAAAACACTCTTTAGTGTTCTTACCCTCAAAATAAAGCATTCTTTAAATATTCAAATGGTAGCAATTAGCTTCAAGTATTCACTACAAAAGAGCAGACACCAAATAGCTGGGTGACCTTACCAATATGAAAACTATTCTTCACTATGAGCCAACATTCTGAGATCCATTTGAGAACCTATGGGCTCATTCATTTCTCACTGTAGTGACAGTCTGCTATAGTGGCTGAACATCATTTTAACATGGTCAGTCCCTCACTAACATCTCTTCCTATGCTGCAGGTATGATTTCTACTATTCCCTATTCTGGGAACAGGACAAGCATGCTACCACACATGTGCATCACTGGTAACATGAGATAAGCCCAGTGCTGGTGTATTTGTCAAGCCCTAGAAGAGGATCAACTGCAGTCTCTTTCCAGGTGGGAGCACTGGCAATTATGCATTTCCCACAGTCCCTTAGTCAGCTTCTCTAGCAACTGTGTCCAGTAATCAAACCTGGGTTGTCTGGTCAAAATTAGGGCTTTATCCCAGTTTGCCAACGGAGCTGATACAGTAGTTTATTGTTTTGAATGTGTGGGGTAAAGTATGAGATGGGTGGATCGGGTTCCTATTATATAATCGAAGATGCAATCCTTCAAATGTGTCTTGATCGAACTTGAAAGCACGGAACAGCAAAATAGCGAAATGGCATATAAGCAATTTCTTTCCCTGGGAAAGAAATCTCTTGGCCCCCTCCGTTACTTTGTCATTTTCGTCACTGTAGTGCGATCTCAGGGTTGGTATATTTAAGTAGGGGGGTGGGGGGGGTGCTGGGTGAAGCCCCCCACTTTATGTAATGTTTTGAAGTTTTTATTTATTTATTTTTTCTTGTGGAACAGCGATTTTTTTTCCCTGGGGAAAAAATCGCTGATCCGAATGTTCGAGATTGTAAGCTTTCGCTTACATGGGGTCAATAAATCAGCATTCACTGATTTAATATAGACCCAGTAGATCTAGCTGTTGGGCAAGAGGGAAAATGTATTTTGAGTTAGGCTTATGTGTATTCTCTAAACAAGGAGAAAAAGACACATATATCCTTAGAATGACAAACTGGATATTGAGGATAAACAAAGAAAGAATTATTAACATGCAAAGTGAAATATGGAGTTAGAAATCCAAGGCAACTGAAATAAAAACCGTGAGGAAGACATATCTTAACCAATAAACAGGGAGAGACTGCGGGAAGATAATGTCTTTAAACCTGATAGAAAAAAAGGAAAGACTGTATAATATGACTAATAACAGTGACAGATTGTGAAAGAGTGTACGTTCATATAGGAAATAGAAAACTGATGATGAAATGTTATTTATACAGTTATTGGAGAAAAAGGACAGGTAGTGGATGGGGCCAAGGAGGGGTTGGTGTTAGGTGAGGAAGACATAGTGGATATCTCAACAGAGGATAGGGTGTCACTGGACTGGATGAAATTAGAGCGGAGAGTGAAAATACAAATCAGAAGTCTACAAAGTGGGAAGCAATGGGGATAGGTACTTTCCCTACATATTTTTCAAGGTGACTGATGGGAATGTGACAGTAATTTTTAATGTGGTATTATACCAAGATAACATTTGTAAGACAATAATGCAGGCCAGTGAGGTGAATTAGCTAAAAGAAAATAAGGGGATGACTGAGATAATTACTGTTTGATTTCTTAGCCAAGGACAGGTGCTGAGGTGCTAGACAGGGTTCTAGAAATGAGGTTAAATATAGTTGTTCCCAGGTTCATGTAAAACAGAGGTGTGATTCATGAAAGGTAGGTTTTGATGGGCAACTAGTGGCTAGTAAAGGATTTCATGAATATATGAAAAATAGGGGGAGGATGGGGAGACATTAAGAAAGTAACTGACTGTGGAATCTGTTATTTTGGAAAGCATGACAAGGGAAGTGTATTTTGAGGGATACTATTTTAAAAACGGGTGTCTCTCCATACAAAGAAACAATTTCTAAGCTGGTGATTAAACAGGAGTATACACAGTAAGGAATGGAGGGTCAAGGTGATCCCTTTCATCATACTTGGAGAGAATAACCTAGACAGAGAGTGATACATAGAGAGAGAAATGACACCAAATGTGTAGATATCTATGTCTTATAGGAAAAGAGGCTTGGAGAAAGGTTTGGGTAGTGGTGGAAGAATTTAGAGAATCTTAGAAGCTGTTTGGGTTGTTGTGCAACTTAAAAAAGATGATGATGACTGCTACTGGAGAATGAAGGGGACAAAGGGGATCAAGATACTGGAAAAGGTTAAGCTGGTAAAGGGAGATGAATAGTGCATTACAGCATGCAGTTAACTTACAGAAACAAGTAATAAGAACTATAGAATTCTTATTAAGATGTCAAGAGCCAGGTTTGATAAGTAGAGCAGAGTTGGAAATGGGGTCACTCTCTAATATAATTAATGCAGCAAGGATGATGGGGATACTCAGAATATTTTTGTTTGGTAAGGTATCTGTAAATAAATAGACAGATGGGATAGGTAAGAAAAATATAGGAGCTGTACAATTAAATATATATTGGAGGTGAATATGCAAAAGATTGAGAACGGATGGTTATGGGGACTATGAGATAGATGGCTGAAGTCAGCAGAGATACAGGGGGATGTGCTGGCATCAGATATTTTGCAGAGGATAAGGACAGAAAAAGTAGTTCAGCTTGTATGGGTAAACATGGGAAATGTGAGAAAGAAAGGGTGGATTTGGTGCAGTCAAAGAGGTCAAAGGTTGGACATCATGACCAAATATCTGACTGTGTGGAGAGTATGTAGTGTAGGATGAATGGGTTGTACAATATCTGGGTGAATACAAAGATTCAGTTAACCACAAAATGATAAGTGGAAGGAGAAAGGTATACAAATAATGGTGGATTTAGGGGATGGAAGAAGCATAGTGTAGGGTACATGGGGTTCAAGATAACTAGATGCAAAGCAAAAGATTGTGCATTGAACAGGTGAAGTGACTTTACTACTAGTAACATTAGTATGAACTAGAAAAGAGGTGAAGGTGCAAGTATATAGCCAGGGGTGAGAACATGCCATCTATTAAACGATGGTAGTTGTCACTAAAAGGTAGGAAAGGTCCTATGACGAGGAATAAAGAAAAGGAAAGTATGGGCAGTGCTGAACTATGGGCCTTATTGTCCTGGAGCTGAAGAGTTTAAGGGGCCTATTTATTTGGTATGACAACAGCACAGGACTTCAGACTAAAATCAGAGTAGAAGCAGCAGGATCAGTTTCAGACATTTGGTCCTGGGGCTGCAGCTCCAACAGCCCCTATGATAATCTGGCCTTGAGTATGGACAGGCTGGCACATAGGTTGGAGGGAGAAACACATGTAGTTAAATGTGAAAAGGAGGAGCAAGAATAGGTGCTATAGATGTTTAATTAGGTCGGGGTACTATTATAGCAATGGTAGATGAGTGAGCTAAAGAGACAGTAATGGGATCCTGGTCATGGAAGCTAGGGAGGAAGGAGAATGACATGTGCTGGAGAATAAATGTGGATTACTGACTATATTGCAGAAGGAAGCAAAAGATATAGAGATATTTTTAGATGGGGTAGAAAAAAGATGAAAGTGGTCTTATTCAGGATAGATGAAAGAGAAATAATGATGATGTGGGTATACATTATTTGGCTGAATACTGTCCAGTTAAAACTGTGATTTTGGCAAGTCAGCCAAAAATTCTACCAGATACTGCCTAAAGAATAGAGTGGCTGTTAGGTGATCTTTTTCTTTTTACCCCAAGGTGTAGTGACCCCTGTGTTGGTTATAATAAGCAGTAGGATTGTGGGATGTACAGCTTTGTGCAGAGAGGTGTGGAAGGGATTCATCTGCAAATGAAAAATGAATGGGCTGCATAAGTTTCTATAGTGTACATCTGGCCAAATGTCTGATTACTTTATTCACTGGAAAAGAAGTATACAGCCAAATGAAAGGAACACATCCATGTTCACATTGGCAGAAAAGTAAAGAGTTACAATAAAATGTACTTGAAAGGTGGTGAAATAGTCAATACATTAATGGGGAGGAGTGAAACAGAAAGTTTTAAAAATGATTAGCAGGACAGTAGGTATGACAAACATGTGGGCAGATACAGGGGTGTTACAGGCTCATGGGCAAAATGAATTACAGCACACTGAGGGACAGTGATGGTGAGTTTGGGATCATACAGTAGTAAAGTAGAATTAATTACAGCATACTGAGGGATGGTGATGGTGACTTTGGGATCATACAGTAGTCTATAGTGAGACTAATTTCAGAGGAATGGAATATCAGATATTGTGTAGTAGGACTAAAATATTGTAAACATATTAGATGAAGTTGTAGAGTTTAACCTGAGAAAAAACAATAAAAACTTCTCGCTACTTGGTCAGGCTTCAAAGAACTCTCATCATACCTTAGAACATATTTATTTATTTATTTTACTTTTAGCCATATAACCCAGCCACTGGGGATACACAAGCCAGTGCATTTCTTTGTGCCGGTCCCAAGTCTGGATAAATGGGGAGGGTTGCATCAGGAAGGGCATCCGGCGTAAAATTGTGCCACATCACACATGCAGGAAACTGTACAAAAACTCATACCGGATCGGTCGAGGCCCGGGTTAACAACGACCGCCACCAATACTGTTGGCCAACAGGGTGCTGGCGGAAATTGGGCTACTGTTGGCCGAAGGAGAAGAAGAGGCGGAAGGCATGCCCAAAGGCAGGTAAGGGCTAGGACTGTGATAGTGAGGGTCAGAACTTTGAATGTAGGCAGTATGACTGGTATAGAGAGGGAGCTAGCTGATATGATGAACAGAAGGATGGTTGGTATATTGTGTGTGCAAGAGACCGGATGGAAGGGGAGCAAGGCTAGGTGTATCGGAGGCGGTTTCAAATTGTTTTATCATGGTGTGGATGGGAGTAGAAATGGCGTAGGCATTATCCTGAAGGAAGAGTATGCTAAGAGTGTTTTGGAGGTGAAAAGAGTGTCGGATAGAGTGATGTTTATGAAGCTGGAAATTGATGGTGTAATGATGAATGTTGTTAGTGCATATGCGCCACAAGTTGGGTGTGCGATGGATGAGAAAGAAAAATTTTGGAGTGAGTTGGATGAAGTGGTGATGACTGTACCCAAGGGTGAGAGACTGGTGATTGGAGCAGATTTCAATGGGCATGTTGGTGAAGGGAACAGAGCGGACGAGGAAGTGATGGGTAGGTATGGTGTTAAGCAAAGGAATGCAGAAGGTCAGATGGTAGTGGATTTTGCGAAAAGGATGGACGTGGCTTTGATGAATACATATTTTAACAAGAGGGAGGAGCATAGGGTGACATACAAGAGTGGAGGAAGATGCACACAGGTAGATTATATCTTATGTAGAAGGGCAAATCTGAAGGAGATTGGAGACTGTAAAGTGGTGGCAGGGGAAAGTGTATTTAGGCAGCATAGGATGGTGGTTTGTAGGATGACATTGGTGATCAAGAAGAGGAGGATGAGTGTGAGGGAAGCACCAAGGATCAAATGGTGGAAATTGAAAAAGGGTAATTGTGAGGTGGAGTTCAGAGAAGAGTTAAGACAGGCACTGGGTGGCAGTGAAGAGATACCGAATAGCTGGGTAACTACAGCAGAGCTAGTAAGAGAGATGGCTAGAAGGGTGCTTGGTGTGACATCTGGAAAGAGGAAGGGGGACAAGGAGGCCTGGTGGTGGAATGAAGAAGTACAGGAGAGTATACAGAGAAAGAGGTTGGCGAAGAAGAAGTGGGATTGTCAAAGAGATGAAGAAAGTAGACAAGAGTATAAGGAGATGAGGTGCATGGCAAAGAGAGAGGTGGCGAAGGCTAAGGATAAGGCATATGAAGAGTTGTATAAAAGGTTGAACACTAAGGAGGGAGAAAAGGACCTGTACCGATTGGCTAGACAGAGGGCCCGAGCTAGTAAAGATGTGCAGCAGGTAAGGGTGATAAAGGATAATGAGAGAAACGTACTCACAGGTAAGGAGAGTGTGTTGAGCAGATGGAAAGAGTACTTTGAGGGGTTGATGAATGAAGAGAATGAGAGGGAGAGAAGGTTGGATGATGTGCGGATAGTGAATCATGAAGTACAGTGGATTAGCAAGGAGGAAGTAAGGAAAGCTATGAAGAGGATGAAGAACGGAAAGGCTGTTGGTTCAGATGACATACCTGTGGAAGCATGGAGGTATTTAGGTGAAATGGCAGTGGAGTTTTTAACTAGATTGTTTAATGAAATCTTGGAAAGTGAGAGGATGCCTGAGGAATGGAGAAAAAGTGTTTTGGTACCGATTTTTAATTTAAGGGTGATGTGCAGAGCTGTAGTAACTACAGAGGGATTAAACTGATCAGTCACAACATGAAGTTATGGGAAAGAGTAGTGGAAGCTAGGTTAAGAAGGGAGGTGATGATTAGTGATCAGCAGTATGGTTTCATGCCAGGAAAGAGCACTACAGATGCGATGTTTGCTCTGAGAGTGTTGATGGAGAAGTACAGAGAAGGTCAGAAGGAGTTGCATTGTGTCTTTGTGGATTTAGAGAAAGCATATGACAGGGTGCCTAGAGAGGAGTTGTGGTATTGTATGAGGAAGTCGGGAGTGTCAGAGAAGTATGTAAGAATGGTACAAGATATGTACGAGGGTAGTGTGACAGCGGTGAGGTCTGCAGTGGGAGTGATGGATGCGTTTAAGGTGGAGGTGGGATTACATCAAGGATCAGCTCTGAGCCCTTTCTTATTTGCAATGGTGATGGACAGGTTGACAGACAAGATCAGACAGGAGTCCCCGTGGACTATGATGTTTGCAGATGACATTGTGATCTGTAGTGAGAGTAGGGAACAGGTGGAGACGACTCTGGAGAGGTGGAGATATGCTCTAGAGAGAAGAGGAATGAAGGTCAGCAGGACTAAGACAGAATATAAGTATGTGAATGAGAGGAAGGATAGAGGAATGGTGAGGATGCAGGGAGTAGAGGTGGCGAAGGTGAATGAGTTTAAGTACTTGGGATCAACAGTTCAGAGTAATGGTGAGTGTGGAAGAGAGGTGAAGAAGAGAGTACAGGCAGGATGGAGTGGGTGGAGAAGAGTGTCAGGAGTAATTTGTGACAGATGAGTAGCAGTAAGAGTGAAAGGGAAGGTCTACAAGAGGGTAGTGAGACCAGCTATGTTATATGTGTTGGAGACAGTGGCAGTGACAAAAAGGCAGGAATCAGAGCTTCACTTGGCAGAGTTGAAGATGTTAAGATTTGCACTGGGTGTGACGAGGATGGACAGGATTAGGAATAAGTATATTAGAGGGTCAGCCCATGTTGGAAGGTTTGGAGACAAAGTCAGAGAGGCAAGATTACGTTGGTTTGGACATGTGCTGAGGAGGGATGCAGAGTATATTGGGAAAAAGATGCTAAGGATGAAGCTGCCAGGTAACAGGAAAAGAGGAAGGCCTAAGATAAGGTTTATGGATGTGGTGAGAGAGGATATGCAGGTGGTTGTTGTGACAGAGCAAGTTGCAGAGGACAGGAGGAAATGGAAACAGTTGATCTTCTGCGGTGACCCCTAATGGGAGCAGCCGAAAGAAGAAGAAGAAGAAGAATTTTACTTTTAGCCATATCTTAGAAACATTAAAGAATTTCATATATTCAGACAACAGTGATTGCAGTTCCTAAAAGAAAGTACCAAAACGTACACATTTTCATACTTTGATGTTTACAACAACCCTCAACCATCACCTGATTCTTTTCTGAAATCCACCTCTCTCTCATTGTCTTTTGCTGTATTTATGACTTATCACTTTTGAAGCCTCCTACACATCTTTCTGTAATTTATTTCATCTTCTTTCCTTCTTTTCTCAGCTCGTTACTTACTTCCCATTATCTTTGTCTCATCTCATCCTCATTCTTCCTATGTCTTTCAAGGTTCTTACAGTGTTCCATTGATTGCGCTTAAGGTAGAACAACTAGCAATGTACCTTTTTCTCTTCCACATCCTAGTAGGTAAAGAGACTATATCAAATATTCTACTAGTTGACGTGTGTGTGTGTGTGTGTGTGTGTGTGTGTGTGTGTGTGTGTGTGTGTGTGTGTGTGTGTGTGTGTGTGTGCATGCATGTGTATGTAGCTTAAATATTTATTTGGCTATTTATTTATTTACTTATCATCACTATGCTTTCTCAGTACATCTTGGATCATCTACTAAATCTCACAGTTATCTAGCTACTTACATACTGCTTCATCCTCGCTTATCTAAATATAGAAGTTATGTTCTTACCATAACGTTCCATGTTAGTTGTCTTCTTCTCGCCTTCTTCTTGCTGGATGGGTTCGGAGCCGACCTCGGCTCCGACTCGCCACTCTAAAGCTCGAGTTGGTTCCACCGCTCGAGGCTCCCCTTATATCCCACAATGCTAGGCGAGAGTTACCTCAGATCTCGTTTGTAAGCTAACCCCAGCTTATAATAGTAACAGAATAACTGTAACACAGAGTCCACCTCTAACAACAGGAAGAAAGAAGGGTGACCTACATCCTGACCCAGAAAATATGCCCAAAGGCATATGTCTTAAGAAAGAGGTGGTAGAAAGAGAGGTCACGATCACAACTCCTCTAGGTCTGTCTAGGCCAGGGGGAAGGAGGGGGGCAAGAAGAAGTTAGCGAGAAGACAACTAACATGGAACGTTATGGTAAGAACATAACTTCTATATGTTAAGTTGTCTATCTCGCCTTCATTCTTGCTGGATGGGACCGTCCCTAGCACCTTGTCCCGGTGGCCTAACGGAACAGACTCCTGAGAACAGTGGAACCAAAATTAGCTCTATGTCTAGAAGCTAAATCCAACTTATAATGGGAAATAAAAGTGTGAGGAGTAGCCCAAGTAGCCGCTGCACAAATGGTGTCAATAGGCAGTCTGTCTTGGAAGGCTAGAGAAGTAGCCAAAGCTCTGGTGGAATGGGCTTTAGGTTTACTAGGCAGTTTTTGGTGTCTAATCTCATAAACAAGGGTAATCAGAGATGTTAGCCATCTGGATAAGGATACCTTTGAAACTGGAAGTCCCTTTCTGCTTTCATGCATAGGAGACAAACAGCTGATCAGATTTTCTGAATAGTTTAGATCCTGTCCAAGTAGTACCTTAATTGACGCATGAACATCCAGGTAGTGTAATTTTTGTTCAGACCTATTTGAATACTCCGGAAAAAGACAGGAAGGTCAATGCATTGGTTTAGATTTGATGTTGAAACCACCTTAGGCAAAAGATTGAGAACGGATGGTTATGGGGACTATGAGATAGATGGCTGAAGTCAGCAGAGATACAGGGGGATGTGCTGGCATCAGATATTTTGCAGAGGATAAGGACAGAAAAGTAGTTCAGCTTGTATGGGTAAACATGGAAATGTGAGAAAGAAAGGGTGGATTTGGTGCAGTCAAAGAGGTCAAAGGTTGGACATCATGACCAAATATCTGACTGTGTGGAGAGTATGTAGTGTAGGATGAATGGGTTGTACAATATCTGGGTGAATACAAAGATTCAGTTAACCACAAAATGATAAGTGGAAGGAGAAAGGTATACAAATAATGGTGGATTTAGGGATGGAAGAAGCATAGTGTAGGGTACATGGGGTTCAAGATAACTAGATGCAAAGCAAAAGATTGTGCATTGAACAGGTGAAGTGACTTTACTACTAGTAACATTAGTATGAACTAGAAAAGAGGTGAAGGTGCAAGATATAGCCAGGGTGAGAACATGCCATCTATTAAACGATGGTAGTTGTCACTAAAAGGTAGGAAAGGTCCCATGACGAGGAATAAAGAAAAGGAAAGTATGGGCAGTGCTGAACTATGGGCCTTATTGTCCTGGAGCTGAAGAGTTTAAGGCCTATTTATTTGGTATGACAACAGCACAGGACTTCAGACTAAAATCAGAGTAGAAGCAGCAGGATCAGTTTCAGACATTTGGTCCTGGGGCTGCAGCCCAACAGCCCCTATGATAATCTGGCCTTGAGTATGGACAGGCTGGCACATAGGTTGAGGAGAAACACACATGTAGTTAAATGTGAAAAGGAGGAGCAAGAATAGGTGCTATAGATGTTTAATTAGGTCGGGTACTATTATAGCAATGGTAGATGAGTGAGCTAAAGAGACAGTAATGGGATCCTGGTCATGGAAGCTAGGGAGGAAGGAGAATGACATGTGCTGGAGAATAAATGTGATTACTGACTATATTGCAGAAGGAAGCAAAAGATATAGAGATATTTTAGATGGGGTAGAAAAAAGATGCAACTCGTCTTATTCAGGGTAGACGAAAGAGAAATCATGATGATGTGGGTATACATTATTTGGCTGAATACTGTCCAGTTAAAACTGTGATTTTGGCAAGTCAGCCAAAAATTCTACCAGATACTGCCTAAAGAATAGAGTGGCTGTTAGGTGATCTTTTCTTTTACCCCAAGGTGTAGTGACCCCTGTGTTGGTTATAATAAGCAGTAGGATTGTGGGATGTACAGCTTTGTGCAGAGAGGTGTGGAAGGGATTCATCTGCAAATGAAAAATGAATGGGCTGCATAAGTTTCTATAGTGTACATCTGGCCAAATGTCTGATTACTTTATTCACTGGAAAAGAAGTATACAGCCAAATGAAAGGAACACATCAATGTTCACATTGGCAGAAAAGTAAAGAGTTACAATAAAATGTACTTGAAAGGTGGTGAAATAGTCAATACATTAATGGGGAGGAGTGAAACAGAAAGTTTTAAAAATGATTAGCAGGACAGTAGGTATGACAAACATGTGGGCAGATACAGGGGTGTTACAGGCTCATGGGCAAAATGAATTACAGCACACTGAGGGACAGTGATGGTGAGTTTGGGATCATACAGTAGTAAAGTAGAATTAATTACAGCATACTGAGGGATGGTGATGGTGACTTTGGGATCATAGAGTAGTCTATAGTGAGACTAATTTCAGAGGAATGGAATATCAGATATTGTGTAGTAGGACTAAAATATTGTAAACATATTAGATGAAGTTGTAGAGTTTAACCTGAGAAAAAACAATAAAAACTTCTCGCTACTTGGTCAGGCTTCAAAGAACTCTCATCATACCTTAGAACATATTTATTTATTTATTTTACTTTTAGCCATATAACCCAGCCACTGGGGATACACAAGCCAGTGCATTTCTTTGTGCCGGTCCCAAGTCTGGATAAATGGGGAGGGTTGCATCAGGAAGGGCATCCGGCGTAAAATTGTGCCACATCACACATGCAGGAAACTGTACAAAAACTCATACCGGATCGGTCGAGGCCCGGGTTAACACCGACCGCCACTCATACTGTTGGCCAACAGGGTGCTGGCGGAAATTGGGCTACTGTTGGCCGAAGGAGGAGAAGAGGCGGAAGGCATGCCCAAAGGCAGGTAAGGGCTAGGACTGTGATAGTGAGGGTCAGAACTTTGAATGTAGGCAGTATGACTGGTATAGAGAGGGAGCTAGCTGATATGATGAACAGAAGGATGGTTGGTATATTGTGTGTGCAAGAGACCGGATGGAAGGGGAGCAAGGCTAGGTGTATCGGAGGCGGTTTCAAATTGTTTTATCATGGTGTGGATGGGAGTAGAAATGGCGTAGGCATTATCCTGAAGGAAGAGTATGCTAAGAGTGTTTTGGAGGTGAAAAGAGTGTCGGATAGAGTGATGTTTATGAAGCTGGAAATTGATGGTGTAATGATGAATGTTGTTAGTGCATATGCGCCACAAGTTGGGTGTAAATGGATGAGAAAGAAAAATTTTGGAGTGAGTTGGATGAAGTGGTGATGACTGTACCCAAGGGTGAGAGACTGGTGACTGGAGCAGATTTCAATGGGCATGTTGGTGAAGGGAAAAGAGGGGACGAGGAAGTGATGAGTACGTATGGTGTTAAGCAAAGGAATGCAGAAGGTCAGATGGTAGTGGATTTTACGAAAAGGATGGACATGGCTGTGTTGAATACATATTTTAACAAGAGGGAGGAGCATAGGGTGACATACAAGAGTGGAGGAAGATCCACACAGGTAGATTATATCTGATGTAGAAGGGCAAATCTGAAGGAGATTGGAGACTGTAAAGTGGTGGCAGGGGAAAGTGTATTTAAGGCATAGGATGATGGTTTGTAGGATGACATTGGTGATCAAGAAGAGGAGGATGAGTGTGAGGGAAGCACCAAGGATCAAATGGTGGAAATTGAAAAAGGGTAATTGTGAGGTGGAGTTCAGAGAAGAGTTAAGACAGGCACTGGGTGGCAGTGAAGAGATACCTAATAGCTGGGTAACTACAGCAGAGCTAGTAAGAGAGATGGCTAGAAGGGTGCTTGGTGTGACATCTGGAAAGAGGAAGGGGGACAAGGAGGCCTGGTGGTGGAATGAAGAAGTACAGGAGAGTATACAGAGAAAGAGGTTGGCGAAGAAGAAGTGGGATTGTCAAAGAGATGAAGAAAGTAGACAAGAGTATAAGGAGATGAGGTGCATGGCAAAGAGAGAGGTGGCGAAGGCTAAGGATAAGGCATATGAAGAGTTGTATAAAAGGTTGGACACTAAGGAGGGAGAAAAGGACCTGTACCGATTGGCTAGACAGAGGGCCCAAGCTAGTAAAGATGTGCAGCAGGTAAGGGTGACAAAGGATAATGAGGGAAACGTACTCACAGGTAAGGAGAGTGTGTTGAGCAGATGGAAAGAGTACTTTGAGGGGTTGATGAATGAAGAGAATGAGAGGGAGAGAAGGTTGGATGATGTGCGGATAGTGAATCATGAAGTGCAGTGGATTAGCAAGGAGGAAGTAAGGAAAGCTATGAAGAGGATGAAGAACGGAAAGGCTGTTGGTTCAGATGACATACCTGTGGAAGCATGGAGGTATTTAGGTGAAATGGCAGTGGAGTTTTTAACTAGATTGTTTAATGAAATCTTGGAAAGTGAGAGGATGCCTGAGGAATGGAGAAAAGTGTTTTGGTACCGATTTTTAATTTAAGGGTGATGTGCAGAGCTGTAGTAACTACAGAGGGATTAAACTGATCAGTCACAACATGAAGTTATGGGAAAGAGTAGTGGAAGCTAGGTTAAGAAGGGAGGTGATGATTAGTGATCAGCAGTATGGTTTCATGCCAGGAAAGAGCACTACAGATGCGATGTTTGCTCTGAGAGTGTTGATGGAGAAGTACAGAGAAGGTCAGAAGGAGTTGCATTGTGTCTTTGTGGATTTAGAGAAAGCATATGACAGGGTGCCTAGAGAGGAGTTGTGGTATTGTATGAGGAAGTCGGGAGTGTCAGAGAAGTATGTAAGAATGGTACAAGATATGTACGAGGGTAGTGTGACATGTGAGGTCTGCAGTAGGAGTGAAAGATGCAAGGTGGAGGTGGGATTACATCAAGGATCAGCTCTAAGCCCTTTCTTCTTTGCAATGGTGATGGACAGGCTGACAGACAAGATTAGACAGGAGTCCCTGTGGACTATGATGTTTGAGAATGACATTATGATGTGTAGTGAGAGTAGGGAATAGGTGGAGACGACTCTGGAGAGGTGGGAGATATGCTCTAGAGAGAAGAGGAAATGAAGGTCAGCAGGACTAAGACAGAATATAAGTATGTGAATGAGAGGAAGGATAGAGGAATGGTGAGGATGCAGGAGTAGAGGTGGGAAGGTGAATGGAGTTTAAGCACTTGGGATCAACAGTTCAGAGTAATGGTGAGTGTGGAAGAGAGGTGAAGAAGAGAGTACAGGCAGGATGGAGGGTGGAGAAGAGTGTCAGGAGTAATTTGTGACAGATGAGTAGCAGTAAGAGTGAAAGGGAAGGTCTACAAGAGGGTAGTGAGACCAGCTATGTTATATGTGTTGGAGACAGTGGCAGTGACAAAAAGGCAGGAATCAGAGCTTCACTTGGCAGAGTTGAAGATGTTAAGATTTGCACTGGGTGTGACGAGGATGGACAGGATTAGGAATAAGTATATTAGAGGGTCAGCCCATGTTGGAAGGTTTGGAGACAAAGTCAGAGAGGCAAGATTACGTTGGTTTGGACATGTGCTGAGGAGGGATGCAGAGTATATTGGGAAAAAGATGCTAAGGATGAAGCTGCCAGGTAACAGGAAAAGAGGAAGGCCTAAGATAAGGTTTATGGATGTGGTGAGACAGGATATGCAGGTGGTTGTTGTGACAGAGCAAGTTGCAGAGGACAGGAGGAAATGGAAACAGTTGATCTTCTGCGGTGACCCCTAATGGGAGCAGCCGAAAGAAGAAGAAGAAGAATTTTACTTTTAGCCATATCTTAGAAACATTAAAGAATTTCATATATTCAGACAACAGTGATTGCAGTTCCTAAAAGAAAGTACCAAAACGTACACATTTTCATACTTTGATGTTTACAACAACCCTCAACCATCACCTGATTCTTTGCTGAAATCCACCTCTCTCTCATTGTCTTTTGCTGTATTTATGACTTATCACTTTTGAAGCCTCCTACACATCTTTCTGTAATTTATTTCATCTTCTTCCTTCTTTCTCAGCTCACATTTACTTCCCATTATCTTTGTCTCATCTCATCCTCATTCTTCCTATGTCTTTCAAGGTTCTTACAGTGTTCCATTGATTGCGCTTAAGGTAGAACAACTAGCAATGTACCTTTTTCTCTTCCACATCCTAGTAGGTAAAGAGACTATATCAAATATTCTACTAGTTGACGTGTGTGTGTGTGTGTGTGTGTGTGTGTGTGTGTGTGTGTGTGTGTGTGTGTGTGTGTGTGCATGCATGCATGTGTATGTAGCTTAAATATTTATTTGGCTATTTATTTATTTATTTATCATCACTATGCTTTCTCAGTACATCTTGGATCATCTACTAAATCTCACAGTTATCTAGCTACTTACATACTGCTTCATCCTCGCTTATCTAAATCTAATGTTGTCATCTGTTACAACTGACTCACATGGCAGTATACAAGACCTATTTTAATGCTGGAATAATAGCAGTATATGTTAAAAATTCTTTGAAGTGTTCATGCCCTCT
Source organism: Protopterus annectens (assembly GCF_019279795.1). NCBI lineage: Eukaryota > Metazoa > Chordata > Ceratodontiformes > Protopteridae > Protopterus > Protopterus annectens. Next base: position 1,042,284,072 of record NC_056739.1, on the reverse strand, counting down.
GTGCAATTTTCATGCCTTTCGTGCATGATGTTGCATATTTTATTATACTGACCTAATGACAGGCAAATTATTAATAAATAACTAATATCTTATTATAACTTTGCCTTTTGTCTGGTTCATAGCTGACAACAGTCCACTGGACCATACAAGTCAAGAATCAAACAATAAATAAGTTAAGTAACACCAAGTTTAAGAAAATGAAGAAAAAAACATTTCAAAAGCAGTATGCCTTTGTACCCCAAGTAATAAAGAAACAGACACTACAGCTGGAACAGATTTCACATACTGTTACTGGAAACTGGAATTATATGCTACTCAGCTGCTGGAGCGGACACATATTCTTTGCACTAGAGCTTGACCAGCTAAAAACACATTTGAATTTAGTGCCAACTCAAAGTACAGAGAGTCCAAGGTGATATTAAGATGGTGAATGCAGCTGAAATACCACATGTACTTGGCATGTGATGCAAAGAACAGAAGTGAGTCATTTCCAAGAAAAGTTACAAACTGAGCTCAAGGCAATTTTTTACATTGCTATATAACCAGTATAGATCTGTGCCTTACTCCTTGCTTCATTTTTCAGTGTTCAATGTTTTTTATCAAAGGCATTGCACACATATGCCTTAACTATTTATTCAAATTTCACTCTATAAAGCTACAAAATAAAAAAAAAATGATTTGATCAAATTCATAGCAAGATGGAAACACTTCTGAATATAGAAATAATCTATGGGATACAAAAGTATTGCCTGTAATGTGGATACTCTGTATAAGCACTGGTTTTCAACATGAAACTAAACCTTGATAAAACAGAATGCCCAAGCTTATATAAAAGGACGCAGAACTGAAAGGTAGAGTACACAATAATCCACAGAGACTAAGGAATGAGCAAGAAAAAGTTACACATCAATATAGTCATTCATATACAGCTGGTCCCTGAGAAGGGACAGATGTAAAGAACTTTAGACAGTATTTAGCACAAGGGAAATTATAATGTAAAGCTGAGCTGTATTAAACACATACAGTTAAGATAAATTAACTAACCTGATCAGTCATAAACTGAGCAAGGAAATTAGCATTTACAGACACTTACTGAATACTAATATTCCATTTGAGGCCTGTACACTTATATTCACAACTACGCTCTGAAATGGCAATTTAATAATGAGCATCATAGCTCAAGATTGTTCAGCACCATGTCAGACTGCAAGTAGCATATTGCACATTTGCAAAATTACCAGTAATGCTAAGCTTTTCCTTTATTAGGCTTGGCTTCTATACAGATAAACACTTGACAAAAATATAATTTACGATCAGTCAGATATGTTACTATATAAACAGCTTCTGGGAAATATAATGCAATATAGTAAACAATTCCATAATAAATGTCAGTGTTGTCTAATTAATTAGCTAATTAATTAGAAAATGCAGTAATTCTAACTAATTAATTAGAAATAAATAGCCATCTAATTCTAATTCTAATTCTAATTAATTAGATGTTTTGAACTAATAAGAAGTTATGTACCTACCATAACGTTCCATGTTAGTTGTCTTCTTCTCGCCTTCTTTCTTGCTGGTTGGGTTCGGAGCCGATCCTCGGCTCCGACTCGGCCATCTTCTAAAGCTCGAGAGCTATTTACTGGCTCGAGGCCTCCCCATATCCCACAATGCATGGCACTAGATCCCCAGATCTTGTTTGGTAGACCTAACTACAGACAAAAATAAGGACACCTGTCCTAATAGCATATGTTTAGCTACAGAGCTAAAAGGTTGAGGGAACAAACCAGATAAGACCCAGCCAGCTAAAAGGAACTCAGGGGCAAGTCTTCTTGGTCTATTAGGATAGGGGGATGGAGGGTGGGACGCAAGAAAGAAGGCGAGAAGAAGACAACTAACATGGAACGTTATGGTAGGTACATAACTTCTTAATGTTAAGTTGTCTATCTCGCCTTCATTCTTGTTGGTTGGGACAGTGTCCCTAGCACCTCAGTCCTGGGTGGCTCATCGGAACAGACTCTTCAGCACAGTGGAACCAAAATCAGCTCTGCTCCTAGAGGCCACATCCAACTTATAGTGAGAAATAAATGTATGGGGAGTGGCCCATGTAGCTGCCGCACAAATGGCTTCCATTGGTAATCTTGCCTGAAAAGCTACAGAAGTCGCTAAAGCCCTAGTAGAGTGGCCTTTCGGTTTAGCAGGGAGCTGTTTGTTCCTCAGTTGATAAATCAAAGTAATAATAGAAGTCAACCACCTAGATAGAATTACTTTATACACTGGTAGACCTTGTTTACCTTCAGCATAGGACAGGAAGAGCTGATCTGATTTTCTAATTTGTTTAGTCCTATGCAAGTAGAAACGTAATTGTCTATGAACATCCAGCTGATGTAATTTGTGTTCAGCTTTGTTGGAATAATTTGGGAAGAAGACCGGAAAATCAATGGACTGATTCAGATTACTCTCAGAAGGTACCTTATGAAGGAAGGAGGGATTAGTCCTGAGCGAAACTCTGTCATTATGGAAAACTAAATAAGGAGGGCGAACACAAAGGGCCTGGAGTTCGGAAACTCTTCTGGCTGAGGTAATTGCCACAAGAAAGAGGGTTTTCCAAGAAAGAAACTTTAAGGAACATAAAGCTGCAGGTTCAAAGGGGGGCAATATTAGGGAAGCTAAGATCAAATTAAGATCCCACGGAGGCGGGGGATCTCTTACTGGGGGCCTGAGCAAGGTAGTCCCTTTGAGAAAAGCTTTGCAAAGCTTATGGGACATGATACGAGTTTCAGATAGGCCTGTATGAAAATTTGAAATTGTGGCTAACTGAACTCTAATGGTGGCAGAAGAGGACCCAGCCTGAAAAAGTTCCGCTAAGAAATCTAAAACGTGGTGGACCGGGGCTGAAAAGGGATTTATGTTTTTAGACTCTGCCCAGCAAGAGAAACACTTCCACTTACTAGCATAAGTTTTTCTGGTGGTAGACTTGTGTGAAGATAAGATTATTTCACGCACCGATTGGGAAATGTCCGGAAGCCTGGCTAAGGTTGGAAGTAGAGCAACCAAGCAGTGAGGTTGACAGATTGCAGGGATTGGTGCAGCCCGCCCGACTGATGGATCAGGAGGTCTGGTACTGGGTCCAGGGTCAAGGGCTGCTCCAGGAGGTGATGATGCAGGAATGGAAACCAAATTTGTCGAGGCCAGTAGGGGGCAATGATGATCATCTTGCATCCCAGCGTGGTAACTTTCTGTATTAGTTTGGGAATCAGGGGAAATGGAGGGAATGCATAAAGAAGTCCCTGAGGCCAATCGTAGATTAGAGCATCTCTGGGAGGGTATCCGGGAAGAGGGAGGAGAGAAAGGAAACTGTCGCACTTGCTGTTGAAGGGGGTGGCGAAAAGGTCGCAGCAAGGCTGACCCCATTTGTGGAAGATTTGGTCCGCCACTGCCTGATTGAGAGACAACTCGTGAGGCATGAGAATTGCTCTGCTCAGCCTGTCCGCTATAACGTTGGACTTCCCAGGGATGTGCACTGCTATCAGAAACAGCTGGGAAGAGATCACCCATTGCCAGAGTCTGAGTGCTTCTCGACATAGGGGGTAGGACTTGGTTCCGCCCTGCTTGTTGGTGTACCACACTACCGACATATTGTCAGTCTGAAATGCAATGGTCCCGGTGGGAAGAGAGTTCTGAAGAGTTTGCAATGCTAAAAGAACAGCTCTCATCTCCAAGACATTGATATGCAGATGGTACTCATGGGGTTGCCATGTGCCTTGGACTGTTCTGCCCTGAAAGTGCCCCCCCCACCTGATCAGGGAGGTATCCGTGGTCACCGTGGCTACTGGAGGAGGAAGAACAAATGGTCTGCCCTGGGGTACTGATGGGGAAACCATCCACCAAGCAAGCTGGTCTTTGCATGTCTGTGTAATCATAATCATGTGAGACATTGGAAGTTGTAGAAATGACCATTGGGTGAAAAGCAACCACTGAAGAATCCTCATATGAAAACGAGCCAGGGGGACTAGTATGATCGCTGCTGCCATGAGGCCCAATGTCTTTAGGATGAATCTGGCCTGAATTTTCTTGCATCCTAATAACACCTGTACATGTCGGCGAATATCTAATACTCTTTGTAACGGAAGTCTCGCTGACATGTCTTTTGTACTTAAACTTGCGCCTATAAAGGTTATAGACTGACAAGGCGACAATGCAGACTTTTCAAAATTTATTGTGATACCTAGCTTGGAGCAAATTTGGATGGTGCAGTTCCTGGCTCGTAGCAGCTGATGTCTGGTGGTAGCAGTAAGGAGCCAGTCATCTAGATAGGGAAACACCTGGAATCCATGCCATCTCAGGTGAGAGGTAACTACTGCCATACATTTGGTGAGCACCCTGGGGGCTGTGGTGAGACCAAAGGGCAGAGCTCGGAACTGATAATGACATCTGTGCCTGCGGCTCTACTCGCCCCATCGGCCGCATAAGAAATGAGCCGCATGGAAGAGTTCACTATCAAATTAAGAGTCGCTAGCTGGGAGGTAATCTTATCCTGGGCCCCTGCAGCTGATGGATCTTGAAGGGTATCTCCTAGCTCCTTAAGGAGATCCCTTTGAAGGCATGTAAAATGGCACAAATAGTTCAGCGACCACATGGAAAAGGTCACTGAGGAAAACATCCGCTTCCCGTATCTGTCCATCATCCTACACTCCTTATTAGGGGGATGGACAGACGAAGAAGTCTCAGCCAATTCCTTTTTCGTGGCCACTGCTACCACCATAGCATCAACAGGGACACCCTTTGTCAAAAATTGTTTGTCTTGTAGTGCTGTGATGAATTTTGTGGGCCTTCGGGGAGTTGGTTCCACTGTGTCTGGGGCTGACCACACCTTTCGAGCCACCACTGCCATCAGTGGATCGAAAGGCGAGACACCCAGGAGGTGGAGGGGCAAGAACCAAACGCGTCCAGATATACCAACTCAACCTCAGAAGGGTTAAGGGTAGTCCAGTTCCCCCTCTGCCTAAGCATCTCAAGGATGTCTGAGAAGGAGACATCTTCAGAAGGGGACCTCGGGGACCTTTCCGAATCCTCTAAGTCGGTATCCGAAGTGACAGACTCAGGGGAGTCAACATGCTTCCTCTTACATTTCCTCTTTCAAGGGGGCTCCTCTGAATGATCAGGGGAGGCCTCAGAAGAGGAGGACGTGCCCACTGGGGTGACCTGGAACACTTGCTCTCCTCGCTTGGGGTCTGGAAGAGGGGCAGAGGCAGATGCAGGCACCATGGGGGAGGAGCCGAAGAGGCTGATCGTGGGGCTGACTGAGGGGCCAGCACACTCCTCATGACCTCGAAGGCACCCCTTCCCAGCAGAGAAGAAGGCTCAGGCTCCGAAGAGACCGGAACCCTCCCTGGCACTGAGAGGGATGGCGCCAAAGCCGATGTAGGAGCCGAGCTCACCCGCGCCGAAGCTCCGAGAGGGAGAACGGGGTTAGACAAGGGTCCGATGCCACTCGCCCCCTCGGAACCGATGAGGGAGTCTCGGCGCCCAGATCCCTCCAAGGATGGCGCCATGGAAGTGATCAGAGCTGAAGGAACCGAAAGGGTAGGTATTGGCGCCGACAGTTCCACGATCCAAACCCCAACCAGCTCGCCAACTCAAGGGTGAGTCGAAGGAGGAACTACTGTAGAGATGGGCAGAGCCGAACCCTGATGAAGGGGGGCTGGATAGCATTTTAGCCAGGGCCTGCGATTTCAGAAGTCTGCTCACCACTCTCTCCAAGTCATGATCAGACAGTCTCGAAGACCAAGAAGAGTGAGACGGGCAGAGCCGAACCCTGATGAGGGGGGCTGGATAGCATTTTAGCCAGGGCCTGCGATTTCAGAAGTCTGCTCACCACTCTCTCCAAGTCATGGTCAGACAGTCTCGAAGACCAAGAAGAGTGAGATCGGTGACTTCGCTCTGACTGTAACAGAGGCAACCCCGGAGCCGAGCAAATCGACTCTAGGGATGGGGACCTAGAACGCTTTCAGCTCCCTGAAGGTGCCGACACCAGGATCGGAGCCGACTGAGAGGCAGGTACTTCGGTTCTGGCCGGAACCGAAGTCGAAGCAGACGCCACACCCGACGACGGCTCCGAGTTGGGAGCCGACGACTTTGATGTCTTGGAGGGTTTCCCTGGCTGAATCTTAGCAGGTGACCCTTCAGGTTTTAGTAATCCTCTAAGGATTAACTTATTCCTACGCTCCTGCAGGACTCTTGGACTAAAGGCGTGACACACCGATCAAGAGTCCTGCAGGTGTAGGGCGCCCAAGCAGTAGACACAAGAAGTGTGACCATCTGTCAGAGACATTTTCTGACAGCATGAGTCACACTTCTTGAATCCCGATACCTTAGTATCTTTGGACATCCTGTAAAAAGAAAAATCACAGGGAAAAAAGGCCAACAGTACAACAATAGGTAACAAGTATAAAGAACCGTACACACAAAAAAAACCCAGTTACCACACCTTAACAACACACACACACACACACACATGCACACACACACACACACACACACTATAACTATAATATATATATATATATATATATATATATATATATATATATATATATATATACTATAAAAAGTAAAGTACTACAACTATTTCTACCTGAAAACACTACAAAGGTATTTTAGAGAACAAGGGTTAGCCTCTAACTAAAATGGCTACCTTGAAGAGAGAAAAAGAGATGGGGGGAGGGGAAAACTCTCTAACAGTAAAAATGAGTTTTCTAAGGGGATGGGATAGCTCTAAAACTACACAGAGACAAAAAGTACTAAACTACTATAATAAGAACTAAACGCTAACTATTTATATGAAAAATTTTTATATAAAACCCATCAAAAGACAAAAATACGACCTGAGCCAGCAAAAGCAACCTTGTAGCAGAAGCGGCAAATGAGATCTGGGGATCTAGCGCCAGGCATTGTGGGATATGGGGAGGCCTCCAGCCAGTAAATAACTCTCGAGCTTTAGAAGATGGCCGAGTCGAAGCCGAGGATCGGCTCCGAACCCAACCAGCAAGAATGAAGGCGAGATAGACAACTTAACATTTCTAATTAAAATGTCTTAATTAGAAGCTTAATTAGATACATTTTACAATCAAAATAAAATTGCATAACAAGTTTCTGTTATGTATTTACCAGTGATGGAAATGTAGTAATCTAACAGTGTATTAACTTACCGTCTTACCATAGCAGCAACCCATTCCAGTTTTAGTTCTGCATCACACTTTACCTAGTTACCTACACCGCACGTAACTTCCATCTTCCAGTTCCTGTTTGCTGTTTAGTTTGACTGTAAACATGGCAGACTTTGTTCAAGAAATATCGGATAATGTTGCAACTTTTTTCACTGATTTTAAACTAAGTATTATAAATGATAATAAAATGTGAATTTCTGGAGCATGTAAGGCCTGCAAGAAAAGTATTACTGGCGACGGGAAGCCAACAAGGCTGACTTCTAATTTTGTAAGTCACTCAAAGCTGTGTTTGTTTTGTCTTTCGGCTTTTCCCGGTTAGGGGTTGCCACAGCGGAACTCCGGTCCGCTAATGATTGGCAGTTGATTTTTACGTGCTGAGTTGCCAGCCCTAATGCACAACCTTCAACGAAGGTACGCCTATTCACACATGTCTCCACAGAAGATGCTCTAGCTGAGGATCGAACGGGACAACGTCTTGCTGTGAGGTGACAATGCTACCGCAGCACCACCACTGTGTAATCCTTGCAAATACAGCACTTATGAGGCAGAAAGAAACATGAAAAGGAAGAACCCACAACAGGATCTGGATGGTATTTGTTCTCTGACTAAATATTTTTGTCCATCGTCACAAAACATTAAGCGTGACAGAGTCGATGATGCTGTCATCAAATTTGTCATGCTAGATATGCTTCCTTTGAGTCTGGTCGAAAAAGAAGGATTTCATTTTCTAATGAGTGTTGTACAACCGTTGTATCATATTCCAACCAGAGCAAAGTTTACCATGCAAGTTCACGATCAGCGCAGACAATTGATAAAAAAAATTGAGAAGATGAAGAATGATTTTCAGTATTGCTATGCCCAAGCTGATATATGGTCCAGTCGGCGTATGCATGGCTACTTCTGAGTAAGTTTGTCATTCATACACAATCAGAAGATGGAAAACCGACTACTGAGCAGGAACAGGTTTACAGGCTCACATATGGCAGAAAACATTTCCATAATTTAGCAATCTGTTATGAAACAATTCACAAGTCGGAGAACAGTTGTCAGAATAGCCACAGATAATGCCGCCAACGTGGTGATGGCATTCCCGAAGCCTGTTGATGTGACAGATGCAGATGCAGAGGAGGAAAGTGACAAAGATGAAGCAGGAAAAGAGGTGGAACATGTTGTAGTTGATTGGGAATGACTTGAAGAAAAGGGTAGCAGTCCACTACCTGTGCACTACGCATGCATGGCACACACTTTGCAGTTGGTAGTTCACTCCAGACTTGCTGAAGTCTCACCAAAGATAAAAAATGTTCTGGTCAAATGTGATAATTTTGTGTCAGCTCTTCATAACTCATGCCAAGCTACGTAGTTGTTGGAGGCAGAAGCATTGATCTGAATTCCATACTCGAACAGTACATGATGGAACAGTAAACTGTCAATGATTTTGGCAAATGTTAAGATTGAATCACAACATGAGGGAACCCTTCAGCGAGTTTGCGATATTCTGCCATCCAGAATTACTCTCACACCACATGGCTATGCTGTACTACGAGAAATGGAGCAGCTCTGATTAAAGCCACAAGCCTAGTGGGACTAATCTGATCAACAAAGGATAGATAGAAAGACAGACAGACAGACAAACACATAAATGAAATACCTAGTCCTTGTCGAAACTAACTGAAGTTACATACTACAGTTTTACAAACATTTGTTATACAAATAGCAATGTGATTTGTTTTACTTGTTATATTTATGTTAGAAAAATAAAAGATCAGACTAGGCAAAGAGCTTTTATGTAGCTATATAATAAGCCATTGTTAAACTGAGTCAAATGCATTACCTAAATTGCAACACAGAGTTACACTAGTACATAACACACAAACTCTGTCATTTAAGCAAATGCAATCCATGATTGTGCCTGTTTAAATTACTGCTAATGTTTGCAAGGACCAATGGGCGGATATTCTGCAGTGCCAACCATGCCCCCTAACCCAGAACAGTTCATAGGTTCATAGGGTCATACTAGGCTATCTGCCCTAGGGCATTTATAAGCCTAGCCAGAGTGTGTTTGGCTTTCGCCACACATTTTAAATTAATTTTGCTATGCCCTTTTTCGAGGTTAGTATACTGTGCCTCTGTCTAACAGTGACACAGAAGTGATACCCGGGGTAAACCTACGATCTCCCATCCATTCATCAAGATTCCTCTTGAAGAGGGTCAATGAGGGACTCTGCCTAACCTGGACTGGGATTTTATTCCAGAGTGAAGGGAGCCTCTGGGTTATGAATCTGTCCCTCCAGCATGTCCTATTTATTTCAGTGCTGAGGTTCAAGTCTCTCGAGCGCGTAGCTCAATGGGATTTGGATTTTCTGAGGTGCAGCATGTCCATTAATTTCGGGTTGGACATGGCTTTATACGTCAGGCACAGATCGCCTCTGAGCAGGTGGTATGCCACTGAGTAGAGCTGGAGTTTCTTTAACCGGGCAGCATATGGCATCTGTTTGAGCCCTTTGATCCTCTTGGTGAGGTACTTTTGGGGTCTTTCCAGTTGCTGCAGGTGTCTGGTAAGGTACATCCCAAAAGGGGCATTGTACTCAATTATGGGCCTGAAGAGGGATGAGTAAAGAGGCAAGATGTCCTCCCCTGATCTAGATGTGAATCCCTTCATGATTAGGTGGGCTATATAAAATGTTTTTCTAACCACTTTGGCCACGTGGTTGTCAAATGAGAGATTGCTATCAACTTGGGTCCCCAGGTCCCTTATTACTTCTTCCATACTTAATGGATTACCACCTATGTGGTAATTTGTGGGCACTTTGTTTTTGCCAAAGGGGATGACTATACACTTTTTGGCGTTTAGCTTGAGGCCATGGCTCTGGCACCAGGTGTCTGTTTCTATGAGGCCCTTTTGAAGGATGCTTGTGTCGGCTGGAGAGTCGATTATGGCGCCCAGTTTGCAGTCATCTGTGAACTTGGTCAGCCACAGTCCTTCTGTGTTGGCCTGTACCTCCGAGAAATATATACCGAACAAGAGAGGTCCCAGGACTGAGCCTTGTGGGACGCCACTTGTAACTGGTTTGGAGTCTGACATGGCTCCAGCAATTCTAACCATGTGGGTTCTGTCCTTGAGCCAGTTTGCAACCCATCTAGTGACATAGGGGTTTATATTTAAGCTGGTGAGCTTATCTATAATGCCCGAGTGGGGTATTGTATCGAAGGCTTTTGCGAAGTCCAGGTAGGCTGTGTGGACCACCTTCCCCTTGTCAATGGCCTTGGTGACTGTTTCAAAGAAATCAACCAGGTTTAAGAGGCAGGATCTGCCCTTAACAAAGCCGAACTGGGTAGGATCCAGTGTCTGTAGGCCCTCAATATCTTTATTTATGAGGTCCATATGATCCTTTCCATAGCTTTGCAGATCAAGCTAGTCAGGCTTATGGGGCGATAGTTTCCAGGATCCATTGAGGCACCACCTTTGTGGAGAGGGACCACTGTTGCTGTACGCCACTCTTTGGGTACATATCCTGTAGTAAGGCTAAGATTGAACAGTAGTTTTATGTTTGGGTTTAGCTCTTCTTGGAGTTCATGTAGCACACAGTCCGGGACACCATCTGTTCCCATTGATGCTGTGTTTTTTGCTTTGGAGAGGGCGGCTCTTACCTGAGCATCTGAGATGTCAGGGGGGCAGCACTCTGATGGGATAGATATTTGCCCTTTTAGTGGGGAAGGGGGGGAGAGGTTTGCGCTGAACCTGTCAGCTAGGATGTTGGCAATGTCTGTGGGTTCGGTGTATTTTTTGTCATTTTGGACTAATTCTGAGCATATCTGGGAATTCCCACCCAGGTTCCTAACATAACTAAAGAAAGCCTTGTGATTATCCTTAGTGTCCTGTGCAATTTTTCTCTCTAAGCTGGCCTTAGATGATTTTATGAGTGCCCATAGTTTTTTGCTAATACTGATCAGAGATGCCTTCCCTTTTGGGATTTTGCTCTGTCATGTAGTAGCTTCCTCCTTCTATTGTATAGTTTGTTTATGGCTGGGGTCCACCAGACAGGACGCCTGCCTTTGGAGGATTGGGTCTTGGTTTTATTTGGGATTGCATGATCCATGCATTCCTGAAGGTGTTCATAGAATGCGTTTATAAAGGATTCTGCGGTCTGGGCCATATTTTCCACAGGCCCGGGGGCTTTGAAGGATTCCACCTCGGTTTTGAGGAGTGTGAAATTTGCTTTAGAGAAGTTTTTCACTGTGGTTTTCTGGGTAGGGGGTGGGGTCGAGATGTGACTATCCAGTGAGATTAGTTTATGGTCTGATCTTACCAGTGAGGGATACACTTCTGTTCTGGAGCATAGAGTCCCCATGTTGGTGATGATAAGGTCCAGTATGTTTTCCCCTCTTGTGGGAGTGATAACAAGTTGTTCCATAGCATTTGAGTTTATAAATTCTAGGAACCTTTGGGCTAGGGTGTTGGAGCTAGAGTAATGCTCCCAGTCTATGTTTGGGTAGTTGAAGTCGCCCAATATGGTGTTTGGAGAGACCTTCATATTTTCCAGTGTTCTCAGGAAGGCCGAGTAGGGTTCCAGGGTTTGGGAGGGTGGTCTGTAACAGGCTATAAACTGGAAGGCAGTTTCACCCACTGTTAGTTGCACATGGATAGTCTCTGATGCTTCATGCTGTGCCAACAACCTGGAGGTGTGGGTATCTTTGACGAATATTGATACTCCTCCTTTGTGGTTCGTCCAAGTTTTGGGCGAAAAGCATGGTACGAGGTATAACCTGGTAGTGCTGGGGTGCTCTCGGGAGCCTTGAACCAGGTTTCTGTTACTGCACAGATATCGATGTTCTCCATGCTAAGGAGAGTTTCGAAAAGTGCATCTTGAGGTTTAGACTTCTGCTGAGTAGCATTACTCTTAGTTTCTTATCCCTTGTGATACTTATGGAGGTGGGTTAGTCTTTTGAGCCTTGCCTAAAAAGGGCACTATGGGGGTAGCAAGAGCCTTTGCCAATATCCAAAAGCTCAGGGGTGACAGGTGCAAGCCGTCCCTAGTGAAGCATCATGGCTTGTCGAGCATGTCATCCCAGGCTGACAGGCATTGATCCCTTTGAATGACACCAATACTTAAGCCAATTGTTGAAATTGATCATCTTGTCTTCATATTGTGGCATCATTCTTGGTAAGGGTAAGATGCTACTCAAGGTCAGGGTCATACCGGCCTGGGCTACATGCTCAGAGAGCTCCTCTATGTCTCTTTTCATGTAGTCCAGGGAGGTACATCTCAGGTCATTCACACCAGCATGGACAATGACTGAGTCATATTTGTACTTGCCTTGGAGTGACCTGAGTGCTTGTGTTATGTGGCGGATCCTAGCGCCTGACAGGCAGCTCACCGTGACCTTCTCCTTGTTCAGCCTGGTGAGCGGGACGCCAGTGTGCCTGACGATAGAGTCACCTATTACAAGTGTATCAGGTGTGTTGTTTAGCCTTAAGGGCTGTGACTGTTCGGCACACTGGCTTTGTGAGCTATGTGTTGCACGTGTTTTGTTTTGGGGTAGCGGTTGCTTGGGTCTCTGCTTTGAAGGTCTCTGCTGCTTAGGCAGATTTTTATTTAGAGCCTCCAAGTATGTTTTTGTGTGTTTATGTGTTTGGTTTGCTGTCGTGGTAGGTCTATGTGAGACTGGAATTGTAGTGAGTGTGGTTTCCTTCTCCTCCTGACTGGTTACGCCAGTACTGAGTTGAGAGAGCTTAGCCTCCAGTTTGGCTATATGGTTGCATCTCTCACATGTGTTGGAATTTGTTGGGAGGAGGAGAGGGTTGTCTGTGTACATGAGGCAGTTGTAACATTGCCTCAAGATTCCCAGATTCACCAGATGGACCGGAAAGGAGATTGACAAATGACCTTTGGACATGCTAGAATAGTATTGGGAATTCCTTTATAATTGAAAAAAGGGCCAATGGGGAACAAGGTACTCAAGGGGAGTTTGTGAAGGTGTAGTGCTTTTAATTTTTTAGTGCTGACTTATATAATTGCTTTAGTGAGCAAGTGCCAGGTAACTTAAATGCAATGTGTTACAGGTAACTTAAATGCAAAAATGACAAACAGTAACTTTCTTTCAAGTGAAACAAGGAAATAAGTACAGTAAGCAATGCAGATATCACTAGGGATCCACAGAAGCGCCGAAAAGCCGCGTTTTAGGTGGAATTAGAGTTTCAGGGAAATAACAAGCAAACAACAACAAGCATACAAACAAAGCTAGATTCAGCAGGCCTGGATCTAGTCTATGCTACAGCAAACAAGGTGTACCAATTTCAGTAAGAAGCAGTTCAAGTATGCAGGCACTATAAGCCTTTAACCAGAAATTCCCAGCTCAGAATGGCAGAGTCCAGCCTCTCCTCCCACAAGAGTGCAGACCACAGACCCTCTTAATGTAAAATAACTGGCCTGAAGTCCAAGTACTTAAACCAGAATTAATACACTTTTAGAATAACAGACAATGAGCCCTCAATCAGCAGTTCCCAACTTAGAAGGATGTAAGCTACCTGTTCTGCCACTACAGTGCAGACCACAAACCTTCTTAATGTAAAACAACTGGTCTGAAGCCCAAGTGCTTAAACTAAAAGGCTTAGAATGAGTTACACCAAGCAGTAATAAATACAATTGAGTACTTTTAAGATGACGCAAAAGCAAGATAAAGTAGGAAGAAACACAAATACAGTAAAAGCAGATAAATTTTTTTTTTTTTGAGTGAGCAAATGAGATGGGCCCAGGAGGAGTATCCAAGTGCAAATTTACAAGAGGGACAGGCAGTTTCAAAGCCACCAAGATTAACACCAAAACAAAAACAGGGAAGGGTGGGTGGGGACCTACTGAAAAAAACAGAGTCACAACTTCCAGCTAGATATTGCTCAATGCAACACAAACAAATTAATTTAAATTGTGTATTATCTGAAAAAAGTGCAGATAAAAATTTACTTAACTTCACTTATGCATTCAGTTGATTGCATGCAGGTCTTAGCTGGCCAAAGCTCACAGTTTAAACAGAAAATAATTCACTGTACCACTTGTATAAGACATAAACTGAATAACAATGAAGTAAACTACCCCCACTTATCACTGGCTATGCAGGTTTTTTAACAAGCCTTAACTGAAAAAACAGAGTCACAACTTCCAGCTAGATATTCTATCATCATTGTTACTAATGATTGTATGAACACATAGTGTATGAACAGAAATAAGAATCACCTTGCAGTGAGAAAGTGATAGCCAAACCACAGCCATTTTTCTTGTTTGCTAAAAGTATACATCCAAACTGTTAAAATTAGAAGTTATGTACCTACCATAACGTTCCATGTTAGTTGTCTTCTCTCGCCTTCTTTCTTGCTGGATGGGTTCGGAGCCGATCCTCGGCTCCGACTCGGCACTTGCTAAGCTCGAGAGTCACTTTTACCAGCTCGAGGCAGCCCCATATCCCATGATGCAAGGCAGTAAATACACAGATCTCATTTGGTACCTAGAGGGACAACTGCCTAGCATAAAAACTTTCCACTAAGGAAAGAAGAGCAACTAGCCTAAAGGGCTGTAAGGGGAAACCAGATAACTAAAACTAGAACTAACTGGTGCCCAAAAATCTTCCAGAGACAAGGGAGATCAAGGTCTGTCCAGGCAAGGGGGACAGGAGGGAGGGTCGCAAGAAAGAAGGCGAGAGAAGACAACTAACATGGAACATTATGGTAGGTACATAACTTCTAAATGTTAAGTTGTCAATCTCGCCTTCATTCTTGCTGGATGGGACCGCATCCCTAGCACCTCTATCCTGGGTGGCTCAATGGAACAGACTCTTGAGAACCGTGGAACCAAAACTGGCCCTACTTCTGGAGGCCAAATCCAATTTGTAATGAGAAACAAAGGTATGAGGAGTGGCCCAAGTGGCTGCTGCACAAATAGTATCTAAGGGTAGCCTAGCCTGAAAAGCTGTAGAAGTGGCTAGGCCTCTAGTGGAATGTGCCTTTGGTTTTGAGCACAGTTGTTTGCCCCTAAGATGATAAATGTCAGAAATGGTGGAAGATAGCCATCTAGATAAGGTCACTTTGGAAACAGGGTGGCCTTTCTTATTTTCAGCATAAGAAAGAAAACGCTGATCAGACTTCCTGAATTGCTTTGTTCTGTCCAAATAATATCTGAGTTGTCGGTGAACATCTAGATAATGCAATTTTTGTTCTGATCTGTTGGAATAATTAGGAAAAAATATAGGGAGATCAATGTATTGATTTAAATTTGTTTTTGAAGCAACCTTGGGCAAAAAGGATGGATTAGTTCTCAAGGATACTCTGTCCTTGTGGAAGACCAAATATGGGGGACGAACAGAGAGGGCATGAAGTTCTGACACTCTCCTAGCCGAGTTAATAGCGACAAGAAAGAGTGTCTTCCACGAAAGAAACTTTAGTGAACAAGAAGCTGCTGGCTCAAAAGGAGGAAGAATTAAGGATGTCAGCAATAGATTTAAGTCCCATTGTGGAGGTGGAATCCTGACAGGAGGTCTCAGGAGAAAAATTCCTTTCAAAAAAGCTTTACAAAGCTTGTGGGACATAATGTTGTGATCTGCAAATCCAACATGAAAGTTCGAGATTGCAGCCAACTGAACTTTGACCGTGGAAGATGAAGAACCTGAGTGAAAGATTTCCTCTAGAAAATCCAAAACTGCATGAACAGGGGCAGTAAAGGGATCTATGTTCTTCGATTTCGCCCAAAGGGAGAAATGTTTCCACTTGCTAGTGTAAATCCTTCTAGTAGAGGATTTAAGGGGAGCAACTATGATATCTCTAACGGGGTTAGAGATCATAGGAAGCCTGGCTAAGGAAAAAAGTGGAGCAACCAAGCTGTGAGGTTGAGAGAAGGGATGGACCGATGCAGCTGACCCGATTGGTGTATCAGAAGATCTGGCACTGGGTCCAGATGCCACAGCTGCACCAAAAGATGACGATGAAGGAATGGAAACCAAATTTGTCGAGGCCAATACGGGGCAATGAGAATCATTTTGGCTCTCAAAACGGTAGCTTTCTGGAGTACTTGAGGTATCAATGGAAAAGGAGGAAAGGCATAAAGAAGTCCCTGGGGCCAATCTTGAGTAAGAGCGTCTCTGGGGGGATGGCCCGGAAGTGGGAAGAGAGAGAAGAAGACTGGGCATTTGCTGTTTTGGGGTGTAGCAAAAAGATCGCAACATGGGCCCCACTTCTGAAAAATCTCCTCCACTATAGATTGCTTGAGAGACCACTCGTGAGGCATGAGTATAGCTCTGCTCAATCTGTCCGCTAAAATGTTGGTTTTCCCAGAGATATGCGTTGCTACCAGAAACCGATGAGAGGAGATCACCCATTGCCAAAGTCTGAGAGCCTCTCGACACAAGGGATAGGACTTGGTTCCACCCTGCTTGTTGATGTACCATACTACGGACATATTGTCCGTGTGAACTGCAATCGTTCCTAAGGGAAGAAAGTCATTGAGGGCTTGCAACGTTAAAAGCACTACTCTCATCTCTAGGACGTTTATGTGCAGGTGGTATTCGAACGGTTGCCACGTCCCATGAACCATCCTGCCCTGATAATGACACCCCCACCCGATCAGGGAGGCGTCCGTAGTGACTGTGGCTACCGGGGCCGGGAAAACAAAGGGTCTGCCCTGATGGACTTGGGGAGAAGAAATCCACCAGGATAGATGGTTTTTGCAAGTTTGTGTCACCAGGATCTGGTGACGCATGGAAAGTTGTTAGGACCATTGTGTGAACAACATCCATTGAAGGAGACGCATGTAAAAACGGGCCAAAGGAAGAAGAGTAATGGCAGCTGCCATGAGGCCCAATACTTTTAGGACCAGCCTGGCTTGCACCTTGTTGCTGGCAAGGATGATCCGCACATGGTTTTGGATATCTAGGATTCTCTGGCTTGTGAGGTTTGCTGACATCCGAACAGTGTCTAAATTTGCGCCTATAAAAGTAATAGATTGGCAGGGCAATAAGGAGGATTTTTCGTAGTTGACCGAAATTCCTAAATGAGTGCAGAGATTTAGGGTGTAATCTCTGGCTTGCAGAAGTTGATGCCTGGTGGTGGCTGAGAGGAGCCAGTCGTCGAGATACGGAAACACCTGGAATCCTTGACGTCTCAGGTGAGCCGTGACCACTGCCATGCATTTGGTGAACACTCTGGGGGCTGTAGTGAGACCAAAGGGCAGGGCTCTGAATTGAAAATGACTGGACCCCAGCCGAAAGCGGAGAAACCTTCTGGAGCGTCTGTGGATTTTTATGTGATAGTACACATCCTGAAGGTCTATTGAGCACATCCAGTTGTCTTTGCCTAAGAAGGGCAAAATCGATTGAAGTGTGACCATTCGAAATCTTGTTTTCTTCACAGACTTGTTGAGTCTGCTGAGGTCCAATATTGGTCTCCAATCTCCCGTCTTTTTGGGAACCAAAAAGAACCTTGAGTAGATTCCGGACTCTGAATTATCTGTTGGAACTGGCTGAATGGCCCTTTTTTGTAGAAGCTTTGATACCTCTAATTTTGCGATTTCCCTTAGACCGGGTGGAACATCTGGAAGGGAATTTTTGTGAGGGAAGGGACTTTCCTCGAAAGGAATCTTGTAACCCTCGGATATGATCGACTGTACCCATTTGTCTTGCGAAAGGGAAAGCCAGGCTTCTGGGTACAGCGATAATCTACCCAAGGATGGACAGTCGGGCAACACCTCAGGGATGCTGGAAGGGCTTGTCAGAGAGAGACTCTCTGCTGCCCTGGTTCTGCGGACCCCCTCTGCCCCTAGGGCGGCGTCTATTATTATTACCCCCTCTGCCTCTGGGGGTAAACTGACCACGTTTGTCTGGCGTGACTCCCTGGGATTTTTGGAACCACATCTTTCCCCCCTTCTGTCCTTTAGGGTAAGGCCTAGAAGGGATGGAAAAACGGACTCCTACGGCAGAAAGAGTCTTGCCGTCTTGCTCACACCTGGTCAAAGTATCCTTCACCTGAGGACCAAACAATGTTGACCCATCAAAGGGAGAGTTTGTGAAGGACGCCTTAAAAGGATCTGCAAAATTACAGAGCTGCATCCAGGACTGACGTCTAAGAGCCACTCCTGTCCCTGCAGCTCTACTCGCTCCATCTGCTGCATAAGAAATCAGCCTCATGGAGTAGTTGGTAATGGAGTTAAGGATTCCTAGCTGAGAAGCAATCTTATCCTGAGCCCCTACAGCTGAAGGATCCTGTACTACTTCACCTAATTCTTTAAGGATGTCCCTTTGAAGTCTGGTGAAGTGACATAAATAATTCAGCGAACGCATGGCAAAGGTCACTGAGGAAAACATCCGCTTACCATACCTGTCCATGGTCCTAGAATCCTTGTTAGGAGGATGGACTGGTACGGAAGGATCTGCAAGTTCCTTCTTGGTGGCGGCTGCCACCACCATGGCATCAACGGGGACACCTTTTGTAAGAAATTGTTTCTCGGAAGGGGCTGTAATAAATTTAGAAGGCCTCCTGGGGACTGGTTCCACGGAATCAGGAGATGCCCATGCCTTCCGAGCTATCACCTCCATGAGGGGGTCGAAAGGTGGAGACACCCAGGAGGTGGAGGGTCGAGATCCAAATGCCTCTAGGTATACCAACTCATCCTCGGAGGAATTAATGGAGGGCCAGTTTCCCCTCTGTTTTAGGAGTTCTAGGATGTCTGAAAAGGAGACATCCTCAGAGGGGGATCTTGGGGACCCCTCCGACTCATCTAAGTCGGTATCTGAAGTTGTAGACTCAGGAGAGTCTAGGTGCTTCCTCTTACAGGTCCTCTTATGTGGAGGATCTCCTGACGGATCAGGAGAATCCTTGGAAGAGGGGGTTCTTCCCAGTGGGGAAACCTGAGGCGGTGGATCTCTAGGTCCGGGAGCAAGAGAGCGGGAAGAGACATCTACAGGCACCATAGAGGGAGGAGCTAAGGGAATAGACTGCTGACTGAGCCCAGGGGCCAGCACACTCCTCATCACCTCGAAAGCTCCCCTCCCAGGGAGATCCGAGAGACCCCGCTCCGAAGAAACAGGGGCTCCCAGGCCCACCAAAAGGGAAGGCTCCGAGGCAGACGTCGGAGCCGAGCTCACCAAGGCCGAAGCCCCAAGGGGAAGAGCAGGGTCGGACAAGAGTCCGATGCCACTCACCCCCTCGGAGCAGACCAGGGAAGCCCAACCACCGGATCCCTCCAAGGAAGGTCTCGAGGAGGAGATAAGAGTAGAAGCTGAAGGAGCAGAAAGGGGTGGTATCTGCCCCGCAGCCGTAGCAGTGACTATTCCAATAGACTCCGGCTCCGAGCTCTGGAGGAGAGTCGAAGGAGGAACTTGAAGAAGGTGTGGACTAGTAGTCATCTGTTGAGACGGACTATGAAGCATTTGGGCTAGTGCCTGTGATTTTAACAATCTGCTTACCACTCTCTCTAAATCATGGTCTGAGAGCCTGGAAGACCTAGATGATCGGCTCCGATGGCTCCGCTCCGAAAGAAGAGGAGAGGTCGGAGCCGACAGTATCGGCTCCAAAGAGGGAGACCTGGACCGCTTCCTTGACGGAACCATCGGAGCCAAAGAACCCTCGGTTCCAGATAACTTGTCGGCTCCAAGACTGGTCAAAGATGTATCGGCTCCGGCCGGAGCCGATACAGGCAAGGTAATAATGGTATCGGAGCCGATCGGCGCCGATACCGAAGCCTTCGACACATGGTGGTCGGAGCCAGTCGGAGCCGACACCAATGTGGCAGTTAAAGTATCGGCACCGATAGCCATCGGTGCCGAAGATTTAGTCAAAATAAGATCGGCTCCAGCCGGAGCCAATCTCGACTCCAAAGGAGTCGGAGCCAGGGCCGAAGGCTTAGATGCAGAAGCCTTGGCCTTGGAGGTCTTAGAGGGCTGACCCGAAGCAGACTTGGTCGGGGAGCCCTCTGGTTTAAGTAAGCCCCTTAAGATTAGTTTATTTCTCCTTTCCTGCAGGACTCTCTGGCTGAAGGAGTGACAAATAGCACAGGAGTCCTGCAGGTGGAGAGGCCCCAGGCAATAAATACAAGAAGTGTGACCGTCTGTCAGAGACATCTTCTGGCAGCACGAGTCACACTTCTTGAAGCCTGAGACCCTCGGTTCTTTGGACATGGTGAAAGTACAAAAACACTCTACTCACACAGTCCCAGACTCAGAAAATTAACTTTAAAGGGAGAAAACAAACTCACACACACACCCTGACAGGAAGGGATGGAGGGGAGTAAACAATGAACTATGAGTCAGAGACTCTAAAACTATCTAAAAGTGACAGAAAACTAATAATCTGTGAGAAACATATGGAAAGGGGTGAGTAAATTCTGAATAACAAATTACTTACCAAGAGCTGGTAAAAGGAGGACCTCATCAGCGAAGCGGCAAACGAGATCTGGGTATTTACCGCCTTGCATCATGGGATATGGGGCTGCCTCGAGCTGGTAAAAGTGACTCTCGAGCTTAGCAAGTGCCGAGTCGGAGCAGAGGATCGGCTCCGAACCCATCCAGCAAGAATGAAGGCGAGATTGACAACTTAACATCTACATGTTCAGCAGTCCAGAGTTATTCTTTTTACTTTAATACAGCAGTATTTAGTAAAGTAAAAAGTTGCTGTAGGAGTCTTGAGAGCACAACTTGTAGTACTCTAGAACTGGATGAGATCGCCCATTGTCATACTCTCATAGCTTCTGGACAAAGTGGGTAAGATTTGGCTCCCCCTTGTTTGATGATATACCAGACCACTGACATACTGAATCGCAATCATCCCAATTGGGGGAGAGTCATAGAAGGCCCCTAGTAGGACAGCTCTCATCTCCAGGACACTGATACATGTGTTGGGCCTCTTCAGGGGACCATGTGCCTTGGACATCCTTCCCAAGAAGTACGCCCCCCCACCAGATCTGAGAGGCATCAGTGGTCACTGTGGCCTAGGGATGAGGGAGAACAAAGGGGCGGCTTTCTTATATTTGACTGGAATGGATCCACCATAGAAGGTAATTTTTGCAAGCTTGTGTTATTTTGACTCAGCTGGATAATGGTTGTTGGAAAAGGGACCATTGAGTTGCGAGTGCCCATTGAAGGATACTGGTACCTTGCCAGCCTCTCCCCCTACCCCTACATTCCATAGCTTTACTCCCTCCTGCCTCCTCATTCCCAGCTCTTCCCTCCTTCTTGCTATCTACTTCCCGGCCCTAAATCTATATAGTGATGCTCTTACATCTGGCACCACTTTTAAATACCCTGTGCCTTCCCTGCCATGGGATGCTGGCTTTGCTCATTGGTGAGTACCTGCACCAACCAACCTGTAAATGTTAGCCTAAACTCACTGCTGCTCACACACTTGTTTTTATATATTTTTTATTCTTTTTGAATGCTTACTAAACTCAGTGTAACTGCGTTGAATATGGATAAATCATAGAACTTGACTTGCACGCAGTTAGGTTCATAGGTTCGTACTAGGCTATCTGCCCTAGGGCATTTATAAGCCTAGCCAGAGTGTGTGTGGCTTTCACCACCCCTTAGGATAAGAATACTACGCCCATTTAGGGTTTAGTTTACTGTGCCCCTGTCTAGAAGTGACACAGAGATGACCCCCGAGGTAAACTTACGATCTCCCATCCATTCGTCAAGATTTCTCTTGAATTGAGTTAGTGAGGGGCTCTGCCTAACATGGACTGGGATTCTGTTCCAGAGTGTAGGGAGCCTCTGAGTTATGAATCTGTCCCTCCAGCACGTCCTATTTATTTCTGTGTTGAGGTTCAAATCTCTTGCTCTCGTGGCTCTGATGGATTTGGATTTTCTGAGGTGGAGCATGTCCATTAATTCTGGATTGGACATGGCCTTGTACGTCAGGCACAGATCACCTCTGAGTAGGCGGTATGTGACTGAATAGAGCTAGAGTTTCTTCAGCCGGGCAGCATATGACATATGTTTGAGACCCTTTATCCTCTTGGTGAGGAACTTTTGGGGTCTTTCCAACTGCTGCAGGTGTCGGATAAGATACATCCCAAATGGGGCATTGTACTCAATCATTGGCCTGATAAGAGAAGAGTACAGGGACACAATGACCTCTCTTGATCTAGATGTGAATCCCTTCATGATAAGGTGGGCAGTATAGAAGGTCTTCCTAACCACTTTGGCAATGTGAGTGTCAAATGAGAGGTTACTGTCAACTTGGGTCCCTAGGTCCCTGATTACCTCTTCCGTACTTAATGGATTACCACCTATGTAGTAATTTGTGGGTACCTTATTTTTCCCAAAGGGTATGACTATACATTTTTTGGCGTTCAGCTTGAGGCCATGGCTCTGGCACCAATTATCCATTTCTATGAGGCCTCTCTGAAGGATGCTTGTGTCCGCTGGAGTATCAGTTATGGCGCCCAATTTGCAGTCATCTGTGAACTTTGTCAGCCACAATCCTCCTATGTTTGCCTGCACCTCGGAAAATAAATGCCGAACAAGAGGGGTCCCAGGACTGAGCCCTGTGGGACACCGCTTGTGACCGGCTTAGAGTCTGACATGGCTCCAGCAACTCTGACCCTGTGGGTTCTGTCCTTGAGCCAGTTTGCAACCCATCTTGTGACATATGGGTTTACATTTAAGCTGGTGAGTTTGTCTATGATGCCCGAGTGGGGTATTGTGTCGAAGGCTTTTGCAAGGTCAAGGTAGGCTGTGTGAACTGCCTTACCCTCATCAATGGCCTTAGTGACTGTTTCAAAAAAGTCGACCAAGTTCAAAAGGCAAGATCTGCCCTTGACAAAGCCAAATTGGGTAGGATCCAATGTCTGTAGATCCCCAATGTCTTTGTTTATGAGTTCCATAATGATCCTCTCCATAATTTTGCAGACCAGGCTCGTCAAGCATATAGGGTGGTAATTTCCAGGGTCCGTAGAAGCACCGCCTTTGTGGAGTGGGACCACTGTTGCCGTACGCCACTCTTTGGGTACGTATCCTGTAGTAAGGCTAAGATTAAACAGCAGCCTTATGTGTGGGTTTAGTTCCTCTTGGAGCTCATGTAGCACACAGCCCGGGACACCGTCCGGTCCCATTGATGCTGTGTTTATAGCTTTGGAGAGGGTGGCTCTCACCTGGGCATCTGAGATGTTAGGGAGGCTACACTCTGCTGGGATAGACATTTCTCCTTTTGGGGGGGAGGAGAAATTTGCACTGAACCTGTCTGCCAGAATGTTGGCAATGTCTGTGGGTTCAGTGTATTTTGTGTCATTTTGGACTAACTCTGAGCATATCTGGGAGTTTCCACCCAGGTTTCTAACATAGCTAAAGAAGGCCTTGTGATTGTCTTTTGTGTCTTTTGCGGTTTTTCTCTCAAAGTTGGCCTTGGATGATTTTATGAGTGATCGTAGCTTTTTGCTAGTACTGATCAGAGATGCCTTCCCTTTTAGGGATTTTGCTCTGTCATGTAGTAGCTTCCTCCTCCTGTTGTAAAGTTTGTTTATGGCTGGGGTCCACCAGACAGGGAACCTGCCTTTGGGGGAATGGGTCTTGGTTTTATTTGGGATTGCATGATCCATGCATTCTTGAAGGTGCCCGTAGAAGGCATTTGTAAAGGATTCAGCAGTGTGGGTTGTGGTTTCCACTGGCCCAGGGGCTTTGAAGGATACCACTTCAGTCTGAAGAAGTATGAAGTTGGCTTTTGAGAAGTTCTTCACTGTGGTCTTTTGTGCAGGGGGTGGGGGCGGGATGTGGATTTCCAGTGAGATTAATTTATGGTCTGATCTCACCAATGAGGGATATACTTCCGGTGTGGAGCATTTTGTCCCCATGTTTGTGATGATCAGGTCTAGTAAATTATCTCCTCTTGTGGGAATGGTAACTAGTTGTTCCATCGCATTTGAGTTTATGAATTCTAGGAACCTTTGGGCTAGGGTGTTGGGGCTTGAGTAATGTTCCCAGTCTATGTTTGGGTAGTTGAAGTCTCCCAATATGATAGTATTTGGAGAGACATTCATGCTCTCCAGTGTCTTCAGGAAGGCTGTGTGGGGTTCCTGAGTTTGAGAGGGTGGTCTGACTTCTGCTAAACACTCACTGTGTAAGCCACTGACTTTACTGCTGTATCTAGTGTATTTATCAGGTCCTACATGCCATTATTTACTGCTCAGACAATGTTAAAAATTAATGTGTAGCATCCTCATGCATTCGTGCACAGGACATTACTTTTTTACTTTTTTCTTTTTTTACTCTGCGTAACAATCAATGAGTAGTGCTCACATGCTGTAACTGTATTGAACTGTCCATAAAATGTATGCATCACTCCACTGCTGCTTTATAGAGCTGTAATTGTTGATGTGCTTTACCTAGCCTGTTTAATCTGCTCATGCATGTACTTCATTGTATTTATGAGTTGATGGTTTACTGACACTGCTTATCCTGCTGTCGCATTTCATTTTTATCTTATTTATACTCCATTTCATTTTTATTTGGTTATACTGAAACTGGTTATTTGCTGTTGCATCTCATTTTTATCTTATTATACTGTGCATTTCAATGTACCTTACCTATAATATATATGCACCGAACTATAACTGCTCCCTCATCTTTCTTTCTCTTTACTAACCTCCTTCAACTGGCCTTGCATTTGTACTGTGTCTAACTTATCTACTATCCGCACTCGCTCTCACTTTTTTCCTCTGTAGCATAGTTCTGTAGCCATGCACTCTCTTACCACACTAATCCACAGGCCGCCCTTCTTCTATCTATCTGATTTGCCTAACAGCTTTTCTCTCCCTTAACCTCGGGCTAACACTTTATTTCTCCCCTTCTCCATTGCAGCTTACTAGCCGCGTCTCCATCTCCCAGGTGTTTACCACTGAACTACACTCCACCCTACCTCCCGACCTTACAAGGAACAAATAATTGGGACCACTGAAGTGCTCTGTGACCTAAGAACCTACCCTCAAGAAACTCAATGTCTATGTAATATCTACTGTAGTGTTCTATAACAGTTACTGCTATTATCTTTAAAGTACTAAGTAAACTGCCCCACCACATGTTCACTAGCAGCCTACTGTGCTCCTCAGTGCCCTCTCTTCTCCCGATCCCCTAATTCACTCCCTTCATCTTTTCTGTTAGCCTTTCTCACCTTGACCACAAGGTGGCAGCATTCACCCACTCACACACCCACCTCTTCACCCTATGTAGCCCGTCCTATGCAAGTTCTTATCCCCTGTAAAACCCATTTAGCTCTCTTTTATTACACTTGGCTCTGAGTCTTATCCCTCTGTCCTCTTACCTCCAAGCTTGCTCACCAGCTCCAACTCTTCCTTTCACATCACTGATTCTTTCTGGTAAGATTGTTTCCTTCACCTCAGACTGTTTCTTTTACCTCAGCTCTACCTGCTTTGTTCGCCCTGTGGGGTCACTCTGGTCCCCTAACCTTTCCCCCTATTCACCCTACAGGCTCATTCGCTCCCCTACCCTCTCCCCAATTCTCACCCGCCCCTACTACCTCTACATTTATAGCCACTAAACCACTCCCACACCCATACTATCTAATCAGATCTCCCCACCTCCCTCAACATCATTCACATCCCCCCTCCTCTTCCACCATATCCCAACATCCCACCTCCCCTCAGCTTTTACCACACTCCAACCATACCAATCTACTTGCCACTCTACCTCATATCCACCCTTAGCCTCAGATTCAGGTAAACAACCATGAATATAAAGCATGACTGATTCATAAACCAAGCATTACTCCTCTCAGCATCAGGCCTCACCCTTCTCACAAGTCCTACAGAATTTAATCGCTCACCCTCTTTTCATAAAACCTGTCCATACCCCTTAAATGACAGGCAATCCGCAACCACCATATCCCCTTATCTCTACTTCATCAACAACTTTCTCCGTTTTCCTTACAAAGTTAAGCACACCCACAGCCACTCTTCTCCAACCCCTATCAAACCTACTCCAACACAGTATCTGACTTTCAAACCAGAGACTAAGTGCACCAAATACCTTTTCTTCCACATCTGTCAACTCATTATGCTCCTTCTGTCTGGTGACATTCACCCCAACCCCGGCCCCTCTCCTCCTCACAATACAAAGGCACCCCTACTCACCCCACAACCAAAAAAAACCTTGTTTTCACTACAAAAAATACTCAAAGCCTATGTAACAAAATCCTTTCATGCCTGGCTCCTCCATAACCAACCAGACATTCTGGCCATCTCTGAAACCTGGCTAAAACCCCATATCAAAGACTCTGCGATCACCCCTCCCAACTACTACATCATTAGAAAAGACATGACACACAAGAAAGGTGGTGGGGTAACTCTCCTCTATTCCTCCTCCCTTTCAGTGACTCCCTGTGCTAAACCTATTCCCCAATTTAGCAATGCCAAACTAACTCTAACCCTACTTCAGATAAAGAAACACAAACATATATGCATAGCCACTCTCGACATACCTCCAGGAGACAAAATCCCTATTCTTGAGGATATCATATCCTGGTTCTCTTCTAACATTACCAACAAGACAATAATCCTTGATGATATTAACATTAACTGGACCTCGATTCAATCTCCCACAGCCTCCCTAAACCTTAACCTATATAACTTCTCACAACTAATCAACTCCATTACCAGACACTCCAAGGACTACTCCAGTAGTACCCTTGACTGGATACTAGTCTTTCACCCTCATTACATCTCAGAAAGTGGCACCCTACCCGACTCCCTTGGCAACCACATTCCCTCTTTCGCTTGCCTCCCCTCTGACCTACAACTGTCCCATATTTACATCACTACATGCCCCCTAAAGAACTTCTGCCCTGAAACATTCTCCAACTCTCTAAAACACAAACTGGAACTCTCTAAAAACCCTCTCCCTCGACAACACTGTTATCTACTTCAGTACAAAATTCCTAAACCTATTAAATACCTTTGCACCCACTAAAACCAAAAGAATTAAAAGCAACACTGCCCCATGGTTAACCAAAGAAACCATAACCATCATGCGCCAACGCAACAAAGCCTGGAAACACTACCATAAAAATAAAACTCACTCCTCCCTGAATGACTTTAAACTACTTTGTAACAAAGTAAAAAAAAACTTATCATGTCCAACCGTAAATTCTACTTCTCTACACTTCAGAACAGCCACAAGACAAACCCAAAAAAATTCTGGAATAGTATCTCTACCCTCCTCAATCCTGGCAAAAAAGACAATCCCTGCCCTGACCCAAATGTCTCTGACCTATCCTTAGCCACCCAATTTAATTCCTTCTTTATTGACACCATAGCCAACCCAACAACATCCTTCACCAACAATCCACCACCACTACCCTCTCCTATCTCTACCTCCACTAACACTACCAGCTCTCATCTCCCTCCCTTCTCCATTAAACCCATCCCCACATCTCTCATAAAAAACCTCCTTTCTAACCTGAAACCTTGCTCCAATGCCCCAGACGAACTTTCTTCCTACTTTCTAAAAATAGCTGCTGAGGCCACCGCTCTCCCTATCTCAATTTTAATAAATCATTTAATAAACCAAAAGAAAGCCATGTACCCCAACTCTGGAAAAAGGCCTTTATCATTCCCATTCATAAAGGAAGCAACAACAACAGTATTCCCAATTTCTGTCCTATTGCCACCTTATCCCCATCTCAAAAATACTAGAAAAATACATTCACCTACAACTTTTACCCTACCTCATAGATAACCATCTGCTTACCCCGACACAACATTGGTTCAGACCTGGCCACAGTACTACCACTGCTCTCCTCTCCTTCCTCAAAACCATCAACAAAGCTCATGACTTTGGTCATCTAGTCTCAACCCTCCTCCTGGACTTATCCAAGGCCTTTGATACTATCTCCCACAACCTTCTCCTATCCAAACTCTCTGACCTCAACCTATCAGTCTCCTCTATCAACTGGTTGACTAGTTACCTCTCCAACAGACAACAAGCAGTCAAATGGAAAAAATCCACCTCCTCCTTCCTTAAGACTCCTACAGGTGTGTCCCAGGGTTCTATATTAGGTCCCTTACTGTTTAACATTTTAATCAATGACTTCCACCAGCCCATCCCTAAAGCTAAATTATTACAAAACGCAGATGACTCTACAATAATCTGTTCTGTCACCTCTTGCTCCAAAAATTAACCCAAGAAGCCTTTTCTTCCACCGAGCACTGAATGTTAGATAACCATCTAGCACTCAACGCAACAAAGACTAAACTTATGTTACTTACTCCCTCTAAAAACATTACTATAGACAAGAACTCTTTCTCTATTACCAGCCAAAACAATACCACTCTCAAGATAGTACCCCATGCCAAACTTTTAGGTGTCTTCATCAAAGAACAGTTTAAATTTGATGTCCACATACAAAACAATATCAAGAAAACCCACCAGAAACTTAGTTTGCTTTACCACCACAATTGCTGCCTTACTCTCTCCATTAAGTTTGTTCTCTCTACTACTTACCCCATTCCCTCCCTCCCACCTCTGT
The DNA here is from genome assembly GCF_019279795.1 of Protopterus annectens. NCBI lineage: Eukaryota > Metazoa > Chordata > Ceratodontiformes > Protopteridae > Protopterus > Protopterus annectens. Next base: position 1,042,255,341 of record NC_056739.1, on the reverse strand, counting down.
GGTGCCCCACTTCTTACTAACTTACAAACTTCCCTTAAGACAAAACTCTCTTCCTGCTACAACAAAATTTCCAAGTTTGCTACAGGCTACAAATCCTCCATCCACCACTGTAATGCTCTTCACAAACTAAATTGGCTAGAGCTCCCCAATTATCTTACCTATACTCAACTCACTCAAGCTCACAAACTTATCTTCAATCCATCTCTCTGTCTCTCTCTTGCCTCTTCTCTCAAAATGCATCTATCTGACAGAATTCTGAGATCAAATAACCAGAATCCGAATGAACTTCACAAACCTGCTCATCCACCAGGCAAACAACTTCTATCCTTTTCTCTAGCGTGGCTTTGGAACTCCCTGCCAACTCTCATTCGCACCACCCAAAACCACTCCACCTTTAAATCCCTGCTCCAGTCCCATCTCATATCCCTCTGGGAATGCTCCTGTTCGCACCCCACATAACTCCCTTCAACATTACACCCTGCTTCCCACCCTGCCTCCCTCACCGTTTCATACCTCTCACTAACTTACCTCAATTCTCACCATCCTCTCTTCCCTTCTCTTTACATTCCTCACACTACTTTTCTGTACTATTCTCTCTCTTCTTCCTCAAAACGTATTCCTGCTCTTACCATAACTCTCATATTATTCCTTTGCATATCTCCTTCACCCTACTGATATATTACCTGCATACAAACAAACATATTTGTAAATATGTGCTAACAATCTTTCTCGAACTTTTAATTTAATTTTTTTTTTGTCAGTAAAATGTATTAAAACACTGTATTACTCATTTGTTATGTATTCTTCTAAAGTGCATAAGGTCCTACATATGTATAATGTCTTACATCTACAGAATGTTTGTTTTCTACTACTGTGTTACTCATTTGTTATGCATTTTTCATATTTGCATAATTTCTCATGGAGCTTTTCTCCCCGGGACTCCACTGAAAACGGGCTGTTCTCAGCCCAATGGACTATCATGGTAAACAAACTGTAAAATAAAATAAAATAAATAAATAAAATAAATTCCAATATCTGAGTTGGTTTGAGTTCTGATTTGTTGTAACTGACATAAATCCTTAGATGACAGCATAACTGGAGTAAATAGTCCTGAGCTTGAATCAGGTGATGAGTGTCACCCAAATATGGAAACACCCAGAATCCCTGCAGTCTCAAATGAGATACCACTACTACCATACACATGGTAAACACCCTGGGGGCGGTGGTGAGACCAAAGTGCAGAGTTTTGAACTGGTAATCCCTGGCTTTCAGCCAAAAGCATAGATATCTCCTGGACCATCTGTTCATTTTTATATGATAGTATGTATCCTGAAGAGCTGTCGAGCATATCCAGTTGTCCTTGTGCAGAAAAGGCAGAGTGGACTGAACCGTGATTATCCAGAACTTTGTATACTGAACTGATCAATTTAGTTTGCTGAGATCCAAGATTGGTCTCCAGTCCCCTATTTTCTTTGGCACTAAAAAGAATTCTGAATAAGTTTTAAACTCCTTCTGGCCTTGGGGGGGGGGGGGGGGGCTTCCTGGATGACTCTTTTTTTTTTAGCAGCTTGTTTATTTCTAGTGCTGCTACTGCTTTTCTCTGATTGGCTGGAACATTGGGGATTTTGTTTGGTACCAGCAAGGGTGGATGGGAAAATGGTATTACATAACTTCTAGATATTATCCTCTGCACCTGAATCTTTTTGAATGTCTATCCATGCTCTCTGGTGCACGGATAGACGACCTATGACTGCCTCCAGAGATGGGCCGTCAGGCCTCCATTCAGGAGTGCTGATAGGATCTGTCAGAGAAAGAATCTCTAAATACCTGGTCATGCAGACTACCTCTGCCACATGGATGGCTTCTTCCATTAGAATTCCCCCCTCTGGCCTGGAGGAACTGTCTCCACGTGAATCTTGGAAGAGATCCTGGGACTTTTTTGAACCACATTTTCCATCTGCCTCGTTTGTTCCTAGAAATGGTTCGCTGAGGGGTTGAAAAATATATGTCCACAGCAGACAGGGTTTTTCTTTCCTGCTGTCACCTAGAGAGTATGTATTTAACTTTGGTGCCAAATAAGGAACATCTGTCAAAAGGGGCATTGATGAAGGAAGATTTGAAGGGCTTTGCAAAGTCACACAAATGCATCCAAGCAAGTCTTCTGATGGAAATGCCTAGAACCTGCTGCTTGTGATGTGCTTTCAGCTACGTGGGAGATAAGCCTTAAGGATGAGTTTGAAATGGACTGAAGGGTAGCCAACTGTGAGGAAACAGTGCTTTCTTTCTACCTTGGAGGATATGGACCCAGAGAGGAATTTGGAAAGTTCCTTAATCAAATCCCTCTGAAGTCTCATAAAATGTGCTATGTAGTTCAGTGACCTAAGAACAAAAATCGCTGAAGCATAGACATGCTTCCTAAATCTGTCCAGTGCCCTAGACTCCCTCTTCCACCAATTCCTTTTAAGTGGCTACAGCTATGACCATGGCATCAATGGGTACTCCATTGCTTCAATATGTTCTATGTTTAGGTGGTGCCAGGATCCTATCTGCTCTCTTAGGGATAGGCTCAATCATGTCAGGTTCCTTCCACGCCAATCGAGAGACCAAATCAATGAGCTCATCGGTGGGTGGAGTCACCCAGGAGGTAGATGGGCCAGCACCAAAGGCCTCCGGGAACACTGACTCCTCTTGGAAAGGATTATTGGGGGACCAACCATCCCTTTGTTTTAGGAGTTTTAAGATGTCTCCAAATGAGATGGCATTGGGTGGTGATCTGGGGGACCCTTCCCTTCATCAAAGTCAGTATCTTCTGTGGCAGACTCTTGCGGAGAGTCCAAGTGCCTGCTTTTACATTTCCTCTTCCTAGGAACTTCTTCAATGGGATGCTACAGAGAAGTGTCAGAAAAGATTACTATACCCTGCTAGGTGGTCTGGAGACTGGTTTGGGCTGGCTGTAACAGTGGCACAGCTGATTGAGGATCTGGATGCAGAGTTGAATGAAACTGGGTAGTCAAGCTGAAGACAGACGAGAAGTCTGAACTCTGGGAGCAGAGAAAGCTCTTCCCACTACCTCAAAGGAAGACTGCCTCAGAGAATAGGTCACAGATGGATCCAATAAGGCAATAATTATCATTCCACCCCGAAGGCAAACTACTCAAGGAAGGAATCAGAGTCACGTTGTCTACTGCCGAAGCTCTGAGGAACAGAGATGGCTCCAACAGCTTCAGAGTCGACACCAACACCCAAAAGCTGGTGTTGACACAGTGGGTTTAAAAGTCATCTGGCTTCAATCTGCTCAGTATTGTAAAATAGGTAGGAAGAGCAAAAAGGGTACAATATAAAAATTAATCCTAACTCACAGGAATAATATATTGCTTGCTTGAGTTATCAGTGACCATGTCTGTATGCTAAGGTGGCAAACAAAGTCTGAGCTATGTTAGGTGACTGGGGCATTATGGGTAAACGGAAGAGCTTGAGAGTTTCAATGTTCTATGAGCTGGCAGAAGTGGCAGAGACAGATCCGAGGAATGGATCTGAATCCAAGAGTTAAGGAATGAATGAAAATGACAACATCAGATCAAAAGGTAATAGCCGTAGACATCCCTTTGGAAATAGCCTTTTGAGATAGGTTGTCCCTTCTTCTTACTGTCAAAAAAAATGAACAACCGATCCAAACATCTGAAAGATTTTGTTCTGTCAAGATAGTACCTGAGTTGTCTGTGGACGTCTAAGGTATAGAGTATCCTTTCTCCCTCATTTTTAGGTTCAGAAAAGAAAATGGGGAGCTGATAATTTGCCTTAAAGTACTCTCAGATGCCACTTCAGGCATTAAAGAAGGATTCATTCACAAAAAAAAAAACATGTCCTTCTGGAAAATGAGATAGGATTGACTCACCATAAGAGCTTGCAATTCAGATACCCTTCTTGCAAAGGAAATGGAGCAGGTGTTAGCTTCTCTAACATAAAATTAATATCCCAAGAAGGGGCCACTGGTTTCCTTGGAGGCTTCTTATGCAAATTCTCTTTCAAAAACATTTTGACATGAGACTGTATTGAAAGTTGAGGATACATGGTCAGACATGCTAAAATCACCAATAAATGAACCTTGGCAGAAGAATGAGAAAGGCAATATGATAGTAACTCACACAAATATTGTAGAACCAGAGAACAACTAGCCTTGAATTGGTGCTAGTTTTGTTGCTGGCATCAACTAGAAAGCCTTTTCCATTTGCTAATATATGATTTGCTATTAGCAAGCTTGCTTGCCTCCATTACTAAATCATACATTAGCCTTTTCCATCTGCTAATATATGATTTTCTACTGGCAGGCTTTCTTACCTCCATTAGTACCTGCTGCATGCCCTCAGTAAATGGATGACTAAAAGGAATTAAGATCATATGTAATGTTTGACTGAAAATGATTGGGTAGATTATAAGTGATGTATAATGTTTGCACTGGGAGTGTATCAATATGGTCTGTGATTTAAAATGTTTGCAACTAGGATTGTGCCAGTATGTTTTGTTTACATTTATATAAATGTATGACTGCTTATGTTGTAAGTGATGGCTTAATAAATATGCTTATTGTTTAAAAAAAAGGATCAGGAATTGAATAATTTATGTAGTGTTGCTTAGGTTATATGATATATGGCAATATATGTGAAACATAACGTTTGTTAATTTTAACTAGTTAATACATTTTGATTACTTTTATATAAATGTAATTGTGTCCATGTCACAAGTAATAATTCAATAAAGGTAATTAAAAATATAAGACCCTATTATTTAGGCTAGCAAATGAAGTTGAGTGATGCTGGTGTGTATCAAATACCCCTGTTGTTGTATGAGTAGATCCAGTTTCTGAGGAAGCTTGTGGTAATTGCCCTTGGCCATCTGAAAAAGAAGGGAGACTGGGCCAGAAGAGGGTCACTACAATGATCTCTGGGGATTCCTTCTGAATCTTCAGACATACCCTGGATATTAGTGGAAAAGCATACAGGAAAATTCCTGTTCAAGAAAAAGAAAAGTAATCTGTCTTCCAGACTTTCTTGCATGGAGTCCTGGAACAGAACCTTGCCAGTCAATTGGTCAGCAGGAGACAAAGCGGTCTACTTGAGGAACTCCCCAAAGATGGAGCAAATCTTGGAAGACCCCCTGATCTAGTTTCCATTCATGATGGTCTGCCCTGGTCCTGCTCAGCTTGTCTGCCACATAGTTTCGCTCTGACAGACTGTAGAATACATGTAGAGTGAGACTGTGCTGTGAAGGTATACCCTAAAATAACAGGGCTAGTCTGAAAAAGGGGTACAGCCTGGTTCCCCTCTTGCTTGTTGATGTACCACATGACTGTGGCATTGTCTGTAACCACTTGAAGAGGTCCTGGTGACCAAAAGTGGTTCAGAGAGTTGAGTGCCTAGATCAGATTAAGCATCTCCTTGATATTTATGTGCTTGCATCTATCCTTGGTGTCCCAAACCCTCTGCACTTTTATCTCTCCTGAAACTACTCCCCAGGCAAAGTCCGAGGCATCTGTGATGACTGCTTTGGAGAAGGGAGGGAGAAGGGGAGACTGGGATTTAAGGATATCTGTTGTCTCCACCAAAAGATTTCACTTCTGACAAACCACAGCAATGGGATTTGAAAAGATAAATGGTACTGATGCTGGAACCAAAGAGATTTCAGATATTACTGTATCTTTCACATGAGGAGCTTTGCTAGGAATATCTTGAAAATCATAGCTGCCATGAGACTAAAATCCTGAGGTATTCCCTCACAGTGACTGAAGTCTGAATAGAAAATCTTAGAAATAACTACATAAAGATCTATTTATTCCTGTGGAAAAAATCTCTTTGAACTGAGGTGTCTAGCCGACATCCTGGAAACACTATCCTGTGTGAATTAGTGAAGAAAACCCTTTGAATGTTCTCTTGGAATCCCAGCTTTTGTAAGAGATCTCTCACTCAACAGGTTGATTCCAGACACTTTGAAAAGACTCTGCAAAGATAAGCAAGTTGTCATATTATGGGAAAATTTTGATACCATGTAGCCTGCAATGAGCTACAATTGGAGATAAATACTTTGTGAACAGTCTCGGTGCAGGGTAAGGCAGAGAACTGAAAATGTGATCCAGACACACAAAATCTTAGGATATGTCTCAATTCTGAATGAATAGGGATGCGATGATAAGAATCTTTTAAGTATAGTGTTACCAAGAAACATGAAAGAGGAAGAAGAGGTAACAGGTTGTGAAGTGACATCATTTTGAATTTGGGCAATATCACAAACAGGTTAAAGAAAGAAAGAAAGCTCTAGAACTGGTCTCCAAGAGTTTTCTTTCTTAGGCAATAGGAAGATCCTTAAATTAAAACCCTTCACCACTTGGAAAAGAGGAACTGATTATATTATGCATTGGGACACCATTTGATGAAGAACCTGTAGAAACAAAAGAGTCTGATCTGGAAGATGAGGAATGATACCCCCCTCTGAAACGGAGGAATTTCCTTTCACTGCCATGTGTAACCTTGATGAATGATTTTCAAAATCCAGATGTCTGAAACTATCTTTCGCCAAAGAGAAAAATGGAGATTCAGACTTTATGGAAGAAAAAAGGGACCAGGGTGGGAGGGGTTTACAAGGTCTCTTCAACAGTCATTCAGACTTGTTGGACTGTCCTTGGTTTTGGGAGGCTTATTTTTGGAACCCCTTACCATTTCTTCTTAAATGTCTGTTTACCTGAATATTGTTGAGACTATTTATTCTGTTTATTGCTAAAACTAGATGAGGAGAAAAAATCCCTTTGACAATTTGGAAAAGGAAGGCTGAAAAAATCTTAGAAATTCCTTGGATCAGCTTGCCCCTTTCATCACACTTTTTGATCACTTTTGCAGCAGAGGGGTCAAACACTAAATGACTTACCGAGGAAGCATTTAAAATCTCATTTTAAACATCATCTGAGATGTTCTGAGAATGCAGCCATACAAACCTCCTCAAAACAGTACCAGTGGCCATAGCCTTAGAAGAAATAACAAGAGAGTCATTCACAAACTATAAACAATGAGTTGTGACATGTGCAATAGAAGAAACTAAGTTATTTAAAGCAGATTTTCCTCACAAGAAGAAACTTCAGGTAAAACATTCCTCATATTTTCACAATTTGTCAGTATAAACTTTAATATATGAAAATTCTAAAAATCAAAGTTGCAGAAGTATATACCTTTTTCCCATACCTTTCAATAATTTTCCCATCCTTATCAGAAAGAGTAGGATTGGAATTGACTTCTTAGCTATAGTGTGATCAACTAGAGCTATAGCTGCTGGGTCAGGTTTGAGAACAGTGTATAAAAAATTAAAAGAATGAGGGCATTATACATTCTATCTGCCTTTGTAGGGACAGCTATCTGACTCTCGGAAAAACTGCAGGCTGTAGTATCACAACTGCTGAAGCAAACAGAGCAAGAAGAATGGGTGCAGGATCTGGAAATTCCTTCTGTAACAACTCATACTGTTTTCTGTGAGTGCAAAACCTCAGTGTTCTCCCACTGAAAACACTGGTACATTCTAATAATAGTCTCAAATAAAGAGAAACTCCCACAGCGAGAATCAGAAACTGAGCTCTCCTTGAATGAGAAATCAGAAGAAAAAATCCTGTATCCATCTCTGCATCTTCCTGTTCAGATTCAGAATCCTGAATCTTTTCAGGAAAAGAGAAACCCCTCTTTCTTTTACTAGAAACTACTTTACAAGTGGGATCAATAGCCTGAATTAACCCCTGAGCCAGAACTAGTAAACTACTCTTGTTCAAAGAAAATTGAGGAGGAGTAAATACATGCTTGGTTTTCCATTTCTTTTTGAAATGAAAAATGGAGTTAACCATGTTACTAATGATAGCAGTATCTTCACAAGGATGGGCACAGCATTCTGACACAACAGGGAAACCTCCCTTATTCCTTCTCCCAGGAGCAACAACAGTGGGTCTCCCTTGCCCACTGAGGAGAATCCAACAATTGCAGATGACTTGGCTAACCCTGGTCGACAGTGGATATACATGCTACACCAGAGGAATCAGAGGTAAAAGATGAGTGATCAGACATACAACAAATGGCCACAGCATAGTCACCCACCTGCAGCTGAGGAAAATTGCTTGCTTGCTGTGGTGACAAATGCTGTTTGCTTATTTTTTTCTTTTTGTGGGTGGAAAAAAGACCAACCATGGGACTGGAAATCTGTCCCAAAGTTAAGGTTAAAATTGTGCCTATTTTCCATGGAAGACAAGCAGCAATTACCAGTAAACACAATCAAACCACAAAAATTACTTTTTTGACAGGAAACCGACACACACACACACACACACACACACACACACACACACACACACACACACACACACACACGCACACACACGCACACACACGCACACACACACCTACAATTTAAAAGCTTGCTAGCTCACTTATTGTCATTTATTTAGGACATCAGAGGCAAGCTTGTGTGTTCCTTTGCTGGGCAGATACATTTCCTTTGGGGAAAAAACTTCCATTTCCTTAATTTTGTTGTTGTTTTAATACTTTCCTGTGTGTGTGTGTGTGTGTGTGTGGCTGTTTGCTTCATGTGATGTAACCAGGCAGTATCAGTTCTTTGTCTTATGGCCACTGTGTGCGATGGCAGACTCTAGATCCCCTCATAACTTTGAAGTGGATAAAGTGGGTTTTGAAAATTAATTAATCAGCTATGTAAAATATCACAATATGTTTTGCAGTAATCCTGAAACATACAAAGTACACTAATATTTTCACTTCATATAGAGATTTTACATCTACTCTCCATTTTCTGATACATTATTACTTTTGTAGCACTCCTACTCAAAAGAATTTTTTTTGCCATCTCTAGTAACATTCTGCATTTCAAACATATACATACCACTACCACCACCTATATGCACATCCACACACATGCACATGTTTTTCCCTATAATTTGTTCACCAGGCATCTTATATTCCTGGAATGGTTTTCAGACTAAAATTTTGTTGCCAAGTTACCCAGTGAGACTAGCAGGCTTGCTCAATACTATTTTTCAAGATATTTATTTATCAGTTCGGACACCATGTCAGTAAAGAACAATGAAATATGATCAACCAAAACATCTACCTTTTCAGTGATTAATATCACTATACCATGAGGTCACAGGTTTGCTTTTCATATTTATTCTTCTTCTTGTGCCCAGTAAACCATTCAGTGTTCTTAGTATAATGAATTTTTGTCATGCTGGATAATAAAAAGGTATTTGAGGACATTAAGCAATAATGTTTTGCTTTCTGTGTGCTGCCCTATGACCTTATTTACATTTAAAGCATTACAATTATTTAATTAGAAACAAGAAAGCAGTGGTAAATAGCAACCGCTTGGACCTATATAGTCTTCTCTTAACTTACCACATGGCCTGCTGCCATTGTAGTCTAACTAGCAATTAATACACTCAATGTTTCTGTTTTATTTTTGTGTTGGCTTGCACACATGTATAAGTGCAATATGTTGTTTCAATTAAGGATGGGCTGTGGTAAATATTTATTTAAATTACTGAAACTTCTCCACACTCTGCCAACAGAGCTAAGTACAACATCAGATTGTTGCTTGAGAAAATTAATGAGCACACATACACATAAATGTTAATGAGGAGGAGGTTGTCTTACTATAGTTATTGAAAGGAAAGGCGGCAACATTTTCTTTTTAATAGTCCATCTCCCTGCAAGCTGCACAACACATGGACTCTACAAATGCAGAGCACTTGATCCAATGCAATGTAGTACAAATGTTATTCCTCATGCTGTACTTTACAAAAGTAAATTTTTGTAAATACATGTAATTAAGTGGTTCATATAAATTCAACTATTTGTTGAAGATTCTGAAAAGTTTTGTAAAAGCAATGTAAATTGCCTTTTGTTTCTCTACACAACTAATTTAATTTTTCAATATCAAGTATAGATACTTGAATAGACTTGAATGTCTGTTTAAGATAGATATTAAGGGAAAACAGGAGCTAATGATCAGGAGGATGTAGCATTTAGATGACAAAATGACAAAGGGAAAAGTACAGTTGTGTATACTTACCATAAATATAGATGTTCGAGTGTACTCACTGTTGCAGTCATCACATTTGGGTTATCTGCTTGCAGTAGCCCTCAGTCAGCCTGATTGACAAAGTCTTGGGTCCTGTGTCGGTTGCTGTCCCTTCTTCCGTGACGTCAGGTCATCAGGGGTATAAAACATGCAGCTGACGCCATTACATCAGTTTTTCTTGCCCCAGATGTCAGGTGCTCCCCGAATGGGAAACAAATCTATAAATATACAAGGTTATACCTCCAGCAAAAAAGCAAATACACCAAAAAGATTTTAAGCATAGTAAAGGAGTGTAGAGGTATAGCCAAAAGAAGTAACGGGGCTGGAGGGAGGGTAACCAGGACTGCAACAGTGAATACACTCGAACATCTACATTTATGGTAAGTGTACACAACTGTACTATGTTCTTTGTGTTTCACTGTTGCAGTCATCACATTTGGGTAGATTCCCAAAGCTAAGGATGGGAGGAGGAATTTAGATAGCATTAGGACCAGCAATAAGGCCATGCAAGACTGCAGTGGCAAAGCCAGCTCTGGATTTAGAGAAAACTGGCAGATGGTAATGCTTGGTGAAAGTCTAGGACCAGCAATAAGGCCCTGCAAGACTGCAGTGGCAAAGCCAGCTCTGGATTTAGAGAAAACTGGCAGATGGTAATGCTTGGTGAAAGTATGTACAGAACTCCAGGTAGCAGCTTCTAGGATGTCCCTGGTAGGAATGCCTCTGAGAAAGGCTGTAGAGGTAGATGAAACCCTGGTTGAATGGAGTCTGATCCCATGTGGAATAGGTTTTCCATGGTGCTTATAGCAGAAAAGAATGTAATGGCCTATCCATTTAGAAATGGTTTGCTTTGAAATAGCCCTTCCCTCTGCCCCTGCAGCAAATGCCACCAGCAGTTGTTCAGATTTCCTTTGAGGTTTAGTCCTGTCCAAGTAGAACCTAAGTTGTCTGTGCATATCTAAGGAGTGCAGTATCCATTCCCCTTTGTTCTGTGGATTAGAAAAGATGGTTGGCAGATGAATGGACTGATTAAGGGCCACACTGGATACCACCTTGGGCATGAAAGAGGGATTAGTCCTGAGGGACACCCTGTCCGCATGAAAGATGACGAAAGGCTCCACTGCCATAATGGCCTGTAACTCAGATACCCTTCTTGCTGAAGTGATTGCTAAAAGGAAAGCTGTTTTCCAAGAAAGGAATTTTAAATCTGCAATAGCAGCTGGCTTGAAAGGAGGAAGAGTGAGTTTTTCCAATACAAAATTAAGGTCCCAGACTGGAGTTGGAGCTCTCCTGGGTGGTCTTAAATTTTTGGACCCCTCTGAGGAACTGCTTGAGCAGTGGATGAGAGAAGAGGGGAGGTTCTGTGTTATAATGAGCTGAAATGGCTGAGGCGTGAATTTTGAAGGAGGAGAAAGACAGGCCTTGTGAAGCATCTCAGTTAAGTATTGTAGACTCTGAGTTAAATTGGGCACTGCTGTGCTCATCCCTTGAGATTGGTTCCAGTCACAGAATCTTTTCCATTTTTCAGCGTAAGAATTCCTAGTACTAGGCCTCCTTGCCTCTAAAATGATGTTCATTGCTGATTTACTGAAAGATGGTAAAGGGGAGATTAGGTAATTAGCCAGGCTGCTAGGTTCAGTGTTTGAAGCTGAGGGTGCAGAATCTGGTTCGCCGGCTGAGACAACAGGGTAGGAGTCTGAGGCAGGTGCCATGGGGCCAACAGTGACACACTGTGCAAGAGGGGGTACCAGTGTCGGTGTGGCCAGTCTGGTGCAATCAAAATTATCCTTGGTTTATCTTGTTTGATCTTTAGTAGTATTTTGGAGAGTGGAGGCAGAGGAGGAAAGGCATAAACTGATAGGTTTTTCCAGATGAAGGACAGAGCATCCACTTTCCAAGCTTGTTTGTGGGGAGTCCTGGTGCAAAATTTGTCCAATTGATAGTTCTGGGGGGAGGCAAACAGGTCTATATTTGGGCTCCCCCATTTGATTGTAAACATGTTGAAAATCCTTGGCTTCAGTTTCCACTTTTGTGGGTCCATGAGGTTTCTGCTTAGTCCATCTGCCAGTGTATTTAGTTTTCCTGGCAGGAATTGAGCTTGTAGATGCACTTGGTAGCTCAAGGTTGTGTTCCACAATGCCATGGCTAGTCTGCAGAGGGGGAAAGAATGTGTCCCCCTTGCTTGTTTATGTACCACATAACAGTGGTGTTGTCTGTCTTTACCATTAATTGTCCTAGAAAAATATGGTCCTTGAAGGCTGTCAGAGCATTCTGTACAGCTAGCATTTTTTTGATTGATAATCAGGTGCATTTGACTTAGGTTCCATTTGCCCTGAATGCACTTCCCTGCCAGGTGAGCCCCCCCATGCATAGTCTGATGCGTCTGTTTTTAGGGTTTGGGTGGCAGGGGGTAGTGTGAAAGGTAGTCCCTTGTTTTGGTGGCAGGTCTCCGCCCACCAAAGGAACCCTAGGCGTATGCAAGGTAAGAGAGCAATCATTTCTTCTAGATACTGAGAGTGTTGACACCATAGGCTTTTTAGATACCATTGTAGTTTCCTCATATGCAGTCTTGCATATGTAATTAGAAGAATGCAGGAGGCCATGAACCCCAAGGCTTGTAGTATTTGCCTTGCAGATAGCAGGGTTTTTGTGGCCACTTGTTTGAAGTAGGTTGTCAAATGAATTTGTTTCTCTGGCGTGAAGAAAGCCATCTGGGAAGTTGTATTCAAGCTTGCTCCCAGGAATGTAATTTGTTGACAGGGTACCAGGTGTGATTTTTTTCATTTATGGTGTACCCCAGACAAGTTAGCACCCTTTGTACAAAGGCCAGATGATTCAAAAGTATGTCCTGGCCTTCTGCTTGGATTAGACAATCGTCCAGGTATGGGTATATTTGAATATTTCTTTGCCTGCAAAATGCAATAACTAGAGCTAGGCACTTTGTGAATACCTTGGCCGCAGTAGGAAAGCCAAAGGGCAGTGAAGAGAACTGATAGTGCTTGTAGCCTGCTTTGAAGCATAGGTATCTTCTGCAAGATTCCCTGATTGGGATGTGCAGGTATGCTTCCTTTAAATCTAGTGTTGCCAACCAGGCCTCTTTGCCTAGCATGGGAAGCAAATGGTGAAGAGTCAGCATGTTGAATTTTGGAATCACCAAAAAGGTGTTTAGAGTAGACAGGTCCAGGACAGGACACCATGAATTGTCTTTTCAGGGTACCAGGTAAAGTCTGGAGTAGAAACCTTGCCCCTTTTCCTCTTCTGGTACCAAATGAATAGCCCCTACGTTTAAGAGAGAAAGTACTTGCTTTTGGGCTTCTGCTCACTGATTTGGGGGTAGATCTGGCCACCTGCTTGGTGTTGGTAATGTGTGGAAGTGAAATCTGTATCCTTGGGACACTATATTTAAAACCCATTTGTCCTGGGTAATGAATTCCCAGTTCTTTGCATGAAGAGCAATCTTTCCCCCCAAAGGGGTGGTCAGTTGAGAAGTGCTCAGAAGATTCAAAAAGAAGTCATTGAGACAGTTTATCATGGGGGGAGTTTTATTACTCCCAGATTTGGAAGTGGAGGCCCCCCACTGCTTAGTCCTGTGCGTACCATGGGATTGAAGCCTGGGTGCTCTGCTAGATCTGGATTTGGACTGAGAAGCTCTGGAAGAGGCAGGAAAGGACCAGTTCTTGGAAGGCCAATGCCTACTGAACCTTGGAGGTTGTACTTGTAAGAAATCTTTAACAGTTTGCATAGATTTAGCTTTTTCCTCCATCTTTTTAAGAACTTCTTCTGCCTTGTTGCCAAACAGGTGGTCCTGATTTAGGGGAGCATATAGTAATTTTGCTTTAACATGATCTGGCAAGGATTGCTCCTTAAGCCAAGCATGCCTTCTAAGTGTAGACCCAGTTACAGCAGCCCTGCAAGATGTCTCTAATGAATCAAAACCACATTGCAAAGTATGCTTTCCAACTTGTTCAGCTGAATGCAATAAATCCTGTAAATCCTTATTTTCAGCACAATCAGGAATCAACATCATTTTCTGTTTAAGCAATCCAGTAATATGTTGCTGATACTTTAACATATGAAACTGGCAGTTTAAGGCCCTAATGGCCAAAGTTGCAGAAGTGTATACCTTCTTACCTCATCTATCGAGCGCACTGGAGTCTCTATCAGAGGGAGTAGGATTTTTGGCAGTAGTAGCTTTAATGCCCTTGGGTCCCTGTGAAATGGTCTCAGGATCCGCAGTAGGATTTTTAAAAAGGAACTTGTGAGGGTCAGGGGACGCTGTAATATTTATCAGGTTTCCTGGGAGCCAGAGGTAAAGAGTCAGGGGCCAAGCTAGATTACAAAAAGGCATAATCAACAATGTCTAGTACAGGAGGTATGGCTAAAGGCCTGTGCTGGGGCAGAAGTAAAAAATCCCTAAGCCTCTTTTTTGAATCAGAGAAATCCTGACATTCCCAAAGAAAATGCTCCCTGAGGTTATGCAAGGTTACACCAAGAGGGAAATCCTCTGGGGGGGGGGGGGGAGCAGAGGGAATAGAGTCCTCAGCATCAGAATCCTCATGGGTCGATAAGAGTAAATCCTGGTCATCAGAGGAAACAGAAAATTCAGAATCCTGGTAAGAAGCATCATAAACAAACTCAGTCCTAGGTCTCTTAGAGGGGGAAGGCTGACTTTCCCTGATTAAAGTAATAAGGTTTTCAGCCATTCTTATCATTTGTTTTTTAGGCATAGAGGCCTGACCATGCGGACTGGGCGTCAATTTTCTAGGCATGGTTCGAGATTTAGGCCTTGAAGAAGAAGCTAGCATCGATTTAATACGCAAGTCAGTAGGCCTGAATACACCCTCAGAAGCTGGTGCCTGCACAGCGGCTCCGGACCCATCCAAGGTAGAGACATCCGCAGGTTCCACAGTTGAAGCATCTCGAGGCATACCAGACTCCAAATGGGTCTCAGTAGAGGTCTGTGAATCAGAAGTAGCTGGTATCAGGGGCTGCGAAAGTGCCTCACTGAGTACCGGCGAACTGGAGACTGGCTTAGGAGAAGCGTCGTCGGCAGCTCTGGACCTAGGCGGCCTGTCTCTGTCTTCATCTTTGCATTTTTTCGGAATGTCGGTAGTCGGATGGCTGACCAAAGACATATCAGGATAATTGAACCGTGCACCAAAATATTTAGAAGCGTAAATATACCGACGATGGATAGTTTGTGGTTTAAATAAGGCACAAAACCGACAGCGAGGTACGTCGTGGTCAGGGCCTAGGCAAGGAATACAGTATGAATGAAAATCTTTATTAGGCATTTGCTTTCCACAAGTAATGCAGTTATTTACTTTTACTGACATCGGTTAAGAGCAAGAAAAAGTTTCCCCAACGGGGTACTTAGCTTTTAGTTGAAAACTTTGATTCTGAAACTCGAAAACGAAAATTTCAGGAGTCGGCCGACCGGCACTTGCGAATTGGTTCTGCTTTGGGCACCGCACGGCAAGAAAGACTGATGTAATGGCATCAGCTGCATGTTTTACACCCCTGATGACCTGACGTCACGGAAGAAGGGACAGCAACTGACGCAGGACCCAAGACTTGGTTAATCAGGCCGACGGAGGGCTACTGCAAGCAGATAACCCAAATGTGATGACTGCAACATTGAAACACAAAGAACATCATCCTGCTACTTGTATTAAGTGTGCAGTTGTATGTTCCCATTTTAGTCGGTACTGAATTTATATCCAAATCTTTTTGTCCAATGTACTTAAAGAATTTAAAGTCATTATGTTTTTTTCCAGATCCTTTAATTGTCACCAGCTGCCCCAGCTTGTGGGAACTACAATTTACCCATAATATGGTAAATATTGATGCTCACTGTAAATAATAGATTTCAACTGCAATTTATGAACTAGTTTTCAAGGGTTCCTTAGGTTACAGAGAATACAACAAATCTCAAGAGGTGGTGTGGTGTAGTCCTGAATAGTAGGCCCTCAACGAGTCTTTTTACAACAGAGGCATTTATTTTCCTGAAGGAGGCATTTTGGTCATGTGACCAAGCTATTTTATAATGGAATAGGGAATGGTGGATGTGTTGCTTTTGCTTGGATACATTGGAGTTTGTGAGCAAGAAAGTCAGATCAGGTGTCTGCCGATGCTGTTGCAGACTTCCACAGTTAATAATCTGTTGCCTTCCAGTGTCAAGTCTATGGTGGGAAGAAACATGGGCTGCTGATTCACATTGGGCATAGATGAAAAGCAAAAAGTAAATAAATAATCTGCAGGAAGATACATCTAGATGTGCAGGTCTGGGAAACAGTGTGCATTGCATGCTGTTTTGGTAGGTTGTTCAGTTTTGCAGCTATTTAGGACTGTAGCAAACTTAGATGTGTAAATTGCAGTGGTTGTAGTTGTTTAAAATTCAGAGCCTTTCATTAACATGAGCTACTAAAGCTTGCAGTGTTATGTAAAATAATAATGTAACAAATGCCCAAGCACAGTGTGTTGCAGCTAGTCTGCTGGCAATTACTATGAGCAGCAAATCTACACTGAGAGCTTTAAACTGTCATGTCACACATTTCATTATTGGTGTATGCCCTGCAGCTTAGCCACTGTGGTATATATATCCCACTGGCTGCCTTTAATGAAGTATGCATTAGAATTTTATTGTAAAGACAATACTGTGGGTTGCATGGCTGATCCACATGTGTAGGAGCTGAGATAGGCACATCCATGAGATAATTATTTGATAAGTGCAGTAACAGTACCAGTCAAATATTTAGCCTTCAGCTTCCAGTTAACATAAATCAGAAAATTTTCCCAACAGTGAGATGTCATGTTATCTCATGAATACAGCAGCAGGACATGGGTTGTTGCTATGCACACTAAGCGTTATTTAAGAGCAACCAATCAACCAATTGCAGTGCTTTCCAAGTAATCTCTAGTCACAGAACTACAATACAGCTAGGATCTTGCAGGCAAGATTTTTTTTCAGGCAGGAAACCAGAGAGAAGAGCTGTGGGCAGTCGTAACACAGACACTGCCTACAGTAGAATACAATAAGAAGTTATGTACTCACCATCTTCTTCTTCTTCTTCTTCTTTTGGCTTTTTCCTGGTTAGGGCTCGCCACAGTGGATCACCTGTCCGCTCATGATTGGCAGTGAGGTTTTACAGTGTTGAGTTGCCAGCCCGGCGCCCAACCTTCCACAGAAGGCACACACACACACACACACACACACACACACACACACACACACACACACACACTCACACCTAGGGCCAATTTAGAGTGTCCAATCCACCTACTGCATGTCTTTGGAATGTGGGAGGAAACCGGATCACCCGGAGGAAACCCACGCGACCACAGGGAGGACATGCAGACTCCGCACAGAAAGCACCCCAGCCGAGGATCGAACCGGAGAACCTCTTGCTGTGAGGCAACAATGCTAACCACTGCACCACCGTGGCCGCACAAGTTATGTACTCACCATAACGTTTCAAATTTGTTGTCCATAATCTCACCTTCATTCTTGCTGGTTGGGTTTAGAACTGAGCATCAGTTCCAACCCGGCCTATTACTAAAGCTTCCACTGGCTCAAGGCTGTACCCTATCCCATCATGCGTAGGGAAGATTATCCAGATCTTGTTTGCAAATTACTAACATATTTTGAAAACATATACAAAAAGCCAGTGATAACAGTTATTAGCCTTTGTCTCATGAGACAAGAAGGGAGGCAGAGAACACAATTCACAACCAATAAAAAATGTTCTCCAACCTCCAGGAGCGAAGTTTGGGGAAGGAGGGTGGGACGCAAGAATGAAGGCAAGATTATGGATAACAAACATGGAACTTTATGGTGAGTACATAACTTCTTAATGTTATGTTGTCCGATCTCACTTTCATTCTTGCTGGTTGGAACAGCGTCTCTAGCACCATCTTTCTTGGGTGGCTCAAGGGAATAAACTCTTCAGAACAGTGGAACCAAAGGAAGCCCTGTTCCGGGAGGCCACATCTACTGTGTAATGAGTGATAAAGGTATGAGGTTTGACCCATGTGGCTGCAGCACAGATTGAGTCCATAGGTAATCTGGCCTAAAAGGCAGCCGAAGTTGGCATAGCTCTTATTGAGTGGCCTCTAATCTTTCCTGGCAGTTGTTTATGCTGAGAATTATATGCGTAGGTAATAGTGTCTGTAAGCTATTTTGACAAGGTAACCTTTGAAATTGGTGTACATTTTCTGTTATCTGAGAAGGAGATGAATAACTGGTTAGATTTTCTAAATTCCTTTGTTCTATGTAAGTAGAAGCATAACTGCCTGTGGACATCCAATTGGTGTAGCTTATATTCTGCCTTGTTGCCATAGTACGGAAAGAAAACAGACAGGTCAATGGACTGATTCAAATTGGTCTCAGAACATACTCTGGGAAGGAATGAAGGATTTGTTCTAAGAGAGACTGTCTTTGTGAAAAACTAAACATGTCTTTGTGAAAAACTAAACAGTGAGGTTGTATGGACAGAGCTTGAAGTTCTGAAACCCTCCTACAGTAATGGCTATAAAAAAAAATAAGTTATGTACTCACCATAACGTTCCATGTTTGTTGTCCATCTTGCCGTTCATTCTTACAATGATGGGTTCGGAGCCGAAGTCAAATACAAAGCTGAAAGACTCAAACTTGGCTTGTGGCAAGCAGGTATCCCATAATGCAATAGTGTAATTCCCCAGATCTTGTTTGCTGCTACTACTAAATGAATTGTAAAACTATATACATATATATATATATATATATATATACATATACACACAAATATATACTATCCACAATAGAAGGAGAAACAAACTGAACCAAAGAACTCCTGAAGGTAGTAAAAACATCCACCAGGTCCACAAGGAGTCTTTGGAAGGGGAAGGAGGGAGGGTTCATAAGAATGAACGGTGAGATGGACAACAAACATGGAACGTTATGGTGAGTACATAACTTCTTTATGTTATGTTGTCCTATCTCGCCTTCATTCTTACAATGATGGGACAGCGTCCCTAGCACCTTTTCCCTGGGTGGCTCATGAGAGTACACCTTTAAGCACCGGGAACCAAAGGAGGCCCTGCCCCTGGAGGCCAAATCCACTTTGTAATGCATGATAAATGTATGAGGAGTGGTCAAAGTAGCTGCTGCACAAACATTATCCATAGGAATTCTGGCTTAAAAGGCAAAAGACAAAGCCATTGCGCTAGTGGAATGAGCCTTCACTTTGAATGTTAATTCTCTGTTATTTGAGTTATATGTAATGCAGTTTGAGAGCCAGCTGGAAAGAGTAGTTTTTGAAACTGAGCTACCCTTTTTTGCATCACAGAAGGATACGAATAACTGGTCAGATTTTCTAAAATCTTTGATCCTATGCAAATATAATCTGAGTTGTCTATACACGTCTAGTTGATGTAATTTGTATTCTGCCATGTTACTGTGATTAGGAAAGAACGCTGGAAGGTCAATAGATTGATTTATGTTAGTTGAAGAAGAGACTTTGGGTAAAAATGATGGATTAGTTTGCAAGGATACCCTATCTTTATGAAATATCAAATATGGAGGTTTAATAGAAAGAGCTTGCAACTCTGATACTCTTCTAGCAGATGTTATAGTCACCAGAAAAATGATCTTCCAGGAAAGGAACTTAAGGTCTGAAGACAATGAGGGCTCAAAAGGTGGTAACATCAGGTGAAATAGAACAAAATTTAAATACCAAGGAGAAAGGGGTTCCTTAAAGGGAGGTCTTAATAAGGAAACACCTTTCAAGAAGGCTCTACAAAACCTGTCTGACATTAAGTTCAAGATAGGATCACCAATGTGGAAATTTGAGATTGCAGCGAGTTGTAGTCTGATGGTTGCTGCAGCTGAACCTAGTTGGAAGAGTTCCACCAAAAATTCCAAAATAGAATGGATGGGCACAGAAAAGGGATCAATGTTCCTGTTTTGAGCCCAGAGGGAAAACCTTTTCCATTTGCTGGAATACAGTTTTCTAGTGGAAGTTTTATGAGAGGACATTAAGATATGTTTAACTGTAGGAGTGAAATTCTGAAGCCTGACTAAATTGGGAAGTGGAGCAGTCAAGCTGTCAATTTTAGGGTGTGGAGAGAAGGATGAAGCGCACCTGACATATGTGTCAGCAGGTCTGGAACTGGGTCCATAGTCCAAGGCTTCTCCTGAAGATGAGGCCAAAGAAAGGGGAACCAAACTTGACAAGCAAGTAAGGAGCAATGAGAATTATCCTGCTTTCGAAGGACTGCGCTTTCTGACTGACTCTAGGTATGAAAGGAAACGGAGGAAAGGCATACAGAAGTCCCGAGGGCCAATCATGAGCAAGTACATCTCTCAATGTCTTCCCCGGAGTGGGGATTAGGGTAAAGTAGTTGCTGCACTTGGCATTCATGGGAGTGGCAAAAAGATCGCAGCAAGGCAGACCCCATGTTCGGAAAATTATTTCCGCTACATTCTGATTGAGAGACCACTGCTATTGCCAAACTCTTAGAACCTCATGACAAAGGGGGTAAGATCTGGTTCTCCCCTGCTTGTTTATGTACCAAACCACAGACATATTGTCTGACTGTATTGCAATTGTCCCTAGAGGGAGAGAGTCATGAAGTTATTGCAATGTAAGAAGCACTGCTCTCATCTCTAGGACATTTATATGCAAGTGAGCCTCTTCTCCTTGCTATGTACCTTGGACTGTTCTCTCTGTATAATGCCCCCCACCCCATCTGGGAAACGTCCGTGGTCACTGTAACTATGGGTTGTTGTGGAACAAAGGCTCTTCCTATGGTCACATGACTGGGGTGTATCCACCAGCTTAAGTCGTTTTTGCATGTTTCTGTTATCCTGATCGGGTGAGACATACGAAGCTCTTGAAGTGACCATTGGGAGAACAACAGCCATTGAAGGATCCTCATGTGCATTCTGGCAAGAGGAACCAGTGTTATTGTGAAAGCCATTGTCCCTAGTAATCTTAGAATTATCTTTGCTTTCAAGTCAGTCTTGGGAAGAAGGTAAAGTATCTGCTGTCTGAGTGCTACAACTCTGTCTGTTGGAAGATGTGCTACCATAGAAGTGGTGTCTAGATCTGCACCTATAAATGTAATATGTTGACAGGGCAACAAGGCAGATTTTTGAAAGCTGACTGTAATACCTAACTGAGTGCAAACGTCCAAAGTTAGATCCTTGGCTTGTTGGAGTAGATGCTTGGTGGTGGCAAATAGGAGCCAGTCATCTAGATAGGGAAACACTCAGAATCCTAGATGCCTCAGGTGAGCCGTGACTACTGCCATGCATTTGGTGAACAGTCTGTGGGCTGTAGTGAGACCAAAGGGCAGAGCTCGGAATTGATAATGACTGGCTCCCAGCCGGAAGTGTAAGTACCCTCTCGATGTCCTGTCCATTTTTATGTGGTAGTAAGCATCTTGAAGGTCTATCGAGCACATCCAATCGTCTTTCCCTAAAAAGGGAAGTATAGACTGCAGTGTCACCATTCAAAACTTTGACTTCTTGACAGATTTGTTTAATTTGCTTAGGTCTAATATGGTTTTCCAGTCCCCTGTTCTTTCTGGCACCAAAAAGAATCTTGAGTAAGTTCTGAATCCTATTTGGTCTGCGGGGACTTCTTGGATGACCCTTTTGTGCAGCAACTTTAGAATCTCTATAGTTGCTTGCTCCCTTAGATTGGGTAGAACATCTGGGATTGTTCTGGTCTGTGGAAAAGGATTGGAGAATAGAATGGAGTATCCTCTAGATATTAATTTTAGTACCCATTTGTCTCTTGTGATAGTTTGCCAGGGTTCTGGGTACATGGATAAACATCTCCCGACTGCCTCTAAAGTAGAGCAGTCGGGCCTCCTTTCAGGAGCACTGATAAGGGCGTCAGTGACAGGAATCAAGGTCACCCTGGTTCTGCGGGCCCCCTCTGCCTCTGGGGAGGCGTCTACCGTTGTTACCTCCCCCTCTGCCCCTGGGAAGGAATCACCCTGTGGGTCCTGGAAAACTCTCTGGGATCATTTGAACCACATTTTCCCACTCTTCTGTCCTTTAGGATAAGGTCTTGAAGGTATGGAAAAATGTACTCCAATGGCAGAGAGAGTTTTTCCTTCCTACTCACATCGGGTGAGAGTGTCTTTTACTTTGGGACCAAAGAGTGAGGAACGATCAAAAGGGGCATTAGTAAAAGCAGACTTAAAGGGCTCCGCAAAATTGCACAAGCACATCCAGGAGTGTCTCCTAAGGGACACTCTGGAACCCGCTGCCCTGCTCGCTCCATCAGCTGTGTAGTATATCAGCCTCATGGAGGAGTTGACGATGGAATTTAAGGTGGATAGCTGGGAAGAGACCTTCTCATTCACCCCCGCAGCTAATGTACCTTGTAGAGTATCTTCTAGCTCTTTCAGAAGATCTCTTTGTAGCCTTGTAAAGTGAGTTAGGTAGTTCAGTGATCAGAGTGTAAATGTCACTGATGAAAAGACATGCTTCCCGTATCTGTCCATCGTTCGAGAGTCTTTATTCGGAGGATGAACAGATGAGGATGCCGCTGAAAGTTCCTTCTTGGTAGGTGCTGCCACCACCATAGTATATACAGGTACCCCCTTAGTGAGGAAATCCTTTCCCGAAGTAGATGACAAGAAGTTGTTTGGCCTCAGAGAGACTGGTTCCATTGTGTCATGTGACTCTCACACCTTTCGGACAGGTTCCACTGTGTCACATGACTGCGACTAACCGGGTCCATTAGCTCATTGAAAGGCACAGACACCCAGGAGGCTGAAGTTTGAGATCCAAAAGCTTTCAGGTACACTGACTCCTCATCAGAAGGGGTGGTGGCCTGCCAGCCTCCTCTCTGCTTAAGGATCTATAGAATATCAGCAAATGAGATATCATCAGAGGATGACCATGGGGACCCTTCCAACTCCTCGAGATCAGTGTCTGAAGTGATGGACTCATCAGGAAAGTCTACATGCTTCCTCTTGCAAGTTCTCTTCTGAGGTGGCTCCTCAGAAGGACATTCTGGGGAGGCCTCAGAGGAGAGGGGTTCACCCAGTGGGGGATCCTGAGACTCTGGATCTCTGCTGGCCTGTGGAATGGGTGGTGCCGAGTCAGTAGCCAGTGCCTTAGGGAGACGAGTGCTAGTATCCTTCTGTGGAGTTGTATGGGTACACAGCACACTCCTCGTTAGCTCAAAGGTGGATCCCACCGGCTCCAAAGACTCACTCGGCTCTGAGGAGACAGAGGAAGGCATCGGAACCAGTGAGATCAGACCCAAGGCTGATGTAGGAGCTGAGCTAACCCGGGCTGATGCTCTGAGGGGTAGGCTTGGCAACGAAGATGATTGGGGCTGAGAATCCCCCCAGGGGCCGACCTGGGAACCCTGGCTCCTAGACTCTCTGGATGGCACCGAGAGTGTCAGAGAAGAAGTTGGCTCCATGAACACCGAAGGGGGTCTCGGAATCGGCGGATCCACAGTAAGTGGTACCAAGCACTCTGGCTCCAAAGGTCCAGCTTGGCTCGGAGGAGGAACAACAGTGGGTACGATTGGTACAGTAGGCTCCAGGAGCAAATGGGTTGGAGCCGAAAATAATTTAGTTAGCGCTAGGTGACCTCAAGAGTCTACGCACCTCCCGTTCCACATCATCATCAGATAAGCTCCTGGTGGACCTGGAGGATAGGGATGGAGAACGAGGTCTGTGCAGAATGGGAGAGCTCAGTGTCAGAGAAACTGGAGAAATATCCATGAACCGGCTCTGAGAAGGGGCATCTTGTGGCTCCGAGGACTTTGGAACCAAAGAACTAGACTTGTCAATTAGTATAACCTCCGACGGCTTAGAGGACTGTGGAGCCGAGGAGGTACTGGCCTTAGAAATTTTTGGTGACTTGACTGGTGGCTCCAACTGAGCCGATGTTGCAGGTGATTGTCTCTTTTGAGTTTTTCCCTTTTTGGAAGAAGGAGAAGAAGAAGAGGAAGAAGAACTGTGGATAGCCTCCTCAAAAGTTGTCTTTAAGAGCCCTTTAAGGATCAATTTGTTTCTCCTTTCTTGTAAAACCATAGCACTGAAGGAATGACAAAACAATCCTCTTGTAAATGAATTTCTCCAAGAAAATACACACATATGACATGACGGTCTATGTTAGACATTTTTTGTGAACACTTCTGGCATTTTTTGAAGCCCAAAGGCTTATGTTCCCTCTCTTTTGGGTTTTTAGACATGATAAAGATAAGACCATAATATAATAACAAGAAATTTAGCTACTTAAACTAAACTGAACTATAGTAAACTATAGGAAACACATAGGAGACAGACAACAAGGGAATAAAATAGGGTCTCTAACTCAAATGGCCCTATTTCCCAGAAAAAACAAGACACTAACTACAAACCATCTAAATAAAATGGGTGAACAGCTCTCTAACTTAAACGAGCTACTAATTAACTACGACAAGACACAACAACCACTACAAGGGATACAGTTAGGCCTACAAAATGACGGCCAAAAGCAGCACCAAAGGGAATAAAGCTACAACTATGTAACTGCAATGCAAGAAAAAGCACACCAATTTAGCTATTACTAAATACTAAGCTATCTACTATAAAACAGAACAGGATTACAAGTTCTAAAAGGAAATATGAAGAAATTTTTTCACAACTTATCTACAGCCAAGATGAGCGCATCCAACCTCGTAAAGCACCAAATGAGATCTGGGGAATTAGACCATTGCATTACAGGATAACTACTTGCCACGAGCCAAGTTTGAGTCTTTCAGCTGTGTATTCAGCCGAGTTGGAGCCAAGAATTGGATCCGAACCCATCATTGTAAGAATGAAGGCAAGATAGGACAACATAACATGACTGTTTTCCAGGTTAGAAATTTTAGTTGGCAAGAGGAAGCTGGTTCGTATGGTGGGAGAATTAGAGTAGTCAGTACCAAATTGAGGTCCCAAGGAGGTGGTGGTTCCCTTATTGGAGGTCTTAGTAAAAATGTACTTCTCAGGAAAGCTTTGCACAATCTGTGAGACATTATTTTTGATCCCATGTCTCCTATGTGGTAGTTAGATATGGCGGCTAATTGTACTCATATGGTAGCTGCTGCTGCTGTGCCTTCATTAAAAATTTCTGCTAAGAAATCTAAAATTGTACTTTTGGAGGCTGTGAAGGTGTTTATGTGATTCTTGGAAGCCCAACAAGAAAACCTTTTCCATTTACTAGCATAAATCTTTCTAGTTGTCTTATGAGATGAAACTAGAATGTGTCTCACTGCAGGGGCTATGTCTGGAAGCCTGGCTAAGATTGGAAGTGGAGCAGCCAGCTGTCAGTTTGAGGGTTTGGATAGAGGGGATGGAGCTTTCCTGACTGATGAGTCAGAAGATCTGGTACTGGATCCAGAAGCCACAGCTCTTTTCGGAGATGGGGCCATAAGAAAGGAAACAAGATCTGATGAGGCCAGTATGGAGCGATGAGTATTAACACTCAACGACTGGGCTTTCTGTAGAACTTTGGGGTATTCGAGGACATGGGAGAAAGGCATAAAGGAGTCCCTGGGGACCAATCATGAACAAGTGCATCCCTTGGTGACTTCCCTAGAGGGGGGATTAGGGCAAGGAAGCTGCTGTATTTGGTGTTCATGGACATGGCAAAGAGGTTGCAGCGAGACTGGCCCCAGTTGTGAAAAATCTGGTTCACCATTTTCTGTTTTAGGGACCACTCGTGAGGCATTAGAATTGCTCATCTGCATAATTTGTCCGCTATCACATTGGATTTTCCCAGAATATGCGCTGCAATCAGAAAACACTGAGAAGAGACTGCCCATTGCCATACTTTTTGAGCCTCTCGACACAGGGGGGTAGGATCTAGTTCTACCTTGTTTGTTGATATACCACACTACCGACATATTGTCTATCTGTATTGCAATCGTACCTGGTGGAAGAGAGTACTGGAATGCCTGCAACACCAGAAGCACCGCTCTAATCTCCAAGACATTGATGTGCAAGTGGTACTCATGATGGTCTTTCACAGATAATGTCCCCCCATCTAGGAAGCATTTGTGGTCACTGTAGCTACTGGTTGAGGGAGAGTGAACAGCCTGCCTAGAGTTACCTGTGTGAATTGAAGCCACCAGCATACATCTTTCTTGCAGGAGTCTGTAATGAACATCTTGTGGGACATGGGTAACTCCTGCATGGACCATTGAGCGAAGAGTAGCCACTATGAAGATGTGTCAGAGGTACTAATGTTATTGCAGCTGCCATAGTGCCTAAGACCTTTAAAACAAACTTTGCCAGTACTTTCTTTTTCAAGAGCAAGCTGGACACTTGATGGCCAGTGTCTATACCCTGGCGTGAGGCAGTTTTGCTACCATGTCTTCTGTGTTTAAGTCTGCTCCTATGAATGTAATATGCTGTGGTGGCAACAAAGCAAATTTTTTTAAATTTATGGTAATGCCCAGTTCCAAGCCTAGATGAATGATGGTGTCTCTTGCTTTGGTCAGTAGATGCTCAGTGGTGGTGGTCAGGAGCTAATAGTCTAAGGTACAGAAACACCAGGAATCCTAGACACCTCAGGTGAGCCATGACTACTGCCATGCATTTGGTAAACACTCTGGGGGCTGTAGTGAGACCAAAGGGCAGAGCTTGGGATTGGTAATGACTGGATCTCAGCTGGAAGTGTAGATACCTCCTGGGTCACCTGTCCATTTTTATATGGTAGTACGCATCCTGAAGATCAATTGAGCACATCCAATTGTCTTGTCCCAGAAAAGGGAGTACAGACTGCAGTGTCACCATCCGGAACTTTGATTTTTTTTTTTATGGACTTGTTCAGCCTGCTGAGATCCAAGATGGGTCTCCATTCCCCTGTTTTCTTTGGAACTAAAAAGAACTTTGAGTAAGTTCCGGATCCGATTTGGTCTGTGGGAACTTCTTGGATGACTCTTTTTCTTAGCAACCTTTGTATCTCTAGGGTTGCTTGATCCCTTTGACAGGGTGGAATGTCTGGGACTGATCTTGTTTGTGAGGGGGGTGGAGAAGGATATGTAGTATTCCCCGGATATTATACACTGTAACCATTTGTCTTGAGTAATGTTTAGCCAGGCTTTTGGGTACAGTGATAGTCTGCCCCCGACTGCCTCCAGAGGTGGACAGGCAGGCCTCCTTTCAGGAGCGCTGGAAGGGTCTGCCAGAGAACGTGTCTCTGTCGCCCTGATTTTGCGAGTCCCCTCTGCTGCAAGGTTGGCATCTTCCATTGTTATTTCCCCCTCTGCCCCGGGGGAAAATTCACCACGTGGATCTACCGAAGCTCTTTGGGATTTATGGAACAACATTTTCCCACCCTTCTGGCCTTTGGGATAAGGCCTGGTAGGGAGGGAAAAATGTACTCCCATGGTAGACAGAGTTTTGCCTTCTTGTTCGCACCTGGTCAGAGTCTCTTTAACTTTTGTCCCGAACAAGGATGGGCCGTCAAAAGGGGTTTTAATGAAGGAAGACTTGAAGGGCTCAGCAAGCTCACAAAGGCACATCCAGGCATGCCACTTCAGAGCAATTCCTGTACCAGCTGCCCTACTCACATCATCAGATGCATAAAACATGAGCCACACAGAGGAGCTGACTACTGAATTTAAGGTAGCAAGCTGGGTGGGCAGCTTGTCTGGAACCCCTCCAGCTCTGAAACCTTGAAGGGTATCACCTAGCTCCTTTAGGAGATCCCTCTGAAGTCTGGTAAAATTGGTCAAATAGTTCAGTGACCTGAGAGTAAAGGCCGCTGATGAGAACGTACGCTTCCCATACCTGTCCATCGTTCGAGATTCCTTATTCAGTGGATGGCCAGATAAAGAAGTCTCAGCTAACTCCTTTTTGGTGGCTGCCACCACCACCATAGCATCTACTGGGACATCTTTGGTTAGGAAATCTTTGTCTGATGGTACTGTTATAAATTTGTTGGGCCTCCTTGGAACAGGTTCCATGGATTCTGGAGAGCCCCATGCCCTTTGACTAACAACGTTGAGGAGCTGGTCAAAGGGCAGAGAAACCCAAGAGTTGGAGGGTAGAGAACAAAATGCCTCCAGGTACATGGACTCATCCTCAGAAGGGGTAAGGGTCTTCCAGCCACCTCTCTGCTTTAAGATCTCTAGGATGTCTGAGAAGGAGACATCCTCAGAGGGTGACAGTGGGAACACTTCTGAATCATCTAAGTCCATATCTGAAATGACAGACTCCTCAGGGGAGTCTAGATGTTTCCTCTTACATGTTCTCTTCCGAGGGACCTCTCTGGAGGGGTCATCTGGGGAGGTTTCAGAAAAGAGTGACTCACCCAATAGAGCATCCTGGGGCATAGATTCTCTACGCTTGGGGGAGGGATGGTAGAGAGGCAGACACTGGCTCTTTTTGGGGAAGAGTGCTTAGATCCAAGAGTGGAGCCATCAGGGGTGATAGCACACTCCTCATGACCTTGAAGGCACCATGATCTGGGCCTGAGGGAGCCTCAGGTTCTAAAGAGCCAGGGGACTTCTCCCGTACCAAGAAGGTGGGCTACTAAGCCGATGTAGGTACCGAGCTCACCTACACTGATGCCCCAAGAGGCAGATTCAGATTCGACAAAGGTCTGATCTGACTCTCCTCCCTGGAACCAACAAGGGAGCATCATCTCCCAGACTCCTCAGCAAAAGATGGCACTGAAGAGATCAGAGTGGAAGTCAGGACTGAAAAACCTGGGATAGGTCTTGGACCCGATGGTTCAACCACAAACACATCCAACCACTCCAGCTCCAAAACCACTCGGTTTGGAGGAGGAATAGAAGAAGGAGCAGTGGCAGCTGTCAGTTCCAATTCCTTCTGGGCTGGACTCGACAGGATCCTGGCCACAGCTGGAGTCCAAAGCAACCTCCTGACCACCTGCTCCACACAGCCATCTGACAGACTCCTGGAGGATCGAGAGGACAGTGTAAAGGATTGGAGTGTCATCTCCCAGACTCCTCAGCAGAAGATGGCACCGAAGAGGTCAGAGCGGAGGTCAGGACTGAAAAACCTGGGCTAGGTCTTGGACCCGACGTTTCCACCACAAACACATCCAACTACGCCGGCTCCAAAAACCACTCAGGTCGGAGGAGGAATAGAAGAAGGAGCAGTGGCAGTTGTCGGTTCCAATTCCTTCTGGGCTTGACTTGACAGGATCTTGGCCACAGCTGGAGTCCTAAGCAACCTCCTGACCACCTGGTCCATGTAACCATTTGACAGACTCCTGGAGGATCGAGAGGACGGTGTAAAGGATTTGATGCTTCCAGCCACCAACTGCAAAATAGGTGACTGTGGAACTGAGGAAACTGGCTCCAAGGTTGGGGACCAGCTCTGTCTATGGCTCCTAGTCAGTTCCATAGAAACTGGTGGAACTGAAGGAGTTGTCTTTTCAGGCCAAAAAGCCTTCGGGTCCAAGGTCATGTCTTTAGCTAGCTTCGTTACCAGCTCAGAGGTAGGTACCGAAGAAGACGCTCTTTTAATTGACTTATCCGATTTTGGGGATTGAGAAGATTTGGAGGAGGTCTGGTTCCCTTCTAGTACCTCAGAAAAAGGAATATTAAGCAATCCCCTTACTATAGGCTTGTTTTTGCACTCCAGCAGGACCCTGGAACTAAATCTGTGACAAATGGAGCATGAGTCTTGAAGGTGTACTGCATCCAAACAGTAGACACAACTAGTGTGCCTGTCGGTTAATAACATTTTTTGTGAACAAGATTCACACTTTTTGAAGCCTGACTGCTTCACTTCTTTTCCTTCCTTGGACATAGTGGTAAGCAACAATAACAGCAAACACTGCCCAGGAAACTAGAGTAATAACAATAACAAGGTTAACTATGAGAAACTATCAAAACTATTTAACACATTAAGTAAAGAGTAACTGTAAATATATATTTTCTACTTTACTTTTTTTTTTTTTGAACAGTCACGCAGGTAAGAGAAAAAAGCTAGAGGAGAGGTCTCTAACTAAAATGATGGTTTCCTCTAGCCAGAGGAGAAGTCACTAATTTAAATGACAAAATCTCTTTGGGAAGGGGAGGAAGTAGAAAGGGGAGCCCTCTAATTTAAACGGGCTAAGGAAAGAAAAGGCAAACCCACTAACTTAAATGGGTTTGTTAAAGATAAGAGAAATTCTTTAGTGAAAATGGGATAGGAAAGGATCTGTAGGCCTAATGAAAGTGACAGCCAGCCACAAATAAACGCAACAAGTCAAAAATTACTAATTCACCACAAGGTGAGACCTAAAACACTGTAACTAACTACAACAACAATATTTATCCAAAAATATTATGGAAAAACAGAATAATATTCAAAAACTGTTTTTACTTAGCCTGAACCTAGTGAGAAGCACCCAATCTAGTTAAGCGGCAAACGAGATCTGGATAATTTTCCCCTGAGCATGATGGGATAGGGTACAACCTCAAGCCAGTGGAAGCTCTCGAGCTTTAATAATAGGCTGAGTTGGAATCGATGCTCAGTTCCGAACCCAACCAGCAAGAATGAAGGCGAGATACGACAACATAACAGCTGTATTTTGCTTTTGTAATTGTTTATTTCTACTGTAATCAGTGTGGGGGTGCCCTGTACCAGCAATTTGAGACCTGCAGCAACAAATTTAAATACATTACATTACCATGGCCATTTTCTACCACCACCTTTAGTGATCACCTGTGGTATGTCTTTGGGGACAGTTGGTGGAAGAAAGAAAATGTCAGGGTGAGGCTGATCACATTAAAACAATCATTGCTGTGGCTTGGTGGAGGTGGGAAAGAGTTTATCTTAGTTTAGAGCTAGTTTAACTATCATAATTATTCTGATTCAGGTTGCATTAAAAGAAGAATTGCATTGCTGACTTCTGGGATTTTGCATGTATGGGCTGTATTTATACACTGGTACATTAAGATTACGAGGAAACAATGTCATTGTTTTAATTTATTTAAACATTGAATAAAGGAATTAATTTTATCTGATGAAGTCTCTATTAAACTAAGGATGAGACAAAAGTGCTTATCTATTTTAATAAAAAAAGTGATTTGCTTTGACTTCAACGGACTTGTTTGTTTGCACTTTTGGTAAGTACACGTAAGAGGTGACTGCGAGAAGAGTCTGGTGGGCAGTCTATGGATGCAAGCAAAGAATATTCAAAGTGAACACAAAAAAGTGATCACTGCTATTATTTGGTCAGGATGGGCACAGTGTACAGTCCAGTTTTGCAACTTGAAATACTTTATTCTGATCACTTTTCTTTTACAAACCTAGCATCAGACTTTTCCACATAAGGTGGATCTTTTCTGGGGAAGACAGGGAGGCAGGATAGATGTGAAACACAGCTCATTTGCATGATCTTGCTATCCTAAGGGCAGTGTATTTTTCTATGAACAAGTTGAAATTTATTATTTAGAACACTATGCTTTACACTTTCTTCACAATCATACATTAGAAATGTGCACAGAAAGCAACTGACTTGGCTGGAAGCAGACAGTTTATGAAAGAAAAAATTAATTGCACGATTCATGCAAACAATCTTTGATATAGTTATTTGCTGGTAAAGAGGGTTTATATGTGTCTAAGAGCAAGAGGTTGAAATAAATTATTGTGGTCATTGTTTCTTTCACTTTCTCCAAAAACATCAGAAGTGTACATAGATGGTAAATCTCTTTTTAGGGAAGGAAAGTACAAGGGTTTCTGTATGATCAGTGGAGAATAAAACTGGTATGGTTTGCTGAGGATGGAGCAGTGTATGTGTCTAACAACATTAGGTTGAAGCATGCCATTGTGACTAATTACGTTTTTTGTTTTCTTCTTAAAGACACATGAAGTATAGAAAATAAGTGTAATATTTTTGGAGGCTGTTGATGTATGAAAGGAAGCATCACTTACAGGATTACTTCTGAATAATTACTGAAATGGTCTGTTGGGGTGTCAGTATCTGTCAAAGAGAAATGTGCTCAAACCTCCCTGAAGTGATAAATTCCACTTGGACTGTTTGAGTGTATGTGTGTGATTTATACCAAAGTATATGAATAGCAGTCTCTGATTTATTTTTATCATGAACTGACATATGGCTTCTTTAATCCATCTATTAAATCCAGTGTTTTAGATGGTATTTGATATAAAAATATGAGGGTATGCTTGGTTTCCATCTGGAGGCTTTCTGACCTCTGCACAAAAAGTTGGGTAAAACTAATGTCCAAAATTTAAGTGTACTAAGCTCTATTATGTCAGAAGCAAAAATCCTACATATTTCACCAAAATTATTTTTCAAATGTAACATTCCATGGCTACAACACTACACTTTCAAGTGTCTAAATTCGTGAGGTCAAATTCAATGGAATACTGCAGTGGAATCTCTGAGGTTAGACTTGCAGTCTTGGGTATGTTTTGCAGCTAAATGCCCTATTGTTATTACCTTTAAGTATTGTAATGAAACATAAACGGGGACACAAATACAATCTTTCAAACACAGGCTCAAGGGCTTCTGCTCATGTATTTTAATGGTTCTAGTCTAACATTTTGAATTATATACATTTTTATTGTGGTTGCTTTAGTAAACTTCTGCTCAGTATGCTTAGTACAACAAGGGAGTAAAATACTTTGACAATGGAAAGCCACCATAGTGGCATTGAGAAATAAAGCCCTGACTACAACCCTGGTGACCAGGGTTCATTTACCATCTCTGATGACTGACTAAGCAGCAAGGAGGGATGGACATGGCCATCCTGGGAGGAAGGGGAGCTTATTAATGATGCTATATATATATATATATATATATATATATATATATATATATATATATATATGGGTGAGGAACTGAGGAACACTGTACAAAATGTACACTGTCCCAACACCCTGCAGATCAATAGCCAAACGTCAAACACATGCAGAACATGTTCTGAGCATGCTCCAGGGAACAGCCTGGAGTGGAGTAAACCAATGGCAAATGTTTTTGCAGGGGGGACAAGCCCCCTGCATCCCCCACACCCCCTGCTAATTATACATATTAATTCTGAGACTGTGCAGTCTCTGGAGAAAGGAAACTATCTTGCATACCTGTTGACCCCCTGCCTGTGTCGATCATTTGTCAATGACCCTCTGCATATCAGGATACTGTACATTTGATACAGTGTGTGACACCCATACACACACACACACACACACACACACACACACACACACACACACATACACACACTTTATAACATGCTGTGTTTACAATTCTATGGTTTCAAGTGTCTAAAACTCTTGAGTCAAATTAAGTAGTGTAATTTACTGGAAGCTTGTAAAATCTGAGGTTACAAGTGTAATCTTAAATGTATTTTGTAACTAAATACCTACTTGTTATTACCTGAAAGTTTTCTAATGAAATCTCAAAGGAATCAATGGCTTTAGTTCATATACCTTTACTACCACAGTTTGACATTTTGCATTATAGTCAGTGTTTATTGTTGGTACTGTGGTGAACTTCTGCAAAGTAAAATGTGTGCAATAACAGCCTACAATACTTACTTATTGAGTTGCCATTAAATCACAAGTAACAATCTTCTGCATCTCACCATAATGTTTCACACATTGATATACAGTAGAATTTGTTTTACTAATTACATCATTAAGCTTATGTTTTCATATTTTTTTAAATATCTCAATAAATGTGCACCTATAAAATAATTTCTTGCCATAAGAAAGCTTATGGCTGGTTAACAAAAAATGTTCTAACAATATATGTCTAGGTTTCAAGATATGAAAATTTGTGAAGGTTTACAAAAATATAATTTGGGGTTTGTGTATATTGTAATATATTACACTATTTATGGAAAGGACCATGACTGCATTGACAATTATCACTGTAAAAATACTTCTTACTGATAATATTGATATTTATATAGTTTAAATAGATTTTATTGTCCATAAAATATTTACATTTGTTTATCTTATGCTTTTTAAGTTTATTTTTCAGAAAATCCTCTGGAATTCAAGATGTGTGCAGGCTGGCAGAGGTGCAACATTCCACATCACATAGGTATTAATGAGCTAGGTGTGTTTTATAGCTGAATATCCTCTTATTATCACTTGAAAATGTTGTAATGAAATCTCAAAATGGGGCAAACATATAACCTTTCAAAGATAAGCCCAGTAGCTTTAATTCATCTGCTTTTCTTGCCACTGCCTGATGTTTTGCATTACACTTAGTTTTCATACTGGGTACTGTGGAAAAATTCTGCTCAGTACGTTTAGTAGAATAATGACCTAAACTACATTATCATTACATCAGAAGTAAAAAAAAATCCTATTTATTTCTCTCAAATACAGATTTTTTTTATCTCTGAACTTATGACCCTCCCCCACACACACACAATTAGATTCATGAGAAATAAACTGCATTGTAAGAAGATAAAGCTGCATACGTGTTTTTACAACTGGGACCATTAAGTGCATTTTTATCTGATGATCATGATATATTATTCTGAGAATTTGCTATAAAGATTTGTACAGTTATGGAGAAATGGTTCTTTATTGTTAGGTACAACCATAAGTCTTAGTTTGATCCTGTAATTTTGACATTCTTATTTACTTACTTGTGTTTTTTAACAGGCAAGTCCACTGGACAAGACCCATTTTCAGCAGAGGCCTAGAAAGGAAAGCTCCAGTATATGACATTTATATTTACCATTGCACTACATACAAAAAACAAGAGGTATCCTCACAAGTAGCAAAACTTGTAGAGCTCTGAAAAAGGTCAATACTAGGTAAGTAAAAACTGGCAATAAAATTCTACAAAATAAGGGGGGTGGAGAAAGCTGCTACTGTAACAGTGATAATTTGAACATCTACTGTTATGTTAAGTTTACTTACACGACTGTACTATGTTCATCATCTGATCACTGCTGCATATGGGAAGACTACTATAGCTTATAATGACTGGGAAGAGGCAGGATGAAGGTCCAAGAGCCCCTGGAGAATTACCTTAGTTAAGTCTGCTCTAGACCAGGAAAAGAAATGTAGTCTGTAGTGCTTTGAAAATATATGTACATAGGACCAAGTTACTTCTTCTAGAATACTTCCAGAATCCAACCCTTTCCAAAAAGCCACTGATGAAGCCAAGGTCCTGGTAGAGTGTGCCTTGACCCTGGCTACAACTGATGATGTTGTGGGTATAACAAAAGGAAATAGCATGTGACAAACAGTTGGAGACAGTCTCCTTGGACACAGGCTGTCCTTTTTTCTTACCTTCAGAAGAAATGAATACCTGATCATAGTTACTGAAGGTTTTAGTTCAGTCAGCATTATATTTGAGCTGCCTGTGGAAATCCAGAGTATTTCTCCCCCATTTTTAGGTTTTGGAAAGAAGACAGGGAGATGGTTAACTTGGATAAAAGTAAACTCGGGTACCATTTTTGGCAGAAAGATTAGTTTTCAAGGAAACCCTATTTTTGTCAAACATGAGATAAGGTTGACCCATTATGACAGCTTGCAGCTCAGATACTTCTCTTGCAGAGGTCAGAACATTTGACAAAAATCATTTTCCATGTTATGGACCTCAAATTGTCCTGAAAGGTTGATTCAAATGGTGAAATACTTATTTTTTCCAACACAAGGTTAAGATCCAAAGGAGGAGCTACCTGTTTTCTAGGTGGCCAAGTATACAGTACCCCTTTCCAAACATTTTAACTTGGGAATGCATTGTAAGGGGAGGATTCATAGGCAGACATACTGAAATATCTGACAAATGACACTTGACAGAGAAGTAAGAAAGGCCAGAATATAATAGTTCACAGAAATAGAATGTTAGTCTTAAAAGGGTCCTGGTTCTTGTCTTGGCACCAACTAAAAAGCCTTTTCCATTTGGTAATATATGATTTCCTAGTAGTAGGTCTCTTTGCCTCCATGAATACTTGCTGCACATTCTCAGAAAATAGATGCTTACATGTATTAAAACTCTATCATGCAGGCAGTTAACTGAAGTTGTTCCATGCTAGGGTGTATCTAACAACCCCTGTCTTGTGTAAGTAGGTCCAGTCTGTAAAGAAGCTTGTGATAATTGTCCTTAGCAATTTCCAAAATAAGGGAGTACCACTATTGCCTGGACCAGAAGAGATTCACTACAGTGATCTTTGTGAGGATACTTCTGAATCTTCACAATGACCCTGGATATCAGTGGAAAAAGTGAAAAGACATACAGGAACATTACTATCAAAGGAAATAAGAATGCATCTGTTTTTCAGGCTTAAAATAATAAAATCAACAAGGACGCCACCAATGAAACTGTAAATTGTTTTTTTTTTCAAAAAGAAAACTGAGTGCTTTCATCTTTATATTTAAAAAAGACTTTATCAGAGTATAAAAGTAGAAAAAATGTATAAAATATATAGAAATAAGATGTATAAATTGTATAGTTAATATATACATGAATAAATATGAATAAAATGATTAAACTATAGCAGCCTTCATCTTTAAAACCCTAGAAATGGAAATGGAATATATGAGTACTATTATGATAATCAGGAAAATGCAAAACACCACTGCACTCTTCAGGCATACTACTGTCTGCCCTGGTTACAGAAAGTTCACTTACTTTTTTGCTATTGACAGGGAGATGGTTGTTCCACTTAGGTGAGACATTGAGACTTTACGTGAGCTCAAGATACTAGTTTGGTAAATTAGGCTCAATGCCTGTTTCACCAGGGTTAAATGACTCTGTTTCCATTCTAGTGTTTTAAAGATGACGGTTGCCATAGTCTAGTTTTAATATGATTTAACATGATTACCCAATTAATTTATCACTGTGCCTCCCATTGGTGGGTTTTGTGTATTTAATGCATTAGGTTTCACTAGAATTCACACTGATGAAGTCTTCTGTAAATATAAAGATGAAAGCGCTCAATTTTCTTTTTGAATAAACCAATTTACAGTTTCATTGGTGGTCTCCTTGTTGATTTTATTATTTTTGGTTTTAAGTTTTTTTGTTGTTTTTTTTTTAGCCCTGTTTGCAAGGAATCCTGGAGCAGAATTTTGCCAGTTATTTGTTATGAATGAAGGCAAAAATATCTACTCAAGCTGTTCCCCACAGTTGGAGCAAATCCTGTAAGAGCCCTTGATTTAATTTTCATTCATCAGGGTCTGTCCTGGTTCTGCCCCACTTGTTCGTCACAATATTTTGCTCTGATGGGATGAAAATGAATGCAGAGTGAGATTGTGCTGAATTGCTTTATCTCAGACTACTATGTCTATTCTGCACAGAGAGTAAGATCTGGACCCCCTTGTATGTTTATGTACCATGTTACTGCATTAATGTGGTGTTGTACATAATCAATTGTAATGGCCCAGGAAACAATAGATGTTTGAAAGAGTGAAACACATATTTTATGTTCATGTGCTTTGGTCTATCCTTCTTGTTTCAAATATCCTGCACTTTCACTCTCATAAACACTGCTCCCTATTCAAAGTCTGAGACATCTATAATTACTGACTGTGCTGGAGCTGGAAGTGAACATGAAAGACATGGATTCAGATAAAATTAGTGTCTCCACCAAAGCAGTTTCCTTTATACAAATCTCAAAAGAGATATCTGAAATGTCAGATGATGATGATGTTGGCACCATACAATTTTGGGTAATACTGAATCTTTCTCAAGTGGAGTCTTGCTAATGGAATCATGAATGCCATGGATCCTAGTACCTTGAGAAATTCCCTTGCTGAAGTTTTAGACTGAGTGTAAAAACTTAGGAATAAATCTAGATATAGATATAGATATAGCTATAGATATAGATATATATATCATTTTACCAATGGAAGAAGAGCTCTTTGAACAAACATATCTAGGAGACAATCCTGTGAAAAAGAGTTAAATAGAACTTTTGACTGCTCTCTTGAAACCTTAGTCTGTGAAAGAGATCTCTCATCCAAGTAAGAGATCCCTGACACTTTTGAAAAACACTCTCCAAATATAAGCAAGCCATCTAAACAAGGAAAATTGTGAATAATTTGCAGTCTGCAATAGGCTATCACTGGGGCATTTGTAGTAGTGGATAATCCAAAGAGTAATGCAAAGAACTGAACTGAAAGTATAATCCAGACACAGAAAACGTTAAGAAACGTTTGAAATTCAAAAGCTACACGACCATAATGACACACATCCTTTAAATCTACAGTTACTAAGAAACGTAAAGGGGAAATCAGAGGTAAAAGGTTGTGAAAGGATATCATTTTGAACTTTGCATCTTTTACACACTGGTTTAGAAAGTAAAGATCTAAGACTGGCTCTCAAGTGTCTTTTCTCTATGGTATCAGAAGCATTTTTGAATAAAAACATTTCCCTGTCAGAGAAAGAGGAACAGTTTCTACTGCCCACTGAGTCAAAAGATGCTGAATGACAGGAGGGAAAGAAGAAGTTTGATTTGCTGGATGAGAAAGAATCCCCTGAAAAGGAAGGAAGGATTCCCAATGCCATCCGTATCCTGAATATATCACTCTCAGAACCAATTTGCTTGATTATTACTGATTGATTATTGATTAGTTGTTGTCAAACAGAAAAATGGGCAGCCAGATTTTGGGGAAGATTTAAAGGCCCGGCAGGTTGGGGGTACTGCAGAAAGTCATTCAGACTTGTCGGACTGTCTTTGATTCTGGGGGGCTCCTCCACTCCTCCTTTCTTTTTGGAGCCCCCTTGCCATTGTTTTTTGAATGTCTGCTTACCAGAACCTTGCTGTGTTTGCTTATTTTGCTTTTTATAAAAGAGTGTAAAGACAGGTTTAAAGCTTTAAGAAACTTGGAGAAAGAAAGCTGAATAATATGTGTAACCTCCTGAATCAGCTTCCCTCTCTCATCACACTTTTTCAGAAGCTTAGCAGTAGGTCGACCAAAAAAAACCTCTCCATCTAAAGTGGAATTCATAATTTCAGCTTTAACATCTTCTGGTAGATGTTTGTGCACATAACCAAGCAAAATGTTTCATAACAGTCACAGAAGCAGCTGCTCTGGAAGAGGTATCAACTGGATCATAAGCACTCTTTAAAGACTGTTTGGTCAGTTGAGCCACAGAAATAGTAACAGTATTCATACAAGATTTTCCCTCACAAGAGGGAAAAGTTGCTATAGTGATCATCTTATTCTTAAATGATGCAAGCAAAACCTTTTATGTGAGACTGACAAATAATTCTAAAAATAAGTGTGGCAAAAGTATACACTTTTTCCTAAATCTATCAAAGGCTTTTCCATTCTTATCACAGGGGAATTAGCATTTATCAAATGCTTAGGAGCAGAAGGAATTTCTAAGAAAATCATTGCAGGGTTAGATCTGGGATTAGAAAATAAAAATTTGGAAAACTGAGGATATTTATGCAACCTATCTGCTTTCCTAAGGACAGCAGGCTAGCTGTCCATCAAGTTACAAGCTTTAATGAAAACATCCTTCAATGCTGGATGTACAGGAGGAAATGGCATGTGTTTTGGAAATTCCAGCTGCAATAAGTCATATTTTTTCAAGGATACTGGAATATCATTATGTTCCCACTGAAACAATTGGTTCATTCTGGATATGGCTACATGAAGAGGAAATTATTCTAAGAGACTATCGGAAGAAACACACATCAGAATCAGAATCAGTTGCCTGTGGAAAGAATGTAGAAGTCGCTCCCTCATAATCATTTCACTGGTCATTATACCGGGAATCTTCAGAAAAGAAATAATTCATTTTTCTTTTAGCAGTAAAAGCAGAATTACAAGGGCTAAAACCCTGGACTAAGCCCTGAGCTAAGCCCAAAAAATTATTCCTGTCTAAAGTAATAGAGGCAGGGAAAGATATATGTTTAACTTTCTCTTCTTTTTTAACATGAAATTCCACACAAGCAGGCCAACTTCTGTCAAGCACATCATCCCTGGGGAGAGGCATCCCAGTCCAGCTTGGTAGAGTGGCATTTCCTGCTCCTTCCTACAAAACTAAAGAGAGTGGTTCTCCCTTTCCCACCAAGGATACTCCATCAGCCACAGAGGACGTGTATAACTCCTAGACCATGGTAGCTGAAGGGACTACACCAGCAGGACCCAGGGTAGAAGATTAATGATCTGAGGAATCAGAAACTGCCACAGCACAGTCAGCCACCTGTGGTTGAGGCAAATTTGTACCCTGCTGAAGAGGCAAAGGCTGTCTGGAAAATTTCTTCGTCATGTGGCTGGAAGAAGGAAGAATCAAGGAACTGGTAATTCAAAAGTGAAGCCAGAAACCCACATAAGATTGATACCAATGGTCAGTAAAAAAGGTAAGTAACAAAAAATGTTTCTTTTTTCCATTAAAAAAACACTGTAAAAGCACAACATATGATTATCCTAACCCCCAAAATTAATTTAACAAAAGTGTTAAGTAGAAAAACAGAAAGTTTATGTTTTTAACAACTTTTTACACAAAAATAAAAAGACTCACTTCACTGTTAAAAGTGACCGAAAATCAGATGGCAGTCCAATAAAACAATCTTTCAAAGCTTAAAATATGAAATTTCATACAAAAAGTGAAGTTTCTGTTAAAATGCAAAAATGTAGAAGTTTTTTTTAC
Organism: Protopterus annectens; assembly: GCF_019279795.1. Lineage (NCBI taxonomy): Eukaryota > Metazoa > Chordata > Ceratodontiformes > Protopteridae > Protopterus > Protopterus annectens. The sequence goes on along the minus strand of NC_056739.1, from coordinate 1,042,214,687 downwards.
CCTGAAGGGAATTTGTCGGTTCAGAAATGAATAAACATTAGTTGACCATTGATTCCTGCAAAGGAGTGCTCTTCGGCAGCAGGAAAGTTCTGAAGGGGTTAGCACCCAAATCGTTGAAATTTTTCAGATCTGCTCAAGTTGTCATTGGTTTGGGCACATGGAAGATACACTTAAGTTCTGGAGGTTGCCTGCCTGTTATATCCTGTGCAGGATATAACCCATATAGTACTGCAGCTCAATTTAACTTGGGTTTCTAGTACCATGATGAGAATGGATTCCATTCCTAAGTCAAAGTATGATTAAAGTTCATGAAACTGTTATTGTTTCAAGCTTTGGTATTAGCCAAAAATTCTCTTTGCAGCACCCGAAGTATACCCAGAACTGGCTCCTTCTGTAATTCATATGGAGCTACATGTATCGGTAGCATATGTAAGTATGACTATAAATCCTTTTTTATGAGACCCATTACTCCTACTACTATTGGAACTGTCTGGGTGTTCTTCTTCCACATTGCCCTTGTTTCTACCTGCAAATTCTGGTATGTTATGACTTTGTGCCTCCCTGTACATAAGACACTGTAATCAATGGGTGTAGCAATTTCAATGATCAATGCTACTTTTGTCTTCCTTTCATGGACTACTATATCTGGTTTTCACGCACCTGTTTTCTGAGCTATTGGTAATGGGTGATCCCAAGTGATATAAACTTCATCATTCTCTATAATCCTTTGTGGCTCGCATTTCCAATGCTCCTTAGCTACTTCAGTATTGTAATGTGAATGTGCAATGCAAATCTTGCCACATTATTATGCCTTTCAGTATACAGGTTCTCTGCCATTAGTGTATCACACCCAACAACAAGATGTGCAACTGTTTCCAGTTATGTTTTACAGAACATGCATTTGTCTGTTTTTTCCTAAGTGTCCAGTAGATTGTGTAAACCAGTATTTATGTAGTCCACTCTCCTGAGCTGCATATATAAACCTTTCATCTTCTTTTTTAAATTCACTTCTCCTTAACCAATCCTGCATCATATTCTGATCAACATGAGGTTGCTCTAGAGGTCTTCTGTACCTGCAACTATATTTTTGCCTTTTCCACATTTCTTGCCTTCTCAACTGATCCTTCTCGTTATATTCTTTCTTTTGCTTTTTGGCACATTCAGTTCCTGACAGATTTTTGTCTGCTTCTGTTTTGATCTCCATTCCTGCTTGACACTGATATGTATATCGTTAGATGGGTGGTTAACTGGCTCACTGATAGAACTCATATAGTCAAAATGGGGGAATCCACCTCCAACAGCAGACCTGTAACCAGTGGAGTTCCACAGGGATCAGTCCTGGGACCTCTACTATTTGGAATCTATTTCTCCAAAGTACAAGCAAAAAATAGAAGTTATGTCCTTACCATAACGTTCCATGTGGAGTGTTCATCTCGCCTTTGTTCTTACACATGGGTTCGGAGCCGATCCTCGGCTCCGTGCGGGGCTCTTGCAAGCTCTGCATCGAGAAGAAGCTCGAGACAATCTAATACCCACAATCCCCCTCTGCCTTTACCTCAGATCTAGTTTGCAAGCAAACCAATCTACAGAGAGAGCACATTCATGCTTACATCACATATACACAGAAAGAATCTATACATAACTATATATATAAGCCAAATAGACATATATATAAATATATATGCCAACTATGTACACAATATTGCAACAGCAGCAGAATGCTCCTGGCCAGGCATCAAAAGAACGTTCTTCCTAAGGGGAGGGTGGGATCGTAAGAACAAAGGGGAGATGAACACACCACATGGAACGTTATGGTAAGGACATAACTTCTATATGTGATAGTGTTCAATCTCGCCGTTTGTTCTTACACATGGGTAGCGTCCCTAGCTCCTTGTTCCTGAGGAACTCACGGAAGGACGTTCTTGAGCACAGTGGAACCAAAGGTTGCCCTGTCCCTAGAAACCTTGTCTACCTTATAATGAGAAATGAATGTATGTGGCTTAGACCAAGTAGCAGCCGCAAATAGCGTCCAGTGGTAGGCGGGCTGCATGAGCCAAAGATGTAGACACTGACCTTGTGGAATGTCCTTTGGGTTTGTGCAAAAGAGTTTGATTTGAAGAATTGTAGACATAGATTATACAATCCGTTAACCATTTAGAAAGAGTTCTTTTGGTAACTGCAAGTCCTTTCCTGCTATCAGCAAAAGCCACAAAGAGTTGATCAGTTTTTCTGTGATCTTTTGTTCTATCCAAGTAGAATCTTAGCTGTCTGTGAACATCTAATTTGTGTAACATATACTCCATTTTGTTGGAGTGGTTTTTGAAGAAAGTGGGTAATTCAATGGACTGATTAATATTGTTAATAGAACACACTTTAGGGAGGAAGGATGAATTGGTTCGAAGAGAAACTCTGTCAGAGTGAAAGATCAAATAAGGGTGCTTGATGGAAAGAGCCTGAAGTTCAGATACTCGCCTAGCGGAAGTAATGGCTACCAAAAAGAGAGTCTTCCAGGACAAAAATTTTAATGGGCAAGAAGAGGCAGGTTCAAAGGGGGGCAACATTAATTTAGATAACAACAAGTTTAGACTCCAAGGTGACGTAGGAGATCTGACCGGTGGTCTAATATGAAAAACCCCTTTTAAAAAGGCTTTACAAAGTCTGTGAGCCATAACAGGAGCTCCACATTCTTCCACATGGAAATTTGAAATGGCAGCCAATTGAACTCTTAGTGTAGCAGGAGAAGCACCCTGATGGAATAAGTCCGTTAAAAACTCTAATATCTTATTCAAAGGGGCTATAAAAGGATCCACTTGGTGTGTATTCGCCCAGAATACAAATCGCTTCCATTTGCTAGAATATGTTTTAGTAGTGGAAGCTTTATGGGAAGCCACCAATATATCCTGGACTGCTGGTGACAAAAGATCAGACCTGGCTAAGTTGGGAATTGGAGCAGCCAAGCTGCTAGATGGAGGGACAGGAGCGCGGGATGGGGAACCCCTGACGAGTGAGTCAATAGATCTGGCTCCGGGTCCAGAATCCAGGGTCCCCGAATGCAGTGTATCTTCAGGAAGGGAAACCAAATTTGACGAGACCAGAATGGGGCAATGAGGATTATTGTCCTGTGTAGGTTCCTGGCTTTCTGGAGAAACTTTGATATCAGAGGAAATGGAGGAAATGCGTACAGGAGTCCCGGGGGCCAATCGTGAACCAGTGCGTCCCTGGGGACTTCCCCTGGAGGGGGTAATAGGGCAAAGTAGCTCCTGCATTTGGCATTCATTGGAGACGCAAACAGATCGCAGGAAGGCTGGCCCCACTTGCGAAAAATCCTTTCCGCTACTGACTGTTTTAGGGACCACTCGTGCGGTAACAGAATTGCTCTGCTGAGTCTGTCGGCTATGACGTTTGATGACCCCGGGATGTGCGTTGCTATTAGAAAGTGACCCGTGGACTCCGCCCACTGCCAGATTCTCATGGCCTCTCTGCATAGCTGATAGGATTTGGTTCCCCCTTGCTTGTTTATGTACCAGACTACAGACATGTTGTCCGTCTGAACTGCAATAGTTCCCAGAGGAAGAAGGGGAGCAAAGTGTTGCAACGCTAGAAACACTGCCCTCAACTCTAGAACATTGATGTGCAGATTGTACTCCAAATTGGTCCATTCGCCTTGGACTGTCTGTCCCTGAAAGATGCCCCCCCACCCTATCAGGGAAGCATCCGTGGTCACCGTAACTGTGGGCGTGGGTAGCATAAACGGTCTCCCCTTGGAAAGGTTGCACGTTTGAAGCCACCAGTTTAGATCTGTTTTGCATGTCTTTGTTATAAGAATCTCGTGTGTTAGAGGTAGTTGTTGAAATGACCATTGTGCAAACAGCAGCCATTGTAGGACTCTCATGTGCAGCCTTCCCAAGGGTATTGCAATAAGGGAGGCTGACATGAGGCCCAACACCTTCAGTACCAGTTTTGCAGGAGATTTCCTTGATAAGAGAAGAAGACGTATATGAGTCTGAAGTGATAATATCCTTTCTGGGGGAAGCCTCAGAATCAACTGACGTGTGTTTAATTCTGCTCCTATGAACAAGATATTTTGTGATGGCTGAAGTAAGGATTTTCCGAAGTTTACGGAAATCCCTAGGTGAACACACAGTTGAAGAGCAAAGTCTCTGGCCTGTAATAGTTGGCTGGGTGGTGGCAGAAAGGAGCCAGTCGTCCAGATACGGAAACACCTGGAATCCTTGGCGTCTCAAGTGAGACGCTACCACTGCCATGCATTTGGTGAAGACCCTGGGGGCTGAGGTCAGACCAAAGGGCAGGGCTCGAAATTGAAAGTGACTGGCGCCAGCCGGAAGCGCAGATGATCTCTGGATGCCCTGGCCATTTTGATGTGGTAGTATGCATCTTCTAGATCTATTGAGCACATCCAGTCGTCCTTCTGTAAGAATGGAAGGATCGATTGAAGCGTGACCATTCGGAACTTTTCTTTCCTGACGAAGGTATTGAGGTAGCTTAGGTCCAGAATGGGCCTCCAGTCCCCTGTTTTCTTTGGAACTAAAAGAACCTTGAGTAAGTCCCGAATCCTTGCTGGTCCGCTGGGACTGGTTGGATGACTCTTTTTCTAGCAGCTTTGAAATTTCTATGGCTGCTGGCTCTATGACGGGCGGTACATCTGGGAGTCTTTTCTTTGGGATGGGATGAGATAGAAAGGGTATGTTGTAACCTCTGGTAACCACGCTTTTACCCACTTGTCTGTAGTTAAATTTTGCCAGGCCTGAGGGTATAAAGCTAGCGACCCGACTGCCTCCAGAGCAGGACAGTCGGGCCTCCTCTCAGGAGTGCTGGAAAGGTTTACCAGGGAGTGTCTCCCTGTCACCTTGATGTTGCGGACCCCCTCTGCCGCCAGGGCGGCGTCTTCCACCTCTACCCCCTCCTCTGCCTCTAGAGGCGTCTCCCTGTGTGCCTGGGAAAGATCCTTGGGGTTTTCGAAACCACATTTTTCCACCACGTTGCCCTTTGGGGTACGGTCTGGTTGGGGTGGAAAAACGGACTCCGACAGCAGACAGAGTCTTTCCCTCCTGTTCACACCGGGTAAGGGTCTCCTTTACTTTGGGGCCAAAAAGAGTGGCACCGTCAAAAGGGGCGTTAGTAAAGGAAGACTTGAAGGCTTCCGCAAAGGAGCATAAGCGCATCCAGGATTGTCTGCGAAGAGCAATCACTGAAGCTGCTGCCCTACTCGAACCTTCGGCTGCGTAGGAAATCAGCCTCATGGACGAGTTAACAATCGATGTAAGGGTATTAAGTTGCGCTGTCACTTTCTCTGAGACAGCTGCATCCGTAGTACCCTGGAGGGTATCTCCCAACTCTTTGACTAGATCCCTCTGTAGACGTGTAAAATGGGTCAAATAGTTCAGGGATCGCATGGAAAAAGCCGCTGAACTAAAAATGCGCTTCCCGTATCTATCCATCATCCTAGAATCTTTATTAGGAGGATGGACAGATGAAGACTCCGACATCTCCTTTTTCGTGGCTGCTGCCACCACCATAGCGTCTACCGGAACTCCTTTTGTTAGGTAGGACTTGTCCTGAGGTGCCGTGATGTATTTATTAGGTTTCCTTGGAACTGGTTCCACTGTGTCAGGAGCCTCCCACGCCCTTCGAGCAATTAGTTCCATTAGTTCGTCGAAGGGCGGAGTGACCCAGGAGGAAGAAGGGCGAGCACCAAATGCCTTCAGCAGAACTGACTCATCCTCAGAAGGGGGAAGGGACTGCCAGTCACCTCTCTGTTTCAGGATCTCCAATATGTCCGAAAAAGAGACATCTTCCGAAGGTGACTTAGGGGACCCCTCTGACTCATCTAAGTCAGTATCAGATGTTAAGGATTCCTGTGGAGAATCCAAGTGTCTCCTCTTACACAATCTTTTCCTAGGGACTTCTTCGTGGGGAGCATCCGAAGAAGCCTCGGAGGAAGAGGGGGCACCCTCCAGGGGTGGCTGAGACACTGGTGCCCGACGCTTGGATGTGGCCATGGGTGCAGATGAGGATAACGGCCCTTTATGGGGAGGAGAGGTTGCTTCCACTGATGTGGTTGTCTGGGTAGACAACACCTTCCTCATCAGGTCGAACGCTCCCGGGTCCCGCATCGAAGAGTCTCCCGGTTCCGAAGAAATGGGAAGAATCCCGACACGGGCACGAAGGCATCGACCCGAGGACGGAGCCGAATCGATCCGCCGAGGCCCGAGGGGAGAGTCGGAACCGAACGTCGGTTCGACTCTCGGCCCGGAACCAAGGACAGACCGTCGGCTCGAGACTCGGTATCGGGTCCGACGGAGTCGAGGTGAGAGGAACAGACCGAGAAAGGACGGTTCTGGACCGAGGGCTCCACAATCAGTAGATCAGCCTCTTCCGGCTCCAAAGACTGAATCGGTCTCGGAGGAGGAATGGATGGAGATACCGGGAGGCCTTCAAGTTTCGACACCAACTGGGTGGAAACCGAAATAAGTTTGGACAGGGCCGAATGCTCCAATAACTTCTGCACCACGCGATCCACATCGATATCAGAAAGTTTGGAGGAAGAACGGGTCGAAGGAACCGAAGACGGAGCCAACCTCAATAAGGTCGAAGGAGGGAGCTCCATCACCGGTTCCAAGACTCGAGGCTCAGGAACCGATACCAGTTGAACACTCGGCCCCAAGTCTGTGGAACCGGTGATCTAACCTTTGCTGAAGAGCTCGGAGCCGATGACTTGGGCTCCGACGTCTTCGATTCCTTAGAGGACTTTGATGCCTGGTCAGAAGCATCCAGAGCCTCCTGAAAAGAAGGTTTCAATAGACCTCTGTCCATTAGTTTCCTCGCCTATCTGTCATGACCCTCCCACTAAAAGAGTGACAGATGGAACAGTCCTCTTGCAAGTGGAGAGGGCCAAGGCAGTAGACGCAGGAACTATGGTTGTCAGTCACTGACATTTTCTGGCCACACTGACAACGCTTGAAACCTGACTTCACCTTATCAGACATTATAGGAGTAAAAGACAAGTCCAGTAATGCAGTCAAATCCGTGAAAGTTTGTCAAATCCGATAAAAAATTGTCAAATCCGGTATAAAGTCAAATAGTATTAAACTTATGAAGGGTTGTAGGCCCCGAAAAAAATCTAACCGATAAAACTACTTAACGGTACCAAGAAATCAACCAGACCACAGCACAATCATACAGTATAATACTGAAACATCAAACAGAATTAGAAAATCTAATAAAATATAACAAAAAGTTATATCTTAGCTTTTTAGACTCTCGAGCTAGCTCCCAACGATGCGAATGCAGCAGCGGCAAACTAGATCTGAGGTAAAGGCAGAGGGGGATTGTGGGTATTAGATTGTCTCGAGCTTCTTCTCGATGCAGAGCTTGCAAGAGGCCGGCACGGAGCCGAGGATCGGCTCCGAACCCATGCGTAAGAACAAACGGCGAGATTGAACACTATCACATCTAAAGGTATGTGGCTGACAAAGTTTGCTGATGGCACTCATAGAATCTCCAAATGATGTCAACATCCTACAAGAGGGTCTCACACAAAACAAATGATCGGTGCCAAAGTCATGGCCTTAAATTCAGTGCAAAAAAATGTATTATCATTCCTTTCGGTAAAAACGATGTTCCTGCTAATTACCACATTAATAGCAACACCTTAAATATGCACTCAGTGGCGAGAGACCTGGGAACACAGGTTGACAGCACCCTTATCTTTCACCACCATGTCTCCACAGTGGTAAGAAGGGTATTTTATACTGTTTATCTCATAAGTAAGGGCATTGCCTCCAGAAAAAAAAGAAGTTATAACCACCCTGTACTCTTCTCTCATCAGGGCAGTAATTGAGTACAACATCCCTTTTGGTATGTACTTTTCCAAGCACCTGCAGCAGTTGGAGAAACCACAACAATTCATCACAAGGAAAATTTAAGGTCTTCAGCATCTGTCCTATGGGGATCATCTGAAATCATTCACTATATTCTGTTTCATACAGACTACTCAGCGGTGATCTCTGACCTTGCTTTATTGGAAACGTTGCATATCCGTAAGTCAAATTATACACAGGTTACTCGCTCTAAAGACCTTAACCTGGTATGTGACATTAATAAAATTTGCTGGAGGGACAGATTTGTCTCCCAGAGGTTACCACACCTTTGGAACAGACTCCCACTTCATGTCAGAGTACCCGTTTGGCCCTCTACAAATGCAATCTGGATGGTTGGTGGGTGACCGTAAATTCACCCTGAGGGTTCCACCTGTGTCCCCCTTGGGCAGGGGCAATAGGTGCTGATCATGGAAATAAGAGTAATAAACTTGGCTAGGCTTGTAATGGCCCTAGGGCCATTAGCCTAGCAACTTCCTATGATCCTATGCTTCTGCTAAACTAAGTAGGGAAATCATCTTAGTGGCAGCTTTCCTACTTGTGCACATTAATCAAGCCCAAATTACGTTTTTATATCATCTGAGAAAGCTTTAATCACTTGCAGTTGTGCTTTGAGCTCCTAATGTAAAGAACAATACAGTTTTAAATCATCCACAAACAGAAGATGAGGTCTTTACACTTTGGTTGTTTTCTGGGAGCCAAAATGTAACAATGACCTTATCTGTTAAGTAGACAGTTGATGGGGTAAGGGCAAGACAAAAGAGCAGTGGTGACAAAAGAGTTGCCCTGAAATATCCCCATTTTAATTTTTATCCTTGGGATAATAATTTGTCCTTTAACATGGCTTAGCTGCAAAGCAGTTTGCCACTGTTTTTTCACTGTAATGATCAATGTAGTGTGCTTCTTATACGTCTGTTAGAATCCATGAATGTGGGATGCTGACAAATTTTTTTATAATGTATCCATGCCATATTTAGATTCTTCCCCTTTTTTACAATTTTCTACTATGACTTTATTTAACAACAAATAATCCTTTCTTCCATATGACTTTCTTTTGTTAACCCTTTTGTTCTACTGTAATTATTGAGTTTTCTTCTAAATAACTATAAACTCTGTCAGCATTAATTCCAGTGGAAAGCAAATTATTTGTCTACAGTTTTTAGAATTGCTTGCAGGTTCACTCTTAAGGAGAAGTATCATTTTCCTGTTGCTAACCAGGTTGGTGTTTTTTTGGAATGTGCATATAAGTGAGCTTTACTCAGGGCTCAATCTTCATGTAAAGATATTAATACTTTTAGCCAGAAGTTAGGTACTGCATCTGGACCTGGGGTTTTCCATTTAGGAGCTTTTATTAAATTTGTTTCAATTTCTTTGGCCATTACTTCATCCCATTTCATATCCTGTACATTTGAACTTCCTACTGCTATCCACTCAGCATCTTTGTTATTTTCCACAGGGTCTTCATATGTATTTCTCCAAAATGTGTCCATTTGTTCTTTTTTGGTGGTATTTCTATTCACTTTGCTTTGTTTCCCAGTTATCTACAAAACTTTTTTGGGTCATTAAATAATTGCTTATTTTGTTCTTTCCCATTATATTTATCTGCATATCTTCAGGTTTGTATGTCTGTTTTGATATCTTTAGTTTATTATTTGCAACAGTGTTCAACAGATATACTGGTCTGTTCTGATACTGCATGTTGCTTTTATCACATCTATCTTTCTAAGTATTTTTGATGATCTGTTCTTTCTTCTATACTTTTCTAACAGAGACACTTTGAATCTTAATTGCTTTATAGTTTTCTGTGTCCAATGCTTCCATGATGGCATTTGATTTCTTCCCTTCCTTAAACTTATTGTTCTGTGTTTTTGTGGTAAGACTTTATCAGAGTTTAATTTAGCTGCACAGTTATACACCCTATTTACTTCTGTTACATCACACGAATTTCAGTTAATAGTCTTGATTACTGTGTTCATCTGTCAGACGTCTAACATTTTTGGTCTTACTGACTTTCTGTAATCTATTTCTTTCATGTATGTTAATATGTCTAGCTATCTCTATTAAATCAAAACAACTCTTCCCTTAGATCATTTTCTTCTAAATTGAGGGCACATTTTTTGTTCTTTGTTTCCTGTGGACATTCTACAGAAAGTTCTGGAACATATTCCTGTGACGTATTCTCTTCAGCTGCATCCTGTGTCATCCTTTGTTCTTTCATATGGGAACTTACTGACCTATCACTCTACAACATAAACTGTGTCATTGTTCCATCATGCTGTGACATTACCAGAGTTAGACTTTCTACACTAAAACCTTCACTTCTCAAGTAATCCATAACTTCAGCTTCTAGTTCTTTAACTTCTCCATTACTAATTCTCTTTTCTACTTTCCTCCTTTGTTTTCTTATTTTTGGTATTGTGAAATGTTTCATATCTGGATGCCTTTGCCTATATTTCTTTTCAAATGTATTCAGTGTTTCTTTTTTGTACTGGTTTTGCTTTCACATTTCCATAAATATTGCACCATATTATATCTCTTTTTCTTTCTCACGTCCATGTTTTTTCTTCAGATGTTGCCCGCTCCACCTGTTTCTCCTTACTTTGGGACTAACTGTTCTTTCATGCTGTGACGTAATCTGTGTTAGACTTTCTACACTATATCCTTTATTTCGCAGGTACTCTATAACTTCAGCATCTATTTGTTTAACTTCTGCTTTAATAATCTTCCGTTCTATGTTCCCCCTTTGTGATCTTACTTTTTGTATTGTGAAATTTTCTCTAGCTAAGTGCCTTTGCCTGTATTTCTTTTCAAATATCCTTGTAGCTGCTTTATTTTTGTAATGATTAGTTTGACTTTCTCCTTTGCATAAATGCTGCACCATATCAGAACCCTTTTTCTTTCCCACATCCCTGTTTCTTTTATCATACCTTTCAAAAATCTCTAGTTTGGACTTTATATTTTTGCACTTCCTCTGATGCTTCTTTATCCAAACAGCTCAAAGTTTCTCTGTCTATATAATGTTTTTCATGGATTTGTTGTACTAATGAACACAGATCTGCATTTGAAGTTTTTGACAGTTTTTCTTGTGCAGGTATATTTCTTTCCTCTAATTTCTCTCTTAATCTTTTTGAATATCTTCTATCTGGAAATTCTGGGCTTCTTGTATAACAGTAAAAATACATAATATCTTTCTTATCCTCAGCAGTCCACTCTGTCATATTTATGACCCTTGTTTGGCCTGTAAGTGTTTTGTGGTTTCTGTGAACTACTACTTCCTTCTACAACAGGTGGGCCATCCACTAGGCCTGCAGCACTGATCAAATAATGAACACTGAATAAGATTATATTTTGTGATTAGGTGTGTGTAAGTTAGATAGTTGGGTAGTTCATACCATTTTATTTTAGGGCCTCACACTGATATGATCTATATGTAAAGTTGGCAGCAAATTTAGCTGCTCTGCAATAGCAGGAGGAAAGTTTAGCTTTATGTGTGGCATTTAAGTTTGTGAGGATAGGGGAAGCATATAGGAGTGATGGAAGTAAGTAGGCTGAGATTGATGTTTTCCATGCAAAGCCAGTAAGGTACTGTTTGGCCCTTCAGATAGAGCCAGGTTTCTGGTGTCTTTTTAATGATTTGCAAAGTATTTGATTCTCGGCTCGGGTGCCTTCTGTTAGGAGTCTGCATGTCCTCCCTGCGGTCATGTGGGTTTCCTCCAGGTGCTCCGGTTTCCTCCCACATTCCAAAGACATGCAATAGTCTAAATTGGCTAGAGGTGACAGTGAGTGTGTGAGTGAGTGGTGCGAATGAACTACCATGGCAAGGCTAGCCACCCGGCGGTGTAAACCTTGGCTCAGGATGGTTGTCACTGTGGAAGTGACACCCTGACCCCATTTGCAAAATGGGAAAAGGGGTTGAGGATGGATGGATGATGGATGAAGTTATACTGAAATTTGTTTTTGGTTGAGTTATTGTTTAAGCATGAAGAGTATCAGTTTTGTTTTTTTAGAATTAAGAAAAAAGTTAGAATTTTTTTTTAGCCAAGATTCAACTGTGAAGGAAAAATTTGGGGTGATTTCTGGAGTTTGGCTATGGATGGGGCTATGCATATAAGTATGCAATGATTGGTGCACTGAACTATATACTACCATGATGGTTGGAGGTATGCAGATTTTTTTTGAAAATGCTGAAAAGAATGGGACCTAGTATAGAATCTTTTGAGACTCCAGTGGTAACTGGTTGAAAGGATGAAAGGTTCTCTTGCCATTTAACTGCTTGATACCTGTCATAGAGGTAGCTGAGGAACCAAGAAAGGGAGGAGTGAGAGAGGAACCTGTAGAAGAGAGCTTATACAGAAGCTATTTATGGGATAAGGAGTGAAATGCCATAAATAAACTTAAGAAAAGTGTTGATACTAGTTTGCTATTATTCTTGTGCTGGTTGGTAGCAATGATAACATTTAGGAGAGCAGCTGTTATACTTTGGTAAAATCTAAAACAATATAGAGTTTTGGAGAGAAGGTTATATAAGTTGAGGTACTGCATAAGTTGTCTATGTATGTACTTCTCCAGAATTTTTGACACAGGAAGATTGCAACTGGTCTATAGTTATTTAATTTTGCAGATGTGCCTCCTTTGTGTAATGGTATAATACAGGATTTTTTGCAGCTTAAAGAGACATATATTTCAGATATGGACTTATTTATCAGGATGGAGACTGGGAAAGCTGTAGCATCACAGCCATTTCTAAGTAGTCAGTTGAGAGCTCATCAGCAGCCACGGAGGATGGTGTTAAAAGAAAAAAAGTTATGTCTTACCATAATGTTCCATCTGAGTTGTTGATCTTCTTCCAGTCATCGCTGATGGGTTCGGTTCCGAGCCTTCGGAACTGAGTCAGCCTAATACCAAGCTCACGTACACCAAAAACTCTTGCGCTAAGCTGCTACCCACAATGCCTTTCTCCCAGTTACCTCAGATCGAGTTTGCATGCAACATATAGAAGAAAACAGAGAACAGAGGCCATTTCTGTGCAGAAACCCTGAAACACCACAAGGACCCAGAAGATCCACCAGGAGCCTTTGGTGGGGGATGGTGGGAGGTGTGATGACTAAAAGAAGATCAACAACTCTAGATTGAACGTTATGGTAAGACATAACTTCTTTATCTAAAGTTGTTAATCTTCTTTCTATTCATCACTGATGGGACAGAATCCCAAGCTACTTGGAGAACCTGGGTGGCCCTTATGGAAGAACATTCCTGAGAACCATTGAGCTGAAGGCTGCTCTTCCCTTGGAGACCAAATCCAATTTGTAATGCTTGATGAAAGTATGGGGTTGAGCCCAAATGGCTGCTGTACAAATGTCATCCATGGAAACCCTGGAGTGAAAGGCAACCAAAGATGCGATGGCCCTACTTGAATGAGCTTTGATTTGAACAGGTTTAGATTCATTCGCAAGGGAGTATGAAAAGGTAATGCAATCTCTGAGCCATTTTGATAAAGTAACTTTTGATAGAGCACATCCCATTCTTGGGCCAGAAAAAGAAATGAAAAGCTGGTCCGACTTGTGGGAGGACTTAGTCCTGTTCAAATAGAAATGTAGTTGTCTATGTACGTCCAATGAATGCAGGCAGTATTCTCCCTTGTTGGAATAATTTGTGAAAAATGCAGGGAGCTCAATGGACTGGTTAATAGAGAAGTTGGAAACCACTTTGGGAGAAAGGATGGGTTAGTACAAAGGGACACTCTGTCCTTATGGAAGATTAGATACAGGCTCTTGATGCATAAGGGTTGTAACTCAGATATCCGTCTGGCTGATGTGACCACTACCAAAAACAAAGATTTCCATGACAGGAATTTTTGATCACATGTCGCAGCAGGCTCAAAGGGGTAGGGGGTAGAGAGAGAGTGACTGTAGAACCCGAGAGAGATTCCATGTCTCTACAGGTTGCATGATAGGAGGTCTGCTATGGAAAACTCCCTTGAGAAAAGTCTTGCAAAGTCGAGTGGAAGATAAGAGGGACACCATCCGAACCGTTGTGGAAATTGGAAATAACTGTTAAATGTACTTGAATAGTAGAAGCTGATGCCCCATTGTCAAACAACTCAGAAAGATACTGGAGTACAGTAGCTGTAGGAGTTGAAAAAGGGTCTAGCATGTGATTATTAGACCAGATAGTGAACCTTTTCCACTTGTCTCTGCAGAGTTTTCTGGTGGATGGTTTATGGGAGACCAGAATAATATCGCGAACAGGTGAGGAGAGGGTTTCCTGCCTGGTGACTAACGGAAGTGGAGAAACCAAGCTGTCAGCTTGAGAGTGGACAGATTTGGGGGAGTCAGCCCTTGTGGTTGAGATATCAGGTCCTGACGAGTGTCCAGGATCCAAGGAGGTTGAAATAGGTGAGGTCGGAGGAAGGGAAACCACACTTGTTGAGGCCAGAAAGGGGCAATGAAGATTACTTTGCATCTCAGCCGGATTGCTTTCTTTAGAAATAGGGGTATCAAAGGTATCAGAGGATAAGCATAGAGGAGACCCGTGGGCCAATCATGAGTCAAAGCATCTCTCTGTGATTCCCTGTCTGGGGGAAAGAGGGCAAAGTAGCTGCTACATTTTTTGTTTGAAGGGGAAGTAAAAAGATCACAGCAAGGCTGGCCCCAATGGCTGAAGATTTCTGCCGTCACGTTCGGCTTGAGAGACCACTCGTGTGGATGGAAGATGCATCTGCTCAGCCTGTCTGCAATCACGTTGGAGCTCCCTGGGATATGCATTGCAATAAGAAAGAGGTTGGAAGCTATCGCCCAATGCCAAATTCTTACGGCCTCATGACATAGGGGGTAGGATTTGGTCCCTCCCTGTTTGTTTATGTACCAGACGACAGACATATTGTTCGACTGGATTGCAATTGTTCCCGATGGAAGGAGCGAATGAAGTGCCTGCAACGCTAACAGCACTGCTCTTAATTCCAGGACGTTGATATGCAAGTTGACCTCCAAGCTGGACCACGTGCCTTGGAATGTCTTTCCCTGGAAGTGGCCCCCCCACCCTATCAGGGAAGCATCCGTGGTCACCATGGCATTGGGTTGGGGAGGCTGGAAGGGGTGGCACCAAAGGTTTTCATCTGTTCTCATCCACCAGAGGAGATCTTTTTTGCAGGAATTGGTGATGAGGATCTGTGAGTTTAGAGGATGGAGATTAGATCTCCACTGGGACAAAAGAAGCCATTGTAATAGTCTCATATGCAATCTTGCCAGGGGAACAATTAGGATGGCTGCCGCCATAGACCCCAGAGCCTGTAGAACTTCCCTTGCAGACACCTTCCTTTGACAGAGTATCACTTGTACTTGCAATCTTAATCTCTGAAGTCTGTGAGGAGGGAGAGAGACTTGGCTTGTTTGAGTACTGAATACTGCTCCTATAAATTCCATTTGTTGGGTAGGATGAAGGTTGGATTTTTCCCAGTGTATGGTGATTCCTAGAAAGTGCCAGAGTGTAGCGGAGGGCCATGACCAGTAGGTGCTTGATGGGAGCGGAGAAGAGCCAATCGTCTAGATATGGAAACACTTGGAATCTCTGTAGTCTCAGATGAGCTGTTACCACTGCTAGGCATTTCGTGAACACTGGGGGCTGTCGAGAGACCAAATGGCAGGGCTCTGAATTGGTAATGATTGGCTCCCAGCCAGAAGCGAAGGAGACACCTGGAGCGCTTGTCCACTTTGATGTGGTAATACGCATCCTGGAGATCTATCGAGCACATCCACACACCCTCCCGGACAAATGGGAGAATGGATTGTATCGTGACCATGCAGAATATGGTCTGAACTACTGATTTGTTTAGTTGGCTGAGATCCAAAATGGGTCTCCAGTCCCCAGTCTTTTTTGCCACCAAAAAGAATCTTGAATAGAAACCGGATCCGCACTGGTCTGGGGGGACTTGTTGGATGACTCATTTTTGACACAGCCTTTTTATTTCTGAAGCTGCTTCTTCCATTTGACTGGGTGGAACGTTGGGAAGGCATTTTGGAGGTCTTCAGTATGAGACTAGAGGGATGTAATAACCTCTGGAAATTATTCTCTGCACCCACTGATCGTTTGTAATACAGTGCCAGGCAGCTTGGTGCAGAGAAAAATGAGCCCTGACTGCTTCCACAGGAAAGCAATTGGGAAGTGCTTTAGGAGTGCTGATAAGGTTGTCTGGAGAAAGAACCCCTGTAGTCCTGATTTCAGGGACCCCCTCTGTCCCTAAAGGGGCATCTTCCATTGGAACCCCCTCTGCCTCTGGGGGAATCCTCACCACGTGCACTACAGAAAGGGCCCTGAGATTTTTTTGTGCCATATCTTTCCACTCCTCTGGTTTCTGGAGAAAGAGGGCTGAGGTTTGGAAAAACGTAGGCCAATGGCAGACAAGGTTTTTCCATCCTGCTCGCACCTGGCTAATGTGTCCTTCAGTTTAGAATTGAACAAAGTGGACAGTTCGATAGGGGTGTTCAAGAAGGAAGACTTGAAGGCATCTGCGAGGTCACAAATGTGCATCCAGGCGTGGCGTCTCATAACTACACCTGCACCCACAGCTCTAGCTGCCCCTTCGGTTGTGTGGGACAGCAATCTCATGGAAGAGTTGGAGATCAACTCTAGGGTAGCAAGCTGAGAAGCAATTTTATTGCATGCTCCATCAGAAGCTTGACCCACAAGGGTTCCAGAGAGTTCAGAGATGAGATCTCTTTGGAGCCTCATAAAATGTGCCAAATAATTCAGAGACCTGACAGCAAAGGTTGCTGAAGCAAAAACTCACTTCCCTAATCTGTCCACTGCCCGGGACTCTCTGTTGGGTGGATGGACAGTAGGACTTTTCTCCGCAAGGTCCTTTTTTGTGGCAGCCACCACCACCACAGCGTCTACTGGTAAGCCTCTAGACCAATGGGGGTGTTCCTCTGGAGGGGAAAGTATCTCGTCAGGTCTCCGGGGAATGGCCTCAATGGTATCAGGGTTCTTCCACGCCTGCTGCACGATGAGCTGGACTAACTCATCGGCAGGGGGGGGTCACCCAAGAAGTAGAGGGCCGAGAGCGGAAGGCCTGCAGGAATACGGATTCCTCCAAGGAAGGGTTGGAGGGGTTCCAGTCACCCCTTTGCCTCAAAATTTCCAGGATGTCTTCAAAGGAGACATCATCAGGGGGTGACCGTGGGGAGTCTGGGGACCCTTTCCCATCATTGTAGTCCGTATCCTCAGTGAGGGACTCCTCCAGGGAGTCCATGTGCTTCCTCTTACATGTCCATTTCTGAGGTGGTTCTTCAGTGGGAGCGTCTGAAGAAGACTCAGAAAGGAGGTTACCCTATACAGGTGTTTCCTGAGGCTTGCGCTCTTGGTGTCCTGGGGAGGTGGCCTGTGATAGCTGCAGCTCAGAAGGAGGAGGGGAAAGTCCGACATAGGAGGAGCACTTCCCGAAGCAAGCACCCTCTCCATCGCCCGAAAGGCAGGCCCGCCCGAAGAAAAATGGGAGCCCGGAACCAAGGAAGAGAATCTCGGAACTGGGGTCACACCCCGCTCCATGCGGCCCACTCCCGGGGATGGAGCCTCAAGCAAAACCGGGGCGGGTGTCACCCCCAGATCCAAAGATGGAATCGATGAAACAACTGGAACCATAATCACCCCCAGATCTGAAGATGGAACTAATAAAACAACTGGAACCATACCTGGAGCCAGGGGTTCCACCCCCCAAGCATGAAATTGAGGAAGGGATGGTTCCGAAGGAACCAAAACTCAAAGGGGCCTTGGAGCCTCAGAGAAGGTTACTGTTGGCACCAAGGAGAGGATTCCCCTCGAAGATGTCAGAACTATGGGCTTCGAAACTGAAGGGTCCAAGGGAGGAGAATACATGGGAGTCAAGGAGGCAATGGACCCAAAATCCAGAATGGGATGGGTTTTAGGAAAATCTGTAATCCCTCTGGCTGTCAGCAGCTGATTGAACAGGCGCATTACATCCAATTCAGAAAGACTCCTGGTGGACCTTACCGACACTCCTGAGGGGGAGTCAGGTTGGTCCAAAAAGGAGCTAAAGGCTTGTCCTGAAAATGGATCCAAAGATGGAGAGTACTGGGTCCATGGTGTAGGAAGAGTCAGCACCGAGGAATCCAG